>NW_027271437.1:647500-1188609 GCF_040938485.1 Diadema antillarum | reverse complement strand
GATATTAAAGAGTAATTCCAGTCCAGTTAAATACAAAGTTAGACTGATAAGAAAGACTAAAATCTCATTAAGTATACAGTGTAACACTAAAAATCTAATCAACTTAATCAAAACTTAGGGATAGTTATAAAATTGTGAAGCTTTGATAATTTCTGCAGAACAGTTCTTGTACAGTTGAATGAGTGAGCTGACATTATCACCTCACAATTTTTCATTGTGTAAAAAAAGACAAATATTCAATGTTTTTGTTATCAATGTATTTATAAAACATGTTATTTTGTGTGACATAACTTCAGAATAATTATCAATTCTATATCAGGATTTAAAGGGATGGTACATGTACAGTATTGGTAGAGATGAGAATTGGGCTTTTAACGTTTTGCGAGATACCAAGAAAACACTTATTAAACAGTACAGAGCATACCATTTTAAGAGGAATTCAAAGTTTATTTGATGGAAATCGGGTTTGAAATGACTGAAACATCCAAAAACAAAGTAAAACAAAGCAATCATAATAAAGTGTGGGTCCCACACTTATTAGAATTGCTCTGTTTTGGATATCTCAGCCATTTCAAAACCAGTTTTCATCAAATAAAAGTTTACACATGTAATTCCTCAGGGAATTACATGCTTTTTCATATTTCATAAGAGGTTTCTCATTATCTCACAAAAAAATTTTAGAAACCTGAAATTAGGTCTCAACCAAAACTATACGATCCCTTTAAGACTGAATGGATGAATACAAATTGTAATATTTTAAGTTCAAACTAGATCTACTGTATACTACACTGTACACATGTATGGTATGTTGTGAGAGGATGACATTCACTTCTCTATTTGGATACAATTCATATTGACTGTGCAAGAGCTGTTTCAAAACAAATTTAGCAAAATTATACAAAGTCAAAACTTCCTTATTTTTCATCAGATTTGATCAAATTTTTGTTGTGCTATTAAAGAAAATTTTATTACTTCTTTTCAGATTAACTTTCAACTGTGTAATAGAATTCCCCTTTGAATGAATTTGCTAAAACTGTGGACAAGAAAAGAACATATAGCCTCCAATCCTGCATACAATGGTTGCCTACAAATTGTACAGTAGCTGTAATCCTAATTTTACATCTATGGTTGAGCAGAAGGAGTTTCCATCCATGGATCAGTATGAAAAAGAACAGCCAGCACAGCCATGTCATAAAAAGGCAATCTTTCATGCAAAGTCTTTACAGGGCTACAACCTTGCTTTGTGACAGACAACAATGATGACAGAACTACAGTAGTATGAAAGACTCTGCATAGACTTTCATCATCAAACAATCAGGCTCCACATGAGCCTACACATCGAGTTCCCTCTCCGTTGAAACCGAGAACTACAAAACTGAAGTTAGTCAAAACCTCAACACCTACGCGCTCTAAAATTTAAGGAAATAGCTGCCCAATGATACTACAGTGTATGCACAATGCTTCCTTTTTCAAACTGCAAGCATACAAGTTGAAAAGAGAAATTATATTATAAATGTGGATTGAGCATTAGGCAACAAAATGGCACTTTGACCTTCATTTTTATAATGATATTCTTTCTTTGATGCTGACAAATTTCAATTACAGCAGACCCATACATGTACAAATATTTTGTATTTCTATGGGTACGTACAAAGTGTACATACAACTGTAATGCTCTTTGTTTTCGAGAGTATATAATCATATTACAATTTACATACAATGTAAAAATATGGAATTTGTATCTATAACAAAAGAAAAAGTTTTTCTCAATGAATACTAAATGTGTAAATGTTCAGCACAAGCAAGTACTTTCAAAAAATTAAACTCAATATTGAAATTGTAGACTACAATGTGCTGAAATGTGGAAAAAGTTTGACATTTCACTCCGACTGCTACAATCTACACAGGGGCGGATCCAGGAATTCTGGCGCAAACAATATTTCTGGTGCTACAATTGTACTTCCGGGTTTCATCTCATTTTTTTCTTTTTATTTCTTTTGTTTTTATCACAAATAAGGAGGGGGCGTGTGCCTGGTGCACCCCCTCTGGATCCGCCACTGCTACTATGTACAATGTACCTTCTAAACATTTGCACTTGTATGTCCAGTTTGCATCCTGTGAACACTCCTATGGGCGATCATACACATTGCCACTGTTCTATGTGTGCAAAATGTATCTTTGTAATAATGCATTGTAGGTAGTCAGTTTGCTCTGTCAACACACCGCTGAGAGAGGTTGGTTGATATGTAATCCGGTCCAACAGAAAACACTGAAGCAAGCCGCAACGTACACTTCGTATTAAACAGCAGCATTCAATTCGATTGATGAGCAATAACTTAAATGTCTTTCAGTTTCAGGTCCCTCAGGGGGGCAAATATTTGCTCTGGTCACATAAGTCATTAATCCCTCTTCTGTATGAAGCAGCAATTTTCAAACACTTCTCACAAGGCACATAATCAGTGCCTGGTGTTCAAATCTAAGTTAAAACTTCAAAATGAGGGTGGAGTTTGACAATTCCAAAGTCAAACAAGTGTGCCGATCACCAACAATATTAAAATGTGCATGTGTTGATAGAATGTCTTCAAGTTTGACAGAACAGGCCCCTGACTATTGGCAAAGAGACTTTTTCTTTGTGCAAACACATTAAATGTGACAGAAGAAAAAAAAACCCATGATGGTTTTAAAAAAGACTCAAATGCAGTCAAACCACTCACATTGGCAGGCTTGCTTTGAACAATGCAAAAGTTGCATTACTCTGGAAGAGTGGAAGTTATGGTCACAAATTCCTGGTCTCACTTTAATATTAAGTAGTGCCAAATTAAGAAATTTGAACAAATATATGGACAATATTCTACTATTCAGATGTACATTGTACATACAGAAGACAACAAGATCATAAACAAGTGATGTTCATTAAAATTGGCCACATGTGTAATTTTAATTAATTACGTATACAGTATGAATGCCATAATTTCAAATATGAATGACATTAGTCCACTACGATACACATGGAGTACAGATTGTATACATGTGCACATCATCTCACATCAAATCTACACAGATTGCAGATACCATACTGCACATTTTGTATTTATAACAATAGCTGTAGACTTTTAAAAAAAAAAAATTATTTAGAACTAAGAATCAATTTTTTTTTTTTCACGGTATGAAAATTACCTGAAATTTGAGGTGAAACAGAATTTTTCATACACATAAAGCCACACAATTGTACATTCCATAATCACGTACATATTGTATCCTGTTTACAAGTCAGTCAAGGGACACTCTTTGTTCTGGTTTTGTTTTGTTTTGTTTTTCCATAATTTCAAATGATATTTAAGTTTGAGTTTTTAGTTGGTCTGTTTCATAAATGATTATATTTTAATAATAACCTGTATACTCAGCAGAAAGCCGATTGTAATCAAGACCCTTAAAAATATTAATCACAGCTACTGTACGCATACACACACACACACATTGTAAGTGCACAAAAAATAATAATTGAAAAAAATACACTATAACATAAAAAAGTAGTACAAGTTAGAAAAATTAGCAAAGCAACCAGATTTTAGAGATCAATGATACAACACCTGTACATGTGTACTTCCCGATGCAAAAGAAAACCATTTGATAGTATCATCACTTCCTTGATTATTTGCGTTAGTTTATATACAAACCTTTTTCTTGTTGGTTTTGATTCCTCAGATATCATAAACAAGGGCTCTTTTGAACGTCCCATGATACAAGACTGTCAATGATACAACCTATATATCTACTGTACGTGTATAATATTGTATACTGGGTGAGAATTGAGAGAATTTTCAATACAGGGTGGATGATTAAATTGATCTATGCAATTCTGGTAAAAATGCATGGATATAAACCTATTTCAATACCGCATTCAGTCTCTCTACATTCTGGCTTCAGATAATCAGCAAGTTGGGAGCTAGAGGGCATAAAATTACAGCAGAGTTTTGAGATCTACAATGTAGCATAGTCACAAAATAAATGACTTTCAATTGGAGAATTTTAGATTACGGTATATGTGTACTGGCTAGATCTACTAGATGGGCACTGGAATATATTGACTTGCCACCACAGCTAACAAGCAGAGTTTGACATTAGCAGTGGCCCAGTGGCCCGGGACCACTAAAAATTGATGTCCGGCCACCAGATTTCCCAAAGGGCCATCCCTTGGTGGCTCAATCTGTCACTTACAATGGTTCAGACTGGATTGTTGCATTTCCACTTACTGTATTTCCAGCCACCAAAATTGGTGGTCCCTCTGGTGGTCCCTCTAGTGATCTGGTGGCCCAAAACAGCCACCAGAGGGAGTGTTGAGACATAGAAAGAGAGGGACTTGACCCTTAGGCCCGAATTCACGAAGGTGGTAAAAATGAAACCATGGTTTAGACCATCTGGACAAAAACCATGGAGCGCCAAGTGTCGCATGGAATATTTCATTACGAAATCAGTCATTTCGTCGATGAAATGATTACTTTGTAACAAAATGACAACAGTTTGTAATTAAATGAACATTTCGTCCACGAAATGTTCAACGAAACGGTCATTTTGTCAATGAAATGATCAATTTTGAAACATCGAAATATTCCGCGCGACACTTGGCGTTCCATGGTTTTTGTCCATGGTTTAAACCATGGTTTAAACCATGGTTTCATTTGTACCACCTTCGTGAATTCAGGCCTTAGAGTACAGTGTAGGCCCTACATAAATTCAGCTATTTCTATGATTTTGATCAAGATACCACAGAGTATAATTTATAATACTTGCTCTGTTATTTTCGCAAGGGTTTAATTTTCGCGAATTTTGCGAATCACAGTTGGATCGCGAATTTAACAACACAAGAAATTGTCTCCATGCGCTTTGTTAATAGAGCATTAATGTAAGCACCGGCGTCGATTCGCGAAAACAACATCTTGCGAAAATGTCTAGGACCTCATCAATCGCGAAAATATCTGTACTGGTACACGAAAATAACAGCGTACCATGTATATACAGTACCGGTACATGGTTGTATAGACCCATGAATGTCAATTCAAATCCTATTGTACATCTAGTGTGTACAACATTCAGCAAAATAGATGAGTAGCTTATAAGTGGTGGTATTATCAGGGCTGCCAACTCTCACGCATTGAACGTGAGTCTCACTCATTTTGGTCCTTTCTCACTCTAAAACTCTATTTCATTTGCATGCATAAACCTTCTATTGATCTCACTCATTTTGACTCCTAAATTATAGCATTGGCCTATGGCCCACCTAGTATGGGAGTCTCACTCTCAACTTCAAATTGTAGTTTCCAGTGTTGGCAGCCCTGTATTATTGTTGTTGAATAGGGTGTACATTTGTACATATAGACACTTTTTTAAGGCAAGGTAAATGAGTATCGACATGAGCATCTTGATTGCCTCAACACAGTGCACATGAGAATCAATGGCTGTACACACACACACACACATACACACACACACAAACAGATGAACCACTATAACTATAAGCAGGCTGCAGTGATAAAAGAGATGCATCCCATGGCAATTTTAACACCGCTATTCATTGGTAGACGCACACATCTCAACTACATTGCCAGTTACTATCTAGAATCTTTTAGCACTTTCAGACAGGTGTTTCTCGTGTTATTTTGTAGTCTGCTGGGCAAAGTAGTAAGTATAGACTCTAGATTTGCTTGCTATAACAAAACAACAGTCTCAAATTTTTGACAAGTTGTATCCATTCCCATATGATCTAACATGGCAATTGTAACAAGACGCTTAGACCCCTCAAGACAAATGTGACTATTGTGAGGATTGTCTGGTTAAATGGTAGTGTGTATTGATATTATTAGCACTAACCGTTAGATATACAACATATGACTTACACCACCTGTCTAACTTAGACCTCTCCTATAATTAGTTACATAGAAGTATATGCTCTGTCTGAGTGTTGAAGTCTTGCAATAGAAAGGCGGCTGTAAACCCAAAATCCGTCGCCGACTGTATCATTATCAATTCAAGGATCACAGCTGCAGGTGTCCCGACTTTGTGTCTAAAAAAAATATCAACGTCAACAGAAGAATACAAGCTGCGCTACTAACGCTACTACGAATAGTTTATATGATCAAAATCGCCTGATAGACAGATGAATGCCGTCTACGGTTTACTTACGTTCAGATATCATCATTCATACCGAGGGATGCGTCTCCATTCATTGATTTGATTGCCATTTAAACGCCCTAACGCCCAGATAATGATTTTTCCTCCGTGTAGCAGTGACAACAAAAACGCGTGCAGTGATGTGTGACTTCCAAAAATAAAATCCATCCATCCTCCCTCGCCTCATCCTCTCGGCTCGCTTCTAGGCGCTTGTATTATACCTCGCTCTATTTTGTCGTTATATTTGACATAGTAACGTACACAGCGAGTCGGAGTCGATCATCTGCGGCCTATGGAGAAAACACGTTGTTGAGGTACAGACTTCCGACTTCTACGATTCCCTGAGCGCTTCGGTGACGTACGTACACAGTTTGCCCATCCATGACAACTGTACACTCACCACAGGAAAAGATCGGGGAGAGACGGAGAGAGAGGGAAAATCGCTACGGATTTGTTGTCATTCCTTATACGTTGGTTGTACAATACCAACAGAAGCGATATGTGGGTCAGCAAAATGAAATGCTACCTTGGATTCTTAAATCCTTCGGTGCATTGGGAGTTTTGTGCGGGCGAGTGTAGTAGTGCAACAAGGTATGGGTACGCTTGTAAGGAGTCTATCTCGGGGCTTACTACAATAATAATAATTGAAGAGTTTGTTTGCAGAAACCGATAAGTCCATTGAAGATTTTGAAGTACGGTGTCTGTCATAAAGTATTATATAATGCCTTTTAGATGATATATTAGTCACCACATATAAAGGCACATTTTTGAAGTTATGGTCAAATGAAGCAAAAATTTTCTTATTATTCTCTTTATTTTTCTTGACCTTTAATCGCAAATATCATATTCTCCATTTGGCAAATATGGACATATCGGTTTTTGTGAACAAACTCTTCAATTATACTTTAGTTATGATCTATACACAGTTTACCTTTCAGAGATTTTTTTTTTTTTTTTGGAAAATGGAAGAACTGTTGGAATGTATAGCGTGAAAGGTACCAAATACAATCATAATGTTTATTTTATCTTCCCATAAGTTTTCGAACTCAAGTGATTCGTTATTAGGCACCTATATTACAGCTTCTTCAAAAATTGCAGGAGTCTTTTGAACAAACTTTTCTGTGGTTGTATGTATGTGTGTGTGTGTGTGTGTGTTCGAGTGTTTTAGAAATGATATCCACCATCTTTATATTTAAAGACAATCAAAACCTTGAATGGCCCTCATTACATTGCTTTGTTTTTTAATTGTGAATTTTTTTTAAAGGTATTGAACATGTAAGATTCCTTGAGCCAAAACCGACTGAAGCTAATTTTTTAGGTATTAAAGGACAAGTCCACCTTCATAGACAGAAGGATTGACAGAATGCAGCAATATTAGTAGAACACATCAGTGAAAGTTTGAGGAAAATTGGACAATCCGTTCAAAAGTTACGAATATTTTAAGTATCTGCGCAGTCACTGCTGGAAGAGAAGACTACTACAGTGTATGATGTCACATGCGTACAACTATATAAGGAAAATAAAAAGAGAATTTCACAAAACTTTACTTTTTAAATAAAGTGCACATTTCTTCGACTTGCTACTGACGTATATCAAGGGTAACATAATTCCCCCTGCCTTCTGAAAGAGAGAAGTCGAGTGTTCTTTTGTTATGGGAGAAAAATGGAAATATGTTGAATTTTCTTTACTCTTTCTTTATATCGTTGTACTCATGTGACATCACAAGCTACAGTAGTCTTTTCATCCAGCCGTGACTGAGCAGAAAAATTCAAAAATTCATAACTTTTTAACGGTTTGTCCGATTTTGCCTAAACTCTCACTGATGTGTTCTACTAATATTGCTGCATTCACTCAACCCACATGTCTATGAAGGTGAACTTGTCCTTTAAACATGAAAGATTCCTTGAGCCAAAACCCACTGAAGCTAACTTCAGTGGGTTTTGGCTCAAGGAAGAGGTCAGTCTCGCGGCCCAGCAGTTTCTAGAGAGTGTAGCCAAAAAAAAAAAGTTGCTAAAAACAGTTACTGCTTATCTAATAATGGCGACGGTCAATGGAGTGAAATGAAGTCAAGGGGCCTGAGCTTTCGATGATCTTAGCAGAATCTTCGTCAGAGACAAAATGACAAACAGGCAGGGATCACTCGAAGATTTTGGAGTGATCCCTGACGTCACTCTAAAACGAGTGAAAATGAACATTTTCACTCAAAATTCACTCCAATTTCACTCTAAATTCACTCTTTTTTGTATTCACTCCTTTAAGAGTGAATATTTTTACTCGATTTTTTTAGAGAGTAGTATACTAGTAGCCTAAACAAAAAGAAAAAGTAGACCACCCTTGGCGACGCACCTCCAGCTAGAACTCCATCAGAAGTATACTTTCAAAGGGAAGCTACCACCGTGTACCAAGTAGGCCCTACAGCTAAAAACCATCCAATGTTGGAGATTTAGGTGCTTTTAATTATAGTTGTTGTTGTTGTTGTTTTTGTGCAGCAAATAATATGTGCAGCAATATGTGCAGCAAAATGGATATGATAGACAATACCTCGATGATCAAGTTAGATTGTGTATTTTTTTAATCATGAGCAGCGCTAATGGAAATAATAAGTCCATCTACGAGGCATAAATTGAATTTCTTTAACTTTTATATAGCAAAAGAGTTGTTTTTTTTAAACTATATTTAAAGCCCTGATCTTGTTGAAAATAAATACACCTAGTTTCAGTGCCATTAGTTTACTTAATCAGTGTCTGATGTGCAATAAGATTGCCAAGGGCAACTCTCATATATAACCCCTCCCCCAAGAAATAAAGTAAACTTTACGAAGATTATTATATTATAACATAATACCCATCTGCGTCACACGAAAACGGTTCAACGAACTTGAAGAACAAGTCGCTCTTCCATAATCAGATTCAATTTTGGTTTAACGAATACTTAACGACATTCATATTATTAACTCTTCTAGGGGCATTCTGTAATAAGAAGCGTTGATGATATGAAAATCGATTTAGGCTTTCAATAAGTTTGTAGAACGTGATGTAATTGAAAGAGTAGACGTGTGTACGCGATAGCAGCCTGTGGCATATCCATGCTTTGGGCCAGAGGCAATAATTTCTCCAGCACCATGCCGTTTTAGTTCTAATTTCATAATACACATACAACTTTTTTCGTTGTTGTTTTGACAGTAGACAGCAAATTAGTTCAAATTTCCAACTGTAAAAGAAAAAAAAAAGCAAAACAAAATAGAAACCCCACAAAAAAGGTAGAGTCAGGTAGGGCACACTTCAGGAGTAAGGACGGTATGCTGCGTTCGAATGGAGCCGACGATTTCCACAATATACATTTTCAGAGGCAGAGAAAGATAAATGACTTTTTGTTTTCGGAAAATGAAGATGAAAATAATGAATTGAAATGAAATGAAATACGATTGAATGGAAATAAATGAAATGAAATGAAATTAAGAGGATGGTGAGGAAAATAGGCTAATGGTACAAAATGATGACTGCTTATAATGGAAGCGATGGGGAGGCGGGCAAGTTTTGCTTGCAGGTAGGCCTACACAGTGTATATGATGATGATGATGATGAAACAGCATTTGTATGGCGCCATTTATCTGTTAGAAACATTCAAAGGCGCCCAGCTCCCAAAAAGTGTCACACATCATTCACAAAGTTGCCGGAAAAGATGAGTCTTCAGTGCAGACTTGAATGTATTGAGGCTGCTGCAATTCCGAAGCTGAACTGGCAGGGGCGGATCCAGGAATTCTGTAAAGGGGGGGGGGGGGGGGGGGGTGCGCCCCCCTCTGGATCCGACACCGTATATGTACGTATTATGAATATGCAACAAGAAATAGATGGGGCGTGGGTGATGAGCATAGTGTTTGTGTAAATTGTACTGCCTTAAGATATCATGTAACGCAACTGAGACCAAACCTAAACAAAAATATGGTCGCCATGTAAATAGGTTCGGTGTGACAAACACGCTGTTATAAATCTGCTGAAAGAAGCAATTATCTATAACAATAATGGCAGAACACACTGCAAACAATATTTCATTCTGACCGGATAATTACACTCCATAAAGTTTTGTATTATGGATAGGAGAAGGCTATGATCTCACCAAATTTTATCAGGTCCCACTATTGTATCATTCTGGTTGAATTTCATCACCAAAAATCTTCAGGCCTATACCTATCAAAATCAGTTTCAATTTCACAGAGGATACGTAGGTATGATTATGTTTTCACATACAGCAACATGGGAGACACTATGCTAGACTTGCGGGCAGCATAGAACAACATGCCGGCGGGGCTTCCAACAGTCAGCAATAAGAATAAAACAACCAAAAGCAAAAATCGCACTGATACATAAACAAAACAAAACAGATTTGATTTTGTAAAATAGCGGCATGAGAGTTCATTGACTTTCTTCTTCTCCTGCTTTTTATTTCATCATGCACGTCGATCGGACTGGGACGAGAATTTGAAACAAAACAAAACAAAACAAAACAAATAGAACCTAACCGAATCAGCAGAAATTGTACCAAACAACACCAAACTAAATTACAACAAACCAAGTCATAACCTGGCACAATTGCATCAATTTCAACTATTCAAATGTAGGTTGGCTTGCACAACATACGATTTCATCAACAGCTCTGTACAGACTTTCCTCTCCATTTGTCATATGCTATTAGATGCATTAAACTTTTTTTTCATAAGAGTATAGTGATAACTTAGATAGGTTGTATCATCACCATTTCAATAGGTAGCAGGGTCTGCTGTAGCACTTGATTGAGTTTAATAGTGACAAATAAAAGGTTCCATATATAATCACAATGTTTCTAACATTTTGGGAAACTATATCATCATCCATAAACATTCTATTTGTGTTTTTTACACGATACTTCTTCTTCGTAAAAACACGTAAACTTCTTTAACAACACAAAAACAAGTACGAGGAAAAAAATACAAGTTGAATGAAACGTGAAATTTCAAACTATTTTAATTCTTTAAAAATAAATTGATGTAAAGTGTATTTTCAATAGGTAACGGGGTGGAGGAGGGGTGTGCATTACTTGGTAGTTTCTGATAGCAACCTGTTAAAAACGTGGAGCATTGGTGTAATGTGTGGGGTATAAAGACATAAATTTGATTGCATCTGAAAACGATGAGTATCATCTGGTGTGCTATCAATTGTAGGTGCTTATAATCCAATACGGATTGCCGTATCAGCAATATCAAACTCCTTTGCTTGGCAAAGTTGACTGATTCCTTTATAGCCTGATGTTTTAAGAGTGTAGGATTTGCGGAAATAATTGTATCATAATAGGGTATTTGATATTTTGCAATGAAAAAAAAAAAAACATCAGAAGGTATAGATGGACCCGGAAGGATATCTATCAGTTCTAGGAGATAACAGTTACGTCGTGTTATTTGGATCCTATGTGGTGTGTTTATAGGCAAAATATACGAAAATTTACCTATCAATGGACCTCACATGGTTTTGTTTTATCAATCATCCACTCACCGCTTTATTGAAACTTGGTCACTTTCATCCCCTGTGGATGTCAATTATGTGTGAATATACATACACACACACACACACACACATATATATATATATATATATATATATATATATATATATATATTTATTTATTTATTTAATTCATTTTCATTTCAACAAAGAATATGAGAGTACAAAACATACTCATGTATAGAAAAAAGCAATGTAGGCCTACATATTTTACATGTTATAATTATAGAAATACAATATAAACATACAATAAATTGTGAAGCCAAGATGTATTATATTTACTATGTAACAAAATTCTATTCTGAGTATGATGGCTTTCTTCCCCCCCCCCCCCCTTTCTCTCTCTCTCTCTCACTAACATACACATAATAAATGATATGTGGAGAGATGTACAGATCTTGAGATGGACGAATGAAGGGGGAAAAGTATGGACCTAAACTGATGTGTGAAACCATAAAGTGGCTGAGAAATCTCAGAAGTTGGGAACGGAGCCGACGGTCAGTTGGCGACAAGAAAACTTTTCTTGAAGTCTTTTTTATCTAAAGAAAACACTTGAGAAATATCTGTATAATATTTCAGTGCAATCACCGCAGCAGACATAATAGAAAGCCTCTGTAGCGAAAGATTTATTAAAGAATATTAGGCAGGCTTGCGCAATAAAATAACCGCCATTTGACTAGACGATAGTCGATCGTTGGCAAAAACAAAAAAACCCGTGTGTTTGTTTTTTAAAGTCACATTCGTGTTGGGCGAATGCAGCTTATCGATGGTGGCTTCAAAATGTAAACTACAGGAGACTAAAAGGTTAGCTCTTTACCAGTAATAAACCCAGCTAATACATGTAATTCAATATACATAGCAACAGCTTCAGGAGCTAACCGACTGGAGCTCGCCGAAGCTTCAATAACAAACTGTAATACTTGTCACATTGTAATAAATTGACGCCACTCACTATTCACATTTACCATTGTCAGGCCTCAGTTAATTCTTATTTTTCCTTGTCTCATTCTTGTTTTTCTTTTTCTTCCTCGTTTCTTTCTTCCGTTTTCGTTTTCTTTTCCTTTTCTTTTTTACTTCTATTCTTTTCTTTTCATTTTCTTCTTGTTAGGACGATGATCTGGTAAGGGATGGCATAGTTTGGTGGAGATGGAAATTTTGGGAGATACCAAAAAAAATACGAGTTATGAAATAGTACAGAGCATACCATTCTAAGAGGAATTCAAAGTGTATTTGATGAAAATCGCTTTTGGAATAGCTGAGACATCAAAAAAAAAAAAATACTAGGTGGTCCCACCTTTTATTAGGTCACTCTGTTTGGGATATCTCAGCCATTTTAAAACCAATTTTCATCAAATAACCGTTGAAATCCTCTTGGAATTACATGCTCTTTCCCATTACATAAGAGGTCTCTCATTATCTCATCAAAACTGTTAGAAACCTGAAGTTAGGTCTCAACCAAAACTATACGATCCATTTAAGGTCTAACTCCTCGCACGCTGGCCATTACATGGACCATTTGTGAAGGTTTTAGCAAAAGAAAACAAACGAGACAATGATTTATTGTTTAATTGGAATCTGAAAAAAAAAGAAAATCATGAGATTTGAAATTTAGCATGCCATGTTTCGTTTGTTTTCGTTTTTGTGTTTGTTGTCGTTTTGCTTTCTTTCTTTTCATATGTGTCCATCAGTAATCACCTCATCTAATCTATATTTCATGACTGTCATAAACAGGAATAGTGACATAGGCCTACTTTTAATAATACATACCAGCTGTTTCATTTTTTGTTTTCAGTCCGATTATATCATAAAACATTGATCATTTCGTTGCGGTTGATTTCACTCTTTATCACAGTCTGTAATATTGGAGTTAAGCCGACACACACACACACACACACACACACACACACACACACATACACACACACACACACACACACACATACACACACACACATACACACACACACACACACACATACACACACACACACACACATATATATATATATATATATATATATATATGTATATGTATTATTGTAAATATACTTTATTGTATCTGTTTATTGTATTGTATATATGATTCAGTGCTTGTATTTTATAAGAAAATACATTATATAGACATACACAGGATATGTTGTTCACCTTAACGCTTGTGAGCACCAGACATAATGGACCCTATAATGGGGACATAAAGGTAGTATTGGAAGTTTGCTGGAACTCAGATAGGTCTATACCATGAGGACTACAAAATAGATCCATCATAACAGTCTCAAGTTGATTTTGTTTCTCCCTAAGTGTGCATTTTCGCTCGTATTTCATTGATATTCCCATGCTTGTTTTCGTATTAACAGTCAGGGCAAAGGCCATTTAAAATGGCAGGATCTCAACTCCCTGATATTATACGCATTTCGAAAGACATTTAGGAAATAATCGGGAGATTGTGTTAGATCTTAATGATTAGAGGGGTGGTACATTTTTGGTTGAGATGGGGCTTCAGACTTCGAACTTTTGAGCTTTTAAACTTTTTTTTTGTGTGTGAAATAATGAGAAACCACTTTCTATGAAATAGAGAGCATATCATGCTAAGAAGAATTTAAAGTTTATTCGCTGAAAATCGACTTGAAACGGCTGAGATATGCAGAAAATAGAAGTCCTCATAAAAAGTGGGACTCACTCTTTATGAGGACCGCTTTGATTTACTTTGTTTTTGGATACTTCAAAACCAATTTTTATCAAAATAAACTATGAAGACATCTTAAA
Source organism: Diadema antillarum (assembly GCF_040938485.1). NCBI lineage: Eukaryota > Metazoa > Echinodermata > Echinoidea > Diadematoida > Diadematidae > Diadema > Diadema antillarum. The sequence continues at coordinate 1,174,144 of NW_027271437.1, read as the reverse complement.
TTGTATGCTCTTTAATATTGCATTATTATTATTATTATTATTATTATTACTATTATTTATAGTGCGCTTTTCCCACAAGGCCCAAAGCGCTTACAATCAATTCAAAACATGTACGACAGTATATGTATAATTGGATAAATGTTATATATACAGCTACGAACTAGTTGCTACTGAAAAGATGTGTTTTCAAGGCTTTTTTGAACACACTGACTGATGGAGACTGTCTAACGGTAAGTGGTAAATTGTTCCAGTGCTTTGAAGCAGACACAGTAAATGTCCTATCACCGGCTAAGGTGCGAGTAACAGAGTATGTGAGACGAAGCGGATCACTAGATGACCTCAAATTTCTAGTAGGTGTATATAAAGTCAAACAGGCGTCTAAATATTTCGGAGCTTGATCGTTAAGGATTTTATAAACAAACAAAACTAATTTGAAAATTATCCGTTGCTTCAATTGCATAAGTGGTTTCAGACGACTTTCTCATTATCTCACAAAAGGGAAAAATCTGAATCCCCCATCTCAACCAAAATCATACCAACCCTTTAAACATATTGTTATAATGTATAGAATATATCATATCTCAACACCTCGGCTACATCTGCTGACTGCTCCCTCAATACTCTCACTCACCCGTCTCTCTCTTCCTTTATCTCGCTGTCTCTAGCCCCCCCCCCCCCCTCTGAACCCTTCTATTTTCGCTCCGCATCACCTCTCTCCTCCTACCAGTCCTGTACGCCTCACATCTCTCCACCCCGTTGCAGCTCTTAAAAGAGTCGTGAGATGCGTGCATGGTGAGTTTTAATGCCTAAGTGAGAATGGCTAGTCATCAAGGTGTCAGCAATGACAGTATGGGACTACACACCCCATCGATCACACATTGCACGCCTCACACCTCCGCGTACAAAGGACTCAGAGGCACGTGAGCGCGAAGTGCATGCTTGTGGAGCTGATGTGCTGTCTCGACTTGACTATATGCAAGTACATGTATTGTAAACCCATTTTGTGAGTGGGTGAATTCTACTCAGGACATCAGCATCCGCCGGGCGTGTTTAGAATCTTGCAGCAGGAAGGCTGATCTTCAAGAGTGCAATTCAACACCATGCCGATTGACTTCTATGAAATGATTGAGGAGAAGTACTGGCAGAAATTTCATCAAAATCCGACCGAAAGTGCAATTCTGTATCTAACACGATCCAGTTGACTTTCATTATGATACAATGTGATATCTCATGAACAGAATGGAAATATTTTCGTCAACTCGCGTGACGTAATAAATCGAATGAAAGACCTTTGACGTCGATGGCATCAACTACGCTCATAATCATGCATCATAATGTAACCGTTTTGGGAAACGTGAAACTATAATCATGATTAGCTTTAAAACTTGTTCTATTTTACGCGCAAATTTGATAAAACTGACATCATTCTGTAGGTCGGATTTCACTATTACAAGTCAGCTTTAACATGGCATAAAGATATCATTTTACAGTCAAAGAACAACGTCACATGATCTTCTTCTTCCAACACCTCCATTGCAACATATCAAACTATATACTGCTTTTAACCGTCAAGTGTCCCCATAATGTTTCCACCATCTGTGCCTGTGGTACTAGGTGACTCCACCATGGATAATACCCCTGTGGTATCAGGTGCCCCCCCCCCCCCCCCCACACACACACACACCATCTACCCTGGTATCAGGTGACCCCACCATTTACCCCTGTGGTATCAGGTGCCCTCCCCACCATCTACACCTGTAGTATCAGGTAACCCACCATTTACCCCCTGTATTGTCAGTCACCTCCACCATCTCTCCCTGTGGTATCAGGTGCCTCCACCATCTCCCCCCCCCCCCTGCGGCATTAGGTGCCCCCACCATTTCACCCCGGTGGTATCAGCTGTATCAATCATCTTCCCCTGTGGTATCAGGTGCCCCCACCATCTACCCGTGTGGTATCAAGGTGCCCACACCAATTACCCCTGTATAGCATCATGTGCCTTCACCAACTACCCCTGTGGTATCAGGTGTCCACCACCAATTACCCCTGCATCAGGGGCCTTCACCAACTACCCCTGTTATATCAGGTACCCCTGCCATCTACCCCTGTGGTATCAGTTGCCACCACAGTCTGCTCCTGTATCATGTTATGTCACCATTATCTACCAGGGTGGTACTACTGGAATCATCCTATAGATCTCGACACCCACGAGTCATACAGCCCATCAGCTCGATACTAGGCAAATCAGGCCCACCAGAGAGTTGCTCGACACTTTGCAAATGAGGCTCACCAGCTCGACACTTGTATGGGCACATAAGACCCACGAGACCTACATTACATCACGTAGATTCATGTAAGCAGTGTCTGTTCACTTTATAGTGACTAGCTCGTGGACTCTATTACTCGTGGGCTATATAACTCGTAGGTGTCGAGCTTGTGACACGCAACCGTCTTGTTGCGCCCTTCTATGTATCATCTTGGCACACTGCATGCTCTGATCTTCGCTCACCAATGGACAGGGCCCTCTCCAGGTTTTCAGAACATCTGTAGTAACATACAGTGCAACTTACTGTACTTCCCCAAATACTAAACATCCGGAATAAGTTGACATGACACATCTATGTACCTCGACATCTCTAGAAATGTTCATGATACACATGAGGATCTCTTAATCTTACTGAGTCTCTCATCACTTCTCTTTGTTAAGATCTGTAAAACACCTCTTTTTTCATTTGCATAAATAAAAGTACCGGGTAATCATAATCTTTACCAGCCTTTAAGTAACAAACCTCGAATCAGACACTTGATGTAAAGAATGCAGCGCACTCTGAGAGTAGTGATGTGGTCCGGCAATACTGTTCTCATCTTCAATCATTCCAATTAATGTGATGTAACTTCCACGTTCTCCAACCACATTATAGTTATCAATACGATAGAATCAAATCAAGAACTCTACCTTATCATTCCTATTGCTTTCATGGTTAATACTGTCATTCCTATCATTATTGTTGCCACTGCAATAATGCAGTCGTCAAGCTGTTCACTTTTCAGTGCAGATGTGAAGAGAAATCTTCGTAACATTTCCACAGGGGGCGCTATTGTAACGTCACACGTCCTTCATGTCTACAATAATTACTATGAATGCATGTAGCCTACCTAGTAATCGGGCGGGGTTTCATGTCAAAGACGTTGTACCTGTGATCATAACGATAACAGTGGCAACTTTCTAAGATACTTTCTAAAATACTTACTAAAAGTAAAACAACATCATCACCGTCTCTGGGCAACAACTTACGAAGTATTTCAACGCAACACTGCCTCTTATTCCCTCGTATCATAATCATAATGTATCCAGTTAGCACATGTACAATTGGAGTTCAAGAATTGACTCTGACGGCATAGGCCTTCACCAGTCTAGTGTACACAAAGAAGCGAAACTGTTCATCAGTGAATGCATTACAGTTTTACGGTGTCAGAATCTAACAGATTATGAGCACTAGTTTATGCAACCGGCGCAGTACAAGGTGAAAATTTACCTTAACAATACCACGCTCTTTTAGTTGGTGCAATAATGTCATGCATGGTATTGCAACTAAATCAGAACCTCAAACGTTGTCAAAAAAGACCACATATCCAAAAGGATCACAATAGCACATTTCGTTCCGTAAGTTCAACAATGTTCAAGCTAGAGAGATATAAGTGCAATTAAAACTTCTGGAAGAGGATGTCTTAAATGATTATATTTTCAGAACGGAAAGATATGATTTGACTGCAATTGACTCCATTCTTCTTAATTTTAGATATTTGTGGTTAGAGCTCCTGTAAAAAGTAAAGTAATAAGAAAATAAGGGCAATTCTAAATCGGAAGTTCAAGATTATCCCCTTGTTACGTAACAAGTGAGGTCTCACTTAAAAGGTTTTACTTTGCCCTATGATGAACTTAGTTTAAAATGTTTTAAACTATATACGCTTTATACGTTTTGCAACCAAACTCTTCAGTAATTGTTATTTTTCCATGCCTTTTTTTTTTAACTTTTCACCCATAGGTGACGTCATAATAAAAACGCTTAATCTGAGATGCTCTATTGAAATCTACGCTCTCTAAACTGTTGCTAGTCATGAAGTTTTTGGCTTTTTCTAATATAAACAAAGTAATGCATTTCTCTAATAAATCTACTTGCAGTGGGGGGAAAATCAACATTTTTGTATGCGGGTTTTGATTCAAATCATTGGGTATCTCAAAGAAAAGGTCAAATCTAAAACTTAACTCTGTCATCACGAAAATAATACACAGTAAAATCATGTTTCTAAGTTAAAAACGTCAGCCTGAAATAAATGTGTTAGCATACAACTTTAGGCTCGATAACTGGATTCTGTAGAGGGTGTACGTGAAATTCAGATGAACTTCATTTACTGTACGCCGATATCATATCCACAAGCTTAATTTACCATTTCCTTATTAGTATGCGTTAATCTATTTTGCTGTTCCAATTAATTATCCAACATGGATTAGCGTAATCTAATGAAGTCAAACGAACGTGAGAAAATTGTGCATATTTAACTCAGCACCCCTAACGTTATAATTTCTTATTGTACATGCTCACTTAGTTTCACATTAGGGTTTATTTATAGCAATCATTAAGCGCGCTCCAGCAATTTGTAATTAAATGATTATGCGACACGGAGTACACCTTTTATCGAACTCACGGGTAAGTGGATATTTAAGCTCTTTTTTGTTTACATGCGTGGGGGTGAGGTAGGAAAAATTAAGGCGATAATTCAGAATGCACTTCTTTTAGCATGATAAATAAAGGTTTGATATCATGTTGCTCGATTGCCTTTTCTTTTTTGCCCTTCTGCTTCCAATCCCGCGTCTTGCATTGATTATTTTTTCAAATTCCTGTTCGTCTTGTTCTATCCAATCTCTCTCTGTCTCTTTCTCTCTGTGTACTACATGTGTGTGTCTCTCTCATACTCTCTCAGTTCTACTTATATCTATAAAACAAAAATTAATACGTCTTAAAAAACTCTTCTAGCCATCCAGCTATCGATAAACCAATCTAGTCAATCATACACCTACCAATTTATCTATATCTACCTATTTATTTATACATTTATCAATTTTATCTATCTATCCATCTATCTATCTATCTTTCTATCTATCTATATCTATCTATCTATTTATCTATCTATCTATCTACCTATCTATATATCTATCTATTTATCTCTATCTATCTATCTATCTATCTATCTATCTATCTATCTGTCTGTCTATCTATCTGTCACATAATCCAACTAAAAAGCAACTTTTCTCCAAAGCGTGAACAAATTAACTCTCTCGTTACTACCATGTCAAAGTAACACCGACTTTAGGCACTAGTATTTGGGACAGTTGACAGTTAAAGGAAAATGAAGCCTTTAATGTACATAATAGATTGAGCAAATGCAGCAATATTAGTACAACGCATCAGTAAGTAAATTAAATTAGGAATTACCATCGAAAAGCACAGGACTGAAGAGCAAAGTCGCGCTGCTTTGCTGAGCAAACATTCATCAAATGATGGCGCTATTCACTTCACCTCGCATTGGATTGAGTGATCTCGTCTCGCCTCGTTGCACCAAGGTACATGTCTGCTATTAATACTGCGATCTGTACTTTTAATATTGTTCCCCTGTTTGTTCTCTTACACGTTTGCTCTGCTTATTATTTTCAAACTGTATGGAATCAAACTCGTTGTCATAACGATTTCTGAAAGCAATATCTAATATTTGAATGAACGTCTAGGGAACATGGAAAAGCAACCACCATTTCTCTCCTGTCTCTCTATTTTTTTGTTCTCTTGAAATTTCACTGTATATTTTTGTGTGATGCGTTTGTGCATGTTGTGAATTTCGTGTCACCGCAAAGTATTGTTTATTTGTTTTGCGTTTTTTTTTAGAAATATGCAAATGAACTATGTTGAAAACTGAAAACCATTGCTGTAGACATATCCATTACAATTTTGATATTTGTCTGCCGTAAATCCACTGGCATCAATTGTGCGTCCTCATCTACAAGAAGACTACTACATTTCGAAAACAGTTCTTTTTTTTATGAAACCGATTATCATAGTTTTTGGCACATTCTGCAGTAGCCCCCCCCCTTAAACAAGTTTGTATTGTTCGATCTGTTTTGAAAGTAAACCATAATTAAACCAGAACTAGACGATAACAAAGTTAATGGAGTTAGTTTGAGATTTGACTCCGTCAAATTTCGCCCATTTCGATACTATGTTTGTTATGACTGTAGCAAGCCCGTGTGCATGCATAGACATTTGAGGGAATGGAAGCTGAATAGTAATACACATAGATTGAGTAAATGAGATATTACCAGCAGGTCACATCAAGGAAGTTTGAGGAAAAGTGGACATTCAGTTCAAAAGCGATGAATTTTTAAGGTTTCGGTGTCGCCATCGCTGGATGACGGAGGGCACGACAGTTCGGGACGTCACACATGGACAGCGATATAAAGGAAATGCAAACAGAATTTCACAAGTGTTCTTTTTGATGAAGAGTGAACATTTCTCCATCTTGATAGTGACATGTTAACTTAGGGAAAGATAATAAAATTCCCCCTGATTACTGAAAGAGGTAAATCAAAATCAATGCTTGTCCATTATGCCAAAAAATATTACGAATCCAGCAAAGGCGGAACTGGAACTTTAAAGCCTCATAACTTTGAACGGATTGTCCGATTTTCCTCAAATTCACCGACATGTTCTACCGGCATTTTATTGTTTCATGCACTCAACCCACGTGTACATTTGGGCATTCATTCTCATTAAAATACGTGAGGTGATGGTATTGACAGGGGTGCTAGAAGTGGCGAATATATTCAAAATTTAATACTGCAGTTAATTCAACCATCTGCAGTATACCGTCAAAAGGTCCGTCGTAATTTATGTCGATGTCTTTGAGATAACTGTGGTGAACACTCCGTATCCACATTATTCCTCAACAAACATGACTATTTTGACTATGACGTTCTACCCATCTACAATGAGGCAAGAAAGCATATCTAAATTGAAATCATCTGCATCAAAAATACAAACAGGTATAATGTAAAACAACAAACAAACAAACAAGCAAACATTCGACTGACATCTTCACCGGTAGCATCGACATAATCGAATGAAAATACCACTCAGTAATGTAATCGTCACTGACACTTTAACTGGTCTTGAAGGTCCTGAAGTGGTCTTTGCATGTCTTTCCGTGCCTCTTATAGAGTGAATCTTGCCCACTTTGCTACCGTAATGTGACGATATTTTCCTTCATACATTTTATTTTAGATATCAGAACAATGTGAAGTTAAAATGTTTTTGTTAAGGCTAAAATGAAAGGCTTACAATTATACAAACATTTCTTTTTCGTCAATGACAAACCTGAAACAAATTGGAAACAACAATAAAATGCGATTCTAACATCTTATTCTGATGGGCGAAACTGGATGGTACACATGTATATCTCTTACATATTGCAGCAACATTCGATTTAGGACGGCACTTAGGACAGCATTCCGAAATTCCATTGTTCGGACGAATCATGTGGGCGAGTGACACGCTCAAGATAAGTTTGAGAATTCTCGCCCTACCCCCATCGAGTTCTTCCTTCTCCTGCCCGCCGGAGCGTTCACTGTAAGCGACTCGGCCTTTTGTCATTGTAGCCCAAGAATTACGTCTTAACACGCATCATCACTAATCCCTTTCTACTGACTTTAAAAAGCGAGGATCGTACTTACCAATTTCTATGAAAGCCAGTCTTATGTCGTGGATGAGCGTCAAACGAGTCTGACCTGATTTTGTCCTGTCAAAGAAAAGTCACGGACGTGGGGTATGAAGGATGAAGTTGTCTTCTTTGCTTTGCTATACGGGCCCGTTGTGGTTTGTTCATTCAGGCCTGGTACAGTGATTCAGTGGGCAAAGAAGCCACAAAGTAATTTTGCACTTGCTTAATGTGACGTAGCCTTTGTTACGTAATGATGACAGACGTCTCACTGTGTTTTGTGTATGCTCTCCTTTGAAAAGACGATCTTATTTCCGGGTTTGGGCATCGAGACTCGTCAACTCAGACAATCATGAAAGCAGACAAAATACAAACGAAAGCATACGTAATCAGACGGACGTTGTTAACCAGTTGTTTGTGAAACTAGCGGGCCTTTGGTGAGAGGTTAGCTTGCAGTGAAAGAATGCCACGAAGCCAGCGTTAAGAAGGAGGAAATAAAATCATCTTAGACTTGTTGCTGTGTGTCATCGGGGAGGAGGAATCGGCAAATCAGTACCATTCGCTTTTTCGAACTCCGCTAGATGTGAGAACGTCTTCTATACGCGACAGAAATCGATTGAGCTGGAGCACTGGTATTCTTTCTTCGGAAAACTTTGGCTTCGCGGAAAAAAAAGAAGGATAACGCTGCTATTCCCGCCAGATCGGAACTGTCTATTAGCATCCAAACTTGAATACCAAGCAGGGAAACTAGGTTGCATACCTGCTGGTGTCGACGATGAGCCTTAACGATGTCGCCTGCAGGAAGTTAATTTAAGACGTGACATTTCGTGGATAATCAGCTAATGAAGCTATACGTGGCATGCTGAAAGTGGAATAACTTTCCGCCGTTAAACCATCATTAACACTCCAAAGTGATAATGCGATTGTGTGAGCCACTCTGCAATATATACTGAGGTCTTTGACTGGGTCAAAGATATATCATCGAAACGACCGATTGAGCAAGATTTTCCATTCCCAAATAAATCGTCTTTAATCAGCTGACAGCCACCGCTCGAAATTGCACAGGAGCTCATACACCATCAGAAGCAGCACTTCACATGATTGCTAAAAGCCGTTTCAAAGACAGGTGCGCAGACTACACAGGTGTTATTGAAATGCAATCATTAACGCTTGATTGCGGTAATATCTATGTCAGGCTGCTACTAAAAGTCATTACGCGCCATTACCAAGTTATGAAGGAGGAAGCGATTGGTGTGTAGACCATCAATATCTAAGATCGATTGTGCGACAGGGTCAGGAATATCAAGGTGGATAAACCCATAGGCAGGGAGAATGACAAAACAAATATTAAAGCAACTTTAGATATATCACTTGGAATTGTCTCAGCTTGTGAAAACTTCATTTCTTACTTCAAGATAGAAACAGTCAATTGACTGACATTGCTGGGAACAGAAAGGAAGGTTCATGTTAACCCATCTCCCACGGGTAGCGAGTGTGCCATATAGCAAATACTTTGGAAGCCATACCGCATATCGGAAATAACGGGTTAAAGATATAATTCGGCGAATTTACACGAATTCTTTGAGGATCCGCCGGACGATATCTGACAAAATGTCGCAATCGCATTCCGACACATCGACCATGATATGGGAAAAGGGCGGACGCGGTAAGATGACGACACTCTTCTTACTCCTCACCATCAACGTCCTGCTCATCGCCAAGAAGTCGGGTGAGTCCACTGTGGCGCAATGATAGCTTCCTCTCAGAAGTTCATTGCCTTATAGTGCGTCATGACAAGTATCATTCACGCTGCTCAAAGGCAATCGTCATATTCTGATGCACGCAATGTCTTCTCATTCATGTCATTTGCCATCTCGTGCTTTTAACACTATTCCAGATTTTTAACCAACATGCCATGCCCCTCGAGAGAGTTCTTACAAAACACCCTATGATATAACCACGCATTCCGACGCTAGCATCACAAGTCATCGGACTTTTAGCCATACTGTTGTTGTTGATTTAGTTTCTGTGGCGTGTGTCATTCTGTTGTGAATATTTACGCCTTATTTCCAGGATAATTTTCAACAAGCGTTAAAAGTCCCCAACGTGTGTGTGTGACGTTGTAAAATAAAGGACAATACCCGCGAGACATGTTATTAACGTCTAAATGTATACTTTAAGTTGATTCAAAGAACTCGAATTCATGAATTCCCTTTTTTTTTCTGTAAGGTGTGTATATGTGTGTGTGTGTGTGTGTGTTGTAGCATTGCTGTAGCATTGTTGTTTAGTTATTCAAGATTGTGTTGTGCCCCCTTTTGTGTCCCTGTGTCCAAAAGAAACGCTTATTTGGAGTTGATTCAAGAGCAAAAATATTTTGAAACGAACCAGAGAGTTAGTAAATAGATGAATCAATGAATGAATGAATGAATGAATGAATGAATGAATGAATGAATGAATGAATGAATGAATGAATGCAGGGAGGAAGGAAGGAAAGAAGGGATGAATGAATGAATGCATGAATGAATGAACGAACGAATGAAGGCATGAATGGATGATGAATTTCGTGTTACGATTTTTGCCTTACCGTGTTTCAGGTATAGTTTTAGGTTTGAACGTGAACTCGTCTAGGAAATATGAGTTCATCGTAGATACATGTACCCAATTTTACACATTTAGGGATCCAACATTCGAATTCGAACATTCGAACATCTATTCTTAATGAGAAAAACGTTTAACAATGAGTAACTATTCCATTCGAGTGTTTCATTTTCCTTCTGTAGGCCCTAAAAGTAGGTACTGTTCGAGAAATCACGGCAAGTCAATTTGTAGCCATATCCCCACCTTCTACTTTCCCATGGTCTTCCTCCTTCTTCTCCTCTTACTTCTCCTCCTTCTCTTTATCATAAGCATTATTATTATCATCATCAACGTCATCGTCATCGTCGTCGTCATCACCATCATCATCAACATCATCATCACAATAACTGTGCTTAGCCTCATCTTGCCATATACGGTCATAGGGCGGGGGGGGGGGTGTCCATAAAATTTGTTTGTTTTTCGTATAGGGCTCGAAACGAATGTTGTATCAGTGTATGTGATTCATCCAAACCTGCGAAAAAGTCCCGTTTAAGGATTGACTGTCGCTGATTCATGCCAACAGATGGTCTAGTTTACGAGTCAAGGGTCGACCGGATATGTGCTTATGACGTCAATAGGACCCTTGATGTTGGACTCGTATTGTCAGGTAAGCTGTGGAAGTCAACCACGAATACTGAAGATCGTGTTACACTGTGATGTATATGCTCCCCTTTCCTTATTAATTCTTTTTTTTTATCTACAACGAGTAATTTATTCATGCATGTCACGCTTAGGATATCATTATCAATATGATTATGATACCTGCATGTTAGCAATTAACCCACGTATTGACACAATCCAAATACATACGTGATTAAGAATTTAATAGAAAGTGCCTCTTGTTTTGTGTATGATAACGCCCAAATCAAAAAGACAGAAAAAGTGAAGTTTGAGAAGTTACTGCAACATGAAATATTAATGTAAGTGAGCATGCTCACAAGATGTTCTATCAATAATGGGAACCTCCTAAAAAGAACAACAAAGAATCTACGAAACAAACAAACAAGCGAACAAACAAACAAACAAACAAAAATGAAAGTCACTTAATCGTGACGTACCTTGTGTGAATTTGTACTAATTTTGTACACAACCATGCCCCATTAGTTGTTCTTTTACACAATGGATAAAAACAATCTAGCAGTTATTCTAGATAAAAATGATTATGATTATCCTTAGACTCGAAGTTCGAACTGTTCAGTCATTATCGTCTAAATCATCGTCATGGTAATCTTATTCAAATACGGATGTGATGAGAGATTTGAAACGATGACGTCAATCACTCATCTAATATGTACACGTTATGTGATCGATGACCCTAATAGTTCAGTGGAAACGCTTCAAACCAAGGAATTCAATTTTCCTGCCATCATTGACCACTTTCAAATGGAACATTCATTCTTCTGTTTACCTACTGATTAATATTTTAGTCAATGTGAGGATAGTCTGTAGTGACCCTTTAAATGTTTAAAATCAAAAGCGCACACCATGTTAAAACGTTTGTTTCGACTCTCACGTTGCGTAGGGTGCTTCCTCACCGATGTCAGTTATGCCGTCGCGGTGGCGGTCGATCAGGAAGACGATCTCATGTTCTACTCCGACATCGGCACCCTAGAGATTCGATCCTACAACCCCGCGACGCGCCCCGCCGGTCTCGGCGACAGGATACTGTACGGATTTGGCAGCGTGGAAGGTAAGTTGCTGGAAATGCTATGACAAACAATATAGGGTGATTTAGATTCGCGACGCGGACGTTTAGACAACGATTGCATTGGCCATTTTCCTTTCTCCCTGAGTCGTGTTGCAAGGTAGCTTTAGATTACGCCAGGACGCAACCTGTAAGAAGTAAAATGATCAGTCCATGATCAGTGAATCAAGTAGCTCTCTGCGTCCTGATTTGAGCGGACGCAAAATGACCCCAAACGCGTAGTGGAAACTCAGACGACGCGAAATCGATTTTGATAAGCGATTTTGCGCACTTGCAAAACATGTTTCCCCTGAACGTCCGTGTCGCGAAAATCTAAAGTCTCTTAGCCCTATTGATAGGATAATGACAAACAGTTGAACAAAAATGCAATGAAGAATGCATGAACAACGGCCTACATTACCTGTTTGCTAGACAATAACTCATAACGGCATATAATTATCATGCAATCATTTCCTTATTGATCAATGTATAGATGCAAACAGAAGGACCTATATTGGTAGATAACAATATTTGATCTGGGAGGGGCGAATTTAATGATTGCGAGATAGGTAATGATAGATTATGACATAGTTTGCGATGGTTCGCAAAACAAAATCACAAAAAAGAAGTAATTTTCCACTACGATTTCCTCTTTGAAGCTATTTCATTCACAGAAAAAAAAAACAATCTCCTTTTGGGGAACTTATGTCTGCGAAGAGACTGGAAGGCGCAATGACAAGTTCCTCAAATAAGAATTACAGAAATAATTCATATCACAACGTTTTCTGCTCACTCATCCAGACATGGCCGTTGACTGGGTGGCCAAAAACCTGTACACGGCCGACCAGTCGTTCCGACAGATTGCAGTCTCTCGCTACGACGGATCGAATCGGGCTGTACTCGTACAAGAAGAGGTTGGGAAACCACGCAGCATCGCTCTCCATCCAGAAGAAGGGTGAGTTCAGGATGGATGGACAGATAGTGTGAATGGATGAATGGGTGACTGGATAGATTGATTGGTGCAAGAATAAATGGATGGACTTGGCTTGGTGATTGAAGGCATGAATGGATGAATACAATGAAAGAATAAACGCAGTTACACTGTATTACCTTACAGACATCATTAATCCTTCTTTTATCTTCCATCTACATAGTCTTTGTATTCTCTCGCCGTCAGTCGAAATGGGGTCAACTCACGAGACCGGTGCCCACGAGTCATAATGACTTCGACATTGAATAAACAAAGGTCCACTGGTTTAACACCCACGAGTCATACAGCCCATGAGCTCGACACCAGGCAAATATTAAGTCTACTGAGTTCTTCGCTAGACAAATGAGGCCCACGAGTTCGATACTAGGCAAAAAATGCCCACGAGACTGTCACTGCGTACATTGAGCCCCGTGATGTCGGCCTAATGAGTGTCTTACTCGTGGGTGTCGTGGGCCTCGTTTGCCTAGTGTCGAGCTTCTTCTTCTTGCTTATGAGGTAGCAACAGCTAAATAATGTCCCTCAATTTTTGTAGCCAAGTTACAGTCTCTGGAGTAGGGTGCGTTAGGTCCATGTTGTCAGGAGGGCGGAGATCAGGGCACTCACTCATAATGTCTTGAGCAGTCTGTTCTGGTGCACCACACTGGCAGGCTGCTGACGGGCGTAGCCCCCAACGATGCATGGCTGCATTGAAACGCCCAACTCCCGTTCGAATCCGATTTAGAGACACCCACTCACTCCTTAGGAGGTTTGCTCCTGGGGAACAGATGTATTGGGCGTGACAACGAGTTGGGCAGGTCGTTGGGTGTCTTCCCAGCTTGTTCTCCATGTCTGGCAGATGTTGAAGTCTGATCCTCTCAGCGTTGCTGCATGGCGGGAGAAAGGGCGGCGAGACTTCAGTCGCTGATGCCGCTGACCCAGAGTTACAGAGCCCTCAACTACGTCGTGGAGGAGGTCGTCCGGGTTGCTGGAGGCCTTGGTGACCAGCCTATGTGTGTGATGTTCTCGGCGCATGGGGTGGGAGCGATGCCTGAGAGAACAGGTAGGAATTCTGTTGGTGTAGGCCGGAGACATCCTGTAATTAATCTCATGGTGTCATTCAGGAGTGAGTCAAGTTTCTTGGTGTGAGAGCTCCTACACCACGCAGGGGAGGCGTATTCCGCGGCACTGTATACCAGTGCTAGCGCACTAGTGCGGAGAGTGGTTGCACTGGCACCCCATTTTGAGCCTGCAAGTCGGCGAAGGAGGTTGTTCCTTGAAGACACTTTTGCACTTATGGTCTTGAGTTGTTCCTTGTAGGTCAGCTGCCTATCCAACTTCACTCCAAGGTAGGTTGGTGTGGCATTGTATGGAAGAGGTGTTCCATCAAGAATGACACTGAGATGCCGATTAGCCTCCTTGGTGTTCAGGTGGAAGGCTGTTATCGTTGTCTTGGACATGCTAATCTTGAGTCTCCAGATCCTGAAATACTTCGCGATTTGCGACATATTTGCAGTGAGGGTATTCTCTACATTTGACCAGGCTCTGTCAGAGTGAAGAAGGGCAAGGTCATCTGCATAGCCATACTGTCGTGAGGTTGTGAAGGGGATGTCACTGATGTATATGTTGATGTATGTGTCGAGCTCATGCATGGGCTATATGTCTCGTTGTTGTATGATTCGTGGGCTGTGTGACTCGTGAGCTGTATGACTCGTGAGTTGTATGACTCGTAAGCTGTATGACTCGTGGGTTTCGAACTCATGGTGTGTACCCATCAAAAGTCCCCATTTTTAAATTAGATTACTTTGCATTGTCTTATTTTGGGGTTTTTTCTGACTCTCAATTTCACGGTCTCCTCGTTTACTTTTTTTTTTTTGCCTTCTGACCCATTTGGTTTTCCTTTACTGCCGTGGATGCTTGGATGGTCACCAGGCTTATGTTCTGGGCTGATTACGGTGGGTTGCCGAGCATCGAACGAGCTGGGCTGGACGGATCTTCCAGGACTGCCATTGTTGACGTCAACATTCAATTCCCGAATGGTCTTGCGGTCGACTTCCGCAGGAACAGGTGTGTATGATTGCTTCATTGTAACACTTCATTTTATCTCATTTTATTCATCTTCGTATCTTCATGTTGTTTTCCAAATACGAGATGAACGCTCAAACTGAAACCGTACACAAGATGCACTGAATAAGAATAATGGCTTATACGTGTATAAAGCGTCAGCTCTTGGATGCGAACGAAGTAGGGATACATTTGTGTGTGTGTGTGTGTGTGTGTGTGTGTGTGTGTGTGTGTTTATACAACTAGTTTTTGGATTATGTAAACTGTTGGAAACGGATTATGCCGGCTGAGTACGACAGGGATGTACAGGCAGGGAGGTGCTACGCAATCCGCACAGTTGAAACAGTCAATAAGGAATAAAACGTCATTAATTTGGCAAAGGAAAACAAACAACACACATGAGGAAGATTACAAGAAGAGGACTAAAAGAAGAATGAATAGGGAAATAAAGAGAGAGGACATGTTGAGGTTGGGGAGGGTAAAACGACGAAAAGGAGGACATTAAAGACGAGGAAATAAAACAGAAGAGAAAGAGAGGTGGAAAAGTGAGAAGGAGAAGGAGGAAACAAGAAGATAGAAGGGAAAGGAGAAAAAATGTGCAGAAGGATAGAATATGTAGTCGTGGCTGGACAGGAAGAGAAAAAAAAAGTACAGTGTACTCCCGTCAGAACGAAGTCGTCGGGATCGGCGGTTTTCTTTCGTTGTATCGAAATTTCGTTATAACACAACAGTATGTTGATGATTACTTTGGGACCTGAACTTTTACTTGGTTGTAACGGGAATTTCGCTACAACCGTGGTCGTTGTAACTAGAGCACACTGTATGAGAGTTATAAAGAACAGCTTATTGTTCCAAGAAACACGCATTACGCCATTACAATGATTAGAAAACATCAGATGTTAAAACCGTATATTAGACGGATATTTACTGGAAATTCACCACTTTTCATAATCTCCAGACTATTCTTCGCAGACCGTGGAAGTGACAACATCGCCTCCGTCAATCTTGACGGGAGTGACCGCCAGCTGGTCCACTACGAGTTCGGCGGCGACTTCTTCGACATGGTGCTCGTAGAGGTAAAGTTGGAATGTCGCAAAAGGCCATGGTAGTAAATTCAAGTCCCCCCACGCCCCTCCGACTGGGATGGTTAGAATTACTGTATAAATTATCAACATTATGATTTTCCTAGAAGACTCAACGTAATTGCGTGGAGATATTGTGCCTTACCCAGAACACAATCATTTTTGTAATACGTAAATTAGAAACACAACTAGTTCAGTAATCCCAGTTAAACATTCATAATTGCGTACACTTCCCAATAGTTGTGTTGCAATGTAAAACATAAAAAAGGATATGACATCGAATTGTATTTGATACCACAAAGTAACATGCGTTTACATTGATACGTGTAAACTTCGAATGCATGTTAAGTCATTTCAAGCACAGACGGGACTTTTGAACTGTTATGGGTGGTTCATGAAGTGAATGATTCGGTGCAGTAAAAGAAGGAAGGAAAGAAAATAGTTCCTTAATAAAGATATCACGAACTCAGTCGATGCTTGGTTCTCAGGAGTATCTCTTCGTGACGAGCTGGACGTCGAGCTCGACTAAGGGATACATCACCACAATCCGTGACGTCGGCGAATATAACCAGACGGTGGAGTACAGGGCCATCGAACACGACCGTTACGCACTCGGCATCACGTCGGACGATGCTGACACTCAACCAACTATCAGCAGTAAGTAGAGATTCTTGCTTGGGAGCTTCGTTTCTTCTCCCCCCCCCCCTCCCGCACCTCCTCTAGGAAGCATTTCATCGGCAGGTTACATTGAGGTGTGCGTAAAGCATCTGGGGCCAACTTGCATGGGGAGTAAGTTTAATTGCACAAGCTTCCTCGTGGCCTGTCGTCAGACTGAGATTTGATTCCACCAGTTATGTTGCTGCTTCATCTAGCTCAAATTGATGCAGTTTTGACGTCCGGTAGTTTGCTAGAACACGTCAATATACGTAGATTCAAAAAAAGAACAAAGCAAAACACACATACACACACACACACATACATATACACATACACACACAAAACAACAATAACAACAAACAACAACAACAAAAACCAAACCAACAACAACATACATTATTTCTTGATGTGGTTGATATAGGATGTGTGGATGGTCAAGTACCAGTTTTGTGCTTTTAGGATACCACTTCAAGAAGGAGCTCTGAGTTTAAGTGTGGATTTAGTATTTTATGTGATCAATATGGAAGCAACTTCAAGTTCATTAGACAGCATTCATGTGAGGCAGACAACTTAAGTGTCCTTTTAAGGTCTTGACCGTGAACATCAGGGACCCATTTCATCTTCAAGGCTGATATGACAATAACTCTTACTGGAATGTCATTGTCATGGTAACAACAAGAATCCAGCTTCCTGATTGGCTGTGTTGCTATTGGAAGTTGGCATTCCAGAAAGAGTTGCTATCCCAACATCCTTCCTGAAATGGGGCCCGGTGTCGTATGTCGGGGCACTACCACCGTTGCTAACCGTTACGGACTCGTCATGTTCGTACGGACTCATAAGGGTCTCAAGAATTTGAATCCATAGTTTTTAACCACTGGACTAAATCAAGATGATAGGCAATCTAGGACCTAGCTGGCAAACAGATTCCTTGTTAACTGCCATGTCTCTTTAGAGCATCATTTCGATTGTCACGATACGTTTTACAGTTGTTATTTCACCACATGTTGTTTTCCACCTCCGTAACTTCAAAAGCTACAACTTAAAATTTGACGTTGTCATCAAACTTTCGTTTGCCGTGATACAGGTCCGTGCTCCACGAATAATGGCGGGTGCGCCCAGCTGTGTTTCCCCACAGCGTACAGCGAGCGGACGTGTGGCTGCTCGTCCGGCTACACGGCCAGCGACACGAGTTGCGAGTCGAGTAAGCTATAGCTTCGCCAATCCTTTCTCTTGGATACCAGGTTCCGTCAATGACAACTAAGAATTTTTGTTAGCTTCTGCATTTACTCTTTCGTTACTGGTCAATCTGGGTGATTGCAATCTTCTTCTTCTTCTTTTATAAGGATACGGAGCCGAACAGAAAAGGTTGAAGTAGCTGTGTTTTTGTCGTTTCTTTATAAACGTTCAGCCGAGAAACCTTGTTAAAAAGATGTAGTAATCACGAAACACTATCTATTTTCCAGTACGCAACAAGGAAAACGTTTCTGTTTGTTGTTGTTGTTTTTAAATAGAATAGATGTCATTCCATTTTGAAACGTCGAACACCATACATAACACGCACGTTCCACTAAGTAAAGAAATTACCGGAAAGTTTGATCACAAAGTTGATGCATTATACCGTCACTATGCATAGGTGATAAAGATCTCTTTTTCAAATGCAAATAATGGTATGAGGCGCCATCCGAGGGCACTTATCAAGTATAGCTATTCCCGATATTTCTAAAAAAAGGAAAGTTTCTTTCACAATGCACCATGTGCTACCATCTTATGTCATGCTCTCAGCTCCTTACGAGGACGACTTTGTACTCGTGGTCGACAGCGCCCAACGGAAGATTTTCCAGGTACCCATCGTTACCGACACGGGAGACGGTGACACCGGCCTCGGGAGCGACAGTGCCGACAACGAACGCGTGAGGGCGCTTCCACTGGACAATTTGCAGTATCCGATTGCCGTGACCTATGACCCCGTTGATAAGCACGTATACTGGACTGATCTGACAACGGGCAGCATCAGCAAAGCTGCTCTGGACGGAAGCTTCATACAGACTATCGTCTTTGACAACAATGGTAAAACCAGCTACGAGAGATAGAGAGAGAGATAGAAATATAAAGTTAGATAGACTGCCGTACAGACAGACAGATAGATAGATAGAAAGATGGATAGATCAATAGATAGATGGATATATATATAGATAGATAGATGGATAGATAGATAGATAGATAGATAGACAGATAGACAGACAAACAGATAGATAGATAGGTAGAAAGATAGATAGATGGATAGATAGATGGATAGATAGATGGATAGATGGATAGATTGATAGATAGATAGATAGATAGATAGACAGAGAGATAGATAGATAGATAGATAGATAGATAAATGGATAGATAGATAGATAGATAGAAAGATAGATAAATGGATAGATAGATAGATAGAAAGATAGATAGATAGATGGATAGATAGAAGGGAGTTGGGGCAAGAGGGAAGAATATAAGCTAAGGAAGGAATAGTCACTCGTCAGGTGAAGTTTAATCATCTTTGATTTTCAGGGAAAAAAAGAACTCAATTTGCCTCTAATTACCTGTCAATTCACTAGAATTGGAACTAGATATGACTTTCGCATCTGATGAATCAACCATATGACTGAAGTAACGGGATTGAAACGTACAATGGGGAAGGGTTGGTTGTAATGGTAGATGTCCTGAGCAGAAATGGTGTTTTTCTTATTGCTGCTCGTTATTCCGGAAGGTCGTCATTTCGATGGTTCATTATTCTGAAGGTTCGTTTCACCTAAAATGAATAGGTTAATAGGGCTCGTTATTCCGACGGTTCGTTTCTCTAGCGGTAGTAGTAGTAGGCCTATGCAGTAGTAGTATTACTACTACTACTAGTAGTAGTAGTACTAGTGGTAGTAGTAGTACTAGCAGCAGCAGCAGCAGCAGTAGTAGTAGTAGTTGCAGCAGCAGCAGCATTAGTAGGTAGTTAGGTATATAGGTAGGTAGGTAGTAGCAGCAGTAGCAGCAGCAGTAGTAGTAGAAGTAGTACTAGTAGGACTACTACTACTACTACTACTACTACTACTACTACTAGTAGTAGTAGTAGTAGTAGCAGCAGCAGCAGTAGCATTAGTAGTAGGTAGGTAGTAGCAGTAGTAGTAGTAGTAGAAAGTAGTAGTAGTAGTAGTAGTAGTAGTAGTAGTAGTAGAAGAAGAAGCAGTAGCAGGTAATCATAGTAGTATAGTAGTAGTAGTAGTAGTAGTAGTAGTAGTAGTAGTAGTGGTAGAAGTAGCAGTAGTAGTACATTGTAGTAGTAGTAGTTACAGTTACAAGTACAATTCCATGTACCGCAATGCTTTTTTTTGGGGGTTGCTTTCTCTAGTTCACGTTGGCATGGCGATTGACCCAGAAAGACGACGCATCTATTGGACAGACGAAGATCGTGACGTCATCGAAGTTGCCAATTTGGATGGCAGTGGGAGGCAAGTGATCATTCAGAGCAGCCTGAACGAACCTAGGGGTATTGTGGTCGACATTCAAACCGGGTAAGCTCGACAAAATAATACAGAAATCATGTATCATTAGCATCTATAGACTCATCTAATTTTGTTGTGTGGTTGCCGTTGCTTGGTGTGATTATTGCCATTTGATTGCAGAGGCGTGTAAATCAATCTTATTTGGCAAGCAGAAACGTGATTGGAATAGGTGCACATCACAGACATCAAATTAATTTTAATAAGACAGTTATCATAAAGCGCGCCTAGCTTGTAGGCTACTCAGCTCAATGAAACTGGGTCGGTCTGAATGATCATGCCACTTGTGGGGGTGTGCGTTGATTGTATTTACTTTTAAAAAGTTTGGAAAATAGGAGGCTCAGTGGTTGATCTGAAATTGTGCACATAGGTATACATGTACATAATATACAAGAATGAACACGAAAAAGCAGTACTACTATTTTAAAGTGTTGTAAGAAAAGTCAGCCCACAATTTGGCGCAGACTTGTCGCAAGAGGTGTTATTGATCACCTATCAAAGCCCTTCGGGAAGCTTACAGTTACTTTCTATTTTTTTAAAACTTATTGATAAAAAAAATTATGTAGATTAATTTCATGTGATGCAACAAAGACAAATCAGGTCTAATTCAGCAATGAGAAAAATTTGAGAAATGTACGATGAAAGAAACTTATACATTCTGAAAAAAAAACCTCAACAACTAGAACGAACATAAAATATGGGTGCAAGAATTGAAACAGTCAAACCCATAGAATATGTACATGGTAAATCTAACTACGAACAAACACGTTTACCCTGTATGCCCAGCCTACCTCTGCAAGCCACCGTTGTCCTAAGTTCAAATAGAACCATTTAAACCGAATCGAGCAATATGGGAGGAAAATGATAGACTGCCTATTCTGTGATGGACAGTTATAATATGTAGGGCGATTAACTGCTTCCAAAGAATTATTTCTGAAAAGATAGCGATACACGTGTCAAACACTGATGTATAACGCGAGCTCGGTGAAGCGAAACCAAGCATATCCACCCTCTCATTGGCCTGCATGGTATGCCGTTGAACGTGGATTCCGTCCCCATAATTCATTGTTTATTTTGCCTCTCTTCAAGGAGTTGTTCGCGATTTAAAGTAGTAGAAGGCTCCACGGTGCACCACATTTCTTTCTTGGGTATTTAAAAGAGCCACATACATACCCAAATAAAGAATGTTTTATGTGGTGCACCGAGAAGCCTTCCATTACTAAGCGTTCTACCGCCACGGAAACCTTCAAAGATTTTATGAGCTGTAATCGAGCAGCGATATCCATAAACGTTGACATCCGCAGGATAATTGGTGATTGTAAAAAAAAAAATGGATTGTGCTTACTAATGAGGGCTTAGATAGTGAATCCGGAAAACTGGAAATTCTGGAAAATTAAATGCTATTCTTCTGAGGTTATATCATTGCACTGCCAGTGGCAGTAAAAAGTAGATTTGTGTGAAAAAAACCCCAACCCAAAACAAAATGCCGCACTGCGAACATTTGTGACGTTTGCTTATAATTAGAAACATTTTATTGTCATTAATAGAAATTGTGAAGTGTGAGTGGAACAAAGGCAATCACAAAATAGTAAACAAAATGACCTTGGTCGTGGTATCCATTGCATATGTGGTGGGCGACCGCGTGTCTGTAAACTTCAGCGCTTTTTGTCTGACATATTATAGGCAGAAAATTACGATGATTATTGATTTTTGTATTGTTCTTCTGCTGGGTGTGTGAGGCTGGTTAACAGCAACCGAGTTTGCGGAAGACTGCGTACTGAAAAATTCTTGTGATTTATTTCGACGTGTCACGTGTTGTGCGTGACAGATAGAGAATAGGGATAAGCGTGTCAGTGTTACGATGAAAAACACTACATGGGCTTGGCGTTGGAGGATCTAGACAGAATGTTTCTGTAAGCTAATCAGGGAATTAGATATCTTGACTGGTTGAACATCCTCATCGCAACATCCAGAGTTGTAAGACGTCTTTAAAAAGTTGTGAAAGCAAGCCTTTGGATCGGTAGAAAGCGCACAGGATATATACAATAACTGCCCAAAATGATTGTCAGTTCGTTTTACGCACTTGATTGTTGACTGAAGCGATACACCAACTTGGAAAAGTGCTATCACATATTTGCAACGAGTCTATCTAGATCCTGGTGACTGGACTGAAATAAGCGATAGAAATGGCGGAAGCCACTGACAGAGAAAGCGCGGAGAAGGAGGATGTTACGTGTGCCGTATGCATGGACAAACTGACGGACGCCAAGTTCCTGCGATGCTTTCACTCCTTCTGCACACGATGCCTCGAGCACTGCACGCGAAACCTCAAGGTATCCTGCCCGCTGTGCCGAGAGGTGACCAGCGTCTCCAAGGGCATCGATTCGCTGCTTCCAAACTTGACCTCCATGCGGAGGGCGAGGGAAGCACGGGCTCGGGAAAAGATAGAGGCGAAAATTCACGATGGCGGCTGCCAGTGTGAGTCTTGCAAGGAACTGGGCGCAGTGTGTCTAGCCAAGTCGTACTGCGTGGACTGCCAGCTACTGATCTGCGATAAATGCGTCGGCGCGCATAATCTTCTGAAGCTCACCCGGGGTCATCGAATTATAGGTGTCCTGGAGTTTCAGAATAATGAGATTCTGAAAGAACAAGAGGTACTTGGGTGTGATGAAGGGTTAGGCGAGAGACAATGCAATAAGCATGACGACTCGCTTTCTATGTATTGCAGGACATGTCGTCAACCAGTGTGTCCACAATGCGCCGATCTGTATCACCACGAACTCGATGATCACGACTGCGTGAGCATCAATGACATGACGGAAGAATTCAGCAAGGAGGTCCAGCAGCTACGAGGCAAGATCGAGCCTAGAAACTTCGATCAACTGTCCGGACTGTATGAACAACGCCTCAAACAAGTCCGGGATAGAGCCCGAGAACTGATGTCAAAGGTCAACGAGTCCGCACAGAACGAGATCGCCTCCGTCTACGCAAAGATTGAGGCGAAGCGCGCAGGTCTGAATACGCGCATTCTTGATATGGAGAAGACAAGTTGTCGTAAAGTGACCACAGCACTGACCACTGTTCGGCGATTACGCGCCCGAGCAGCTAAAATCGACGGCTACGCAGATGAATTCCTGGCGACCGGCAACTCAGCCGACATCCTGGCAGCGAAGGGCACGCTCGTCGACCAGCTGAAAGACATTCGCACCGAAATGCGAAAACTGTCGGTCATCGACTCCGACGCGGGGCAACTCGAGAGGTACTCGTTCACCCCGCTGGACTGGACATCGTCAAACTACGAGGCGGGAGTCGGCAGGCTCGATCCGTGCAAGGCGGCCGATGTTTCCCCGCTGGACAGTGACAGGATCAAGAGGCGAACCCCGCCCAGATTGTCGGGCCGTGTCCACCGGCAAACCACATCCATGTTTCCGCCACTCTCCACAAGACGCTCTGTGGTACGCTAGGGTGTTTTTACGTCAGTAATGTACAGAACAGGCGGAATGGAGAAGTGAAATCGTTCACGTAGTCGATGACTATATCATAATACCTATTATATGTCGCGATGTGGCATACCAACATGCGGACCAATCTGAAAAGCAGCCTTTGGTTGACGAGGGTGTTCCACCTAATGAGAGAAAAAATAAAACTTAAATAGCATTGACTCGTACATGGAAGCTTTTTAGAATATGTCCAGATATATTGAAAGTTTAGAATACGTCCTGATATTAATCACCATTATGTCTTTATCATCTTATTAACATGACGGTTAACTCTTTGCCTGGAAACGTGATACATGGGATCATTTTGGATAAGTGACAGCTGATTGTGGATAGAATTAAGCCTTCACTGTTTTTATCTCTTGTCATGTATTTATCACCCCAAGTGGCGAAAATTTCAGAGTTTTATTAAAGGACAAGTTTACCTTCATAAACATAAGGATTGAGAGAATGTAGCAATATTAGTAGAACACATCATTGAAAGTTTGAGGAAAATCAGACAATCCGTTCAAAAGTTATGATTTTTTGAAGTTTTTGTGCGGTACCCGCTGGATGAGAAGACTACTGCAGTGTATGAATAACTTAGATGTCATATTATTCCCCCTGCCCTTAGAAAGAGGCAAGTCAATTGCTCTTTTATTATGCGAAAAAAGTGAAAATATGTTGAATTTTCTTTTATATGTTCTTTATACTGTTGTACGCATATGACTCACAAGCTGTAGTAGTCTCCTCATCCAGCGGTTCCAACACAAAAATTTAAAAAATTCATAACTTTTGCATCGATTGTCCAATTTTCCTCAAACTTTCACTGATGTGTTCTACTAATATTGTTGCATTTTCTCAATCCTTATGTTTATGAAGGTGAACTTGTCCTTTAAGTAGTATTTGGACTTAGATATGAAGTTATGGTTTGTGAATGGTATGGAATACATTTCAGTTTGGTACGTTGACAAGTGATTGCACGGACTATAATTTCCTGTGGACTCTTCATCTAAAATCACCTCTAGATATCGTTTTCGACTGACTCGACGAGAAATGTTACATGAGGTCATCTCACCATGATTCATGAAAATAAGTCTTTATTTATTCATATTTCTATTCTTTGATGAATGTCAAAGCTTAACTTTTTCATCTCAAGTAAAGGGAAGATTGGAAGTGTGGCAATCATTGTTCGTTGAACATTCTTTTCCCGATCATTGTGTGGTTGTGTTATCTGATGGATCGTATTTCATTATGGTATCGACTCTGTCTGTGACTGACAACTGAAGAGTCTCCATTATTGCAAAAATAATCATTATGGAGTCCATCAATGTCATATCATTTCCTGGATGTTTACAATTTTGTGATTGTTTTCTTGATTATGATAAATCTTGATCAAAAGTTTTAGCCTCTTCTCTAAACCCAGAAGAATTGTTCAAAATGTTTTCCTAGACAAGCGTCTTTCAAAGCACAGTGTATTACGACAAAATATCTAAAACTGAGCGACCAGAATGTTTATTTAAACGGGCAGGAATTAGGAAATTAGCGAGTGTACTTGCCACGTGTACGTTTTATACTCAATATGCTATAAACTATAAACATTAAAGACCACTCTTATTGAAAATAGCAGATCCTAATTCTTTGTACACTGTATGTGCTTTATCTTTTTGATGATGAGGTTGAATAATTATGAAATGTCTATAGATAACTTTTGATGTAAATAATAGGTACAAATATAGGCTGGGTTTTGTATTTAGAGCTATCGAAAAGACTGTTCTGTTTTGATCTCACTGCAGATATCTGCCAAAACGTGGCATTATCATAGTCATGCTATCGATTTGCATATAACCGAACCGGGAACAATAGGCCCATACACCGTGTCATTCACAACACGGCGAAAATGTGCCATGCATGAATAAGCTCCACTATCATTGATTGTGCACAATTGGCCCGGAATTCATGGCGCTTGCGTGGGCCCACACTGGGTGATAGATCAACCCATATGTTTACACAATGAAATATAAATGTGATACAAGTTTGTATACGCTGAGGGAGTGTCCAACCGTTGTACATAATAGAAGAGGCCGTTGAAAAACGGTTTACCAAATGTTTACTAACATATTCATTCCAATGTATAGACGTTTCTTCCCTCCTGACGTAGTAACGATCTTTTGTATCAACCTTTACTTCAAAAACACTTTTCAAGACTTGGAATAAAGTTTGCACACGTTAGTTGCAATTAAACCTCAGGCAAACTTTTAGATTGTTAAAAAGGACCATTGTCAGCAAGGCATGCATAAAGTTTGAGTATGTTAGTAAACCGGTCTATTATAACAAAAACAAAACTCACTTACACACATACACCTATTGCTATTACAACTGTCAAGATTGCGGTGGTTCTTGCACTCTTGTATGCAGAGTTCTAGATCCCTTATATTCAATCCGCCGTGGAACGTTAGGTCATTAATTAACGTCATGCGTTAGGTTGTCAGATTATGGCATAGACCCACTTCAAATATTCCAACGACGTCAGGGCATCGAAGCTTACGTCAAAGTGTTCTTCATTCTCTTCATGAAATAACATATTGAAATCCCGACAAACCGTCGTAATTTCGATACAATGATGATCATCTTCAATAAAATCACAAGGAAACCCTTAACGAAACGAAAACGAAATCCGCGAAAAGCGCTCATTTCTTTGGCTCTGCCCGAAAATTCTTCAGCACACTCTACAACAAGACATATGTTTATTGATTCATGAAGGAAGGTCACTACGTTTATATACATGCATTTGATTCTTCAATGCATTCATTCTTCGTGTCTCTAAGCGCTTTGTCACGATATCTTAACGGATCACTGTAACTGCATGTGTGAGGTATTTCGTCCACACATCAAGGTATTAGACACTGATAATCCGTTTCATGTAGGACATTGAGCCGTAAAGCACAAAGTTACACGAATAAAAGCACAATACTGGTAAGAGCAACAACAAAAAACCGTTGAAATAGGCTCGTCAGAAGAAAAAAAAAACACTCGTCGCTTTCAGCTGCTACAGAATATAACGCGAGCCACATCATTTTTGCACATTTGGGAGCCATATTTCCTCACAATCCCGCCAAAAACACTGACCGAAAATGCTACATTGCTGTCTGCTATGATAGTCTTGCCTTTTGGTGTGATAGGGTTAACAGAGTGCGCGAAGTCACGTCTCGAAAACTCTCAGGAAGATGGTCAGGACCATAACTACACAGAAATAAGTGGCAACATGTAACAAAATAAGATATTTATCGTGTTTTGGTAAGGCATTACATACAAAGAGACCCTTTAGTGATTCAAAAAAGAAATCACCATTTTTTTTTCGGCGATGACACATCGCCTTTGACACTCCAATGCGTGAGTTCAACTGGGAGCGGATAGTGCTATGTCTGTTTACTTGTGAAGAGATTCCCTAGCCTATACTGTATAACATAATGCTCTCTCCATGAAGGCAACCATTTTTAGACAGTCTAATGCGACTCGACCCGTCATCCTGCAACACATCTCACACGCGGGATGAACGCTCCACAGAAACCTTCTGAGAGTGATACCCAATGACTGTAATCAGCTTCAACAAAGTCAAGGATCTATGATAGATCTGAAATTAGTTGCCATTTTTTTTTTGCACGCATTATAGAGACAGAGAAGCTTTAAAGGACACATATAGTTTGTACGTTTTATCAGCTTGCGATTTTAACTTAAATGCGACAGGAGACGCCTCTCTATTAAAGCTTATCAGAGTGGAATTAACGAGACCAAACAAAATTTCACAAGATTTAAAAATGCTTCAAAAGTGCATTATGCCGTGAAGAAAATGGAAAGGTTGGGCCTACTATTCTTCAAATTGGTAAATATACTTCTCAACTATTCTGTGACTTGAATTAGTTGCATATTCGTTGTAGCACAATCACTTCACGAATATACCATTTCCTTTTGAACACAATCCGAGCATGCATGCAGAAGTCACAATTAATATTAGTACAAATGATCCCCTATGAAAATATGTAAATATGTACATACAATAATCTTCTGTGAATATTGTAAATACGCTATATCATAATCTATATCATTGAAAGGACTGGTCTCGACTAGCCTGCACGCTGTTGCCATTTTTTTTTTTTTTTTGCGAAATTATATTTCAACTATTCATTGCTGTGACTTTGTTGACAATGTTTGTTTGATAAATAAATTTCATTTCATTTCATTTTCATTTCGATATTGATGTCTTTGCAATGAATGTTCGCGTTCTCTGCATGTGCTCGCAAATTTCCCGTATAAAAGTGTATCCAAGCAAAGACTTGAGACGCGGCAAGCAATTCAAGACTTCAGTCTCGTTGACCGAATTTCTGGTGATTTGTTACAGATGATCACAAATTTTCATACTTGTGCAATTACATACTTTTTGTAGCGTGCGCTGTCCTTAGCAGGACGGGTCATATTATGATATTGCCTTTAATATAGATATCGACGGGATGCACTACGCATATTACATGTATTACATGACAGAAAAGTCAAGTCAAATTAATGTTCATTAGATTGCAAGTTCATCATCAAACCTAACTCAGACTGGCGTTTTAAGACCCATGTATGTATGTATGTATGTATGTATGTATGAATGTATATGCATCTGTCTGTCTATCTGTCTATCTAATACATAATTATACATATTTAAACATACGTTTGAAGAGAGAGAGAGAGAGAGAGAGAGATAGAGAGAGAGAGGAGGGTAGGAATAGCATCTGCGTGTCTGGACGCTCGTTTGTTTGCACTCGTGAATAGATACATGAATCAACAGCAGTGATGTTATGTCGGTAAGAATGATATATTGTAAAAGCATGAGTAACTACGTCCTGGTTTTTAAACACATTTTCATAATTCTGTTAAGAGTGCATTTGCTTTTGCACACATAGTGCGAAAACAGACAGACAGACAGACAGACAGACAGACAGACACACACACACACACGCATACATGCACGTTAATACAATTATGGTGATTTACCGCTCAGAAGAATGCATGTGCGTTTGTTTATCGCAGAGACATTTATTGGACTGACTGGGGTAATTCACCGAAGATAGAAAAGGCTTCAAGTTCGGGAACCAGACGGGAAATTTTGGTGACGGAAAACCTCGTGTTCCCGAACGGGATTACAATCGACCCCGAAGGTGAGTTCCAATCTCATATACTGCAAATATTCGTTTGGGACTAGACTCTACTCCTTGGTGTAACATTTCGAGGTCACGAGTACTCTCAATACTATATTGAAAGAGATAATCACGAAGACATGTCCCGATGATATCAGCGGGGAAAAAAATCAAAATCAATTTTCTTAATATCGCTCTGGAGGGAGAGTTATATCCGCCGCAAGGATTTAGTCAATTCAACGCCACAGTCACCCTTGAAACTCATAAACATGAGACTAAACATATTTCTATCCGACTTGCGAACTGGTAGGATCTTACGTCACGGTAGTTCGTAGTTTTGTGAGTGCGTCACGCCTCTCCCTTTGGGCACAGATGTCTACATTGAGAACAGCGGGAGAAGAATTCTCTCGCACTATTTCTTTATCGGTATAGAGATGACGAGGTACATGGGCACGGCTTGTGACATAATTTCATGTCATTGCTCGTGACAATGGGAGGTTTGTTGGTAAGAGAGCGGGTGGGGTGGGGGTGAGGTGGGGGGGGGGGGGGGGCAAGGATGTCGAATCTCTATCAGGAGTGGAAATGACTCAAGAATGGATCATTTTCATGTTGGGCAGCATCAGTTTCCCATGTTTACTCTCCACCATGTCCACCGTTTAAATCAAAGAGAGTTGATTCGAATTAAAAGTGACTCGCATCTTCCGTCTCGTCTTCCAGCTCGTATCCTGTACTGGTGCGACTCGAACTTCCCCGACGACAGCAAGATAGAGATGTACGACCTCCGGACCAACGAGCGGACCCTCCTCTCGACGCTCCCGTCGCCCTCCCAGCCGTACGGGATCGCGGTCCACGGAGACTACGTCTACTGGTCGGACTGGGCCAAGAGCGCCGTCTACCGCATTGACCGCTTCGCCGACGACGCGCTGGCCGAAGCCATGGGCGATTCCGTCATGCTCGGCATGCAGGGAATTGCGACCTCGCAGGTCTTCCAAATAGGTAAAGAAACGCACACGTTATTATGGTGAATATTATTTTTACAGTGATGCTGTAGCTGTTTTAATCATATTTTGGTTTCCTTAAAGGGATAGTACAGTATTGGTGGAGATGAAAATTGGGCTTTAACTTTTTTGCGAGATACCAAGAAAACACTTATGAAATAGTGCAGATCATACCATTTTAAGAGGAATTCAAAGTTTATTTCATGAAAATCGGGTTTGGAATAGCTGCAACATCCAAAAACAAAGTAAAACAAAATGATCGTAATGAAATGTGGGTCCCACACTTTATCAGGATCACTCTGTTTTGGATATCTCAGCCATTTCAAAATCAATTTTCATCAAATAAACGTTGAAATCTTCATGGAATTACATGCCCTTTCATATTTCATAAGAGGTTTCTCACTATCTCACCAAAAAAATGATAAAAACCTGAAGTTAAGTCTCAACCAAAACTGTACGATTCCTATAAACTACAAACTTTCAATTTTTATAAGGCAGGAAAACCACTGCAAAGATTACGCAAAAGCCTAAGGTATGTAAGATATAACATATATAGCAAACAAAATACAAGTTTTAAAAGAGACAAGGCTCTTTGAAAAGCAAAAGTGTGGGTGACTTTGTTATGTAATTCGGTTTGTTCATTTGGACCTCTTACGTTAAAGACGATGGTTCGTTGCTAGTGTCCCTAATACCAGATTTGGGTAGTGGAGACAGAATTGATACTGAACAACCAAGGTCATGAAGGTACTAAGCTTTCAGTCAAAGGAATACAAAATACTGGATCCCTCTGAGTGCGTTGACCTGGAAATGGCAGTCTTGCTAGACCATCACATATCTTGAGAGATGCTGAAAAAAAAAGTCGTCCATGAAATAACGTCGAATCGCAATCGAATCGACAGAGTGCAAGAAAATATCACTGGCATCTCTGACATGTCTGAAGCCTATTTAGCTGTGATTGTGTATGACATCTTGAGCGAGTCAGTTAACGCAACAGTGCTGTTCTAATCCCCATTACAGTTACGACTCTACCACCGGCTGTCACAGCAGTGGATGGCGGGCAGTCTGGCAACTACGCCATCCCCGCTGCCTTCGGGGCGGGGGCTTGCGTGGTCGTTGTCATCATCGCTATCGTCGTGGGTGTTCTCTGTGCAAAACGAGCTCGAGAGCTGAAAGAAAACAGGCAAGTGATTATCGTTCTTATTTTTATTTTTTGAAATGAGCAATATACTGTAGCATAATAGTGTCAACAACAAATGCCCGCGTCGGCATGGAAAGAGCTATTGTGGTTCAGTGTATGTCGGAGACAACGGATTTTCAAGCGCGAGGTCCCTGGTTCAATCCCCTGGTTGCAGCTGTCGTGCCTGTATGCAAGGCACTCTATCCTCATAGCCAAGTTTTTCTGGAGGGGACCTAAAATCTCTCCCGTTGTTAACTATGGGGATGGCTAGTAACTGATCAGTGGGAATCGGTGGGAATTTTGGCATGCCTGTACAGTGACGGGGCAATCTTAACGGGCCGTTAACGATTGCCCCGTCACTGTACAGATATGCTAACCTGGAAACATTAAACTGAACATTACTTGAATATGAGACCATTCTGAATAGATATAATGTACTCTTAAATGAATCCCACAAGGATTGGAACAATCATCCCCCGTAATTCCCACTGATTCCCACTGATCAGTTACTAGCCATCCCCTTTAAGCCGTTACCATGGTTACGTATGACGAATCAAATCAGCCACAGCTGATGTGCTTATTGAGAAAACGAGACATGTTGCGTGATATGCGAAGAAATCAAGCTGACGTGTGGCGCTTACATTTGGAATCATCGAATAATTGTCACTTTCACAAATAAATAAAAACTAAATTATCGAGATCTTTTTACATTTTGTGTGTGTAGAGAGAGAGTTTGAAAAAAGTACGCCTACTTTGGAACATTTGATCAGATTTAGAATTCCTGATTACTACACATAAACAGATGTTTAGAAATTGAAGGACAATTACTTAATGACACGACGTTTTACAATTAAGTTTCTTTTCTTTGTCTCAATTTGTGCAGACGGTTAGCAGGCGGTGGACAGGGGCAGCGATCGAACGACTATCGCTCCCGACCTCTCCCCGAAAAATGCGCTGACCCGCCGCCTCTTCCCGACGGACATCCCAGCGGGGATCCCCTGTACATGGACCTGGACGCATTCCAGAGGGAACCGCCTCCCCCTTACACGACGCTCAATCTCCAAACCGCGAACGGCGCAGGTCCGTCGTCATCGTCGCAATCGCATCAAAACCCAGCCTTCGAGTCCGGCGAGAACGCGGCCGGCCCTTCAACGATATACGACATGCCGGACGGTGTGGCCCCCTTGCCGCCCGGGGTGAACAAAGCGCAGGTCGATGCGGCGGGTGGATACATGCCTTACTTGAAAAACAACGCTGAGCAGGAAGGTTTATACATGACACCAGATAATCCGTCTGGGACCAGGGAAGCAGAAAACGCGGATTCGTTTTATGAAGTGGCTAATGCATAGTTAATGTTTTTGTTTAATTCTTTTTTAGTCCCTTTTAGATCCAACCGTTAGTGATTTACACGGGTTTAGTGAACCGCCTATTGTGCCACGCAAAAGTTAAAAAAAAAATTGGAATGTTCAAGTGTTTCAAAGTGCACCCCATCAGCTTCAATGGGAAACGGTTCATATCTATAATAAATGTATTAATACCTGCAAGTAGCTGGTGCGTTACCAATCATGGGACTCGGTCATCCAGCTTTACCGTGTAATGTCTCGTCTGTACAAAATGACGTCATCAAGGACAGCACCGCTATCTATAGGCGCCACAGGAATGAAATATAATGCAGAGTATCACATGCGATATACCCACAGACTATTGCTGCGAGTGAGAATATCATGATGTCATCGTTGCGTTGAGATGAACGAATAGGAAAATGTGACAGTACTACGAGATTCGTGCTAGTTTTAAAGACCGGTTCAGCCGCCGTGGGTGATTCCAAGTTAGATCATTACTTTCGAATTGTATTTATTTAAAATCACCGATATGCAAAATATTTTATGTATTTTAAATCGCGTGAATTTGTGAAATTGACATTACTAATGTTGTTGTTCTTTTTGATATGCTTCAGAATAAAGGGTGTTATGTGATTAGATATCATGAACGGTTGGGCACGAACATTCACATTGCGACACATACGTACACTATACGGCAACTACAACTACTTTTACTCCTCCGTCTATCTATGCTGCCAATGCTGTTACAAGTATGTTGACCACTTCTACGGATAGTACTATATGGCTACACTACTTCTACTACTACTACTACTACTACTACTACTACTACTACTACTACTCCTACTACTACTACTACTACTACTTCTTCTTCTACTACTACTACTACTACTACTACTACTACTACTACTACCACTACTACTACTATTACTACTATGTTACCATGCATTACTATTGCTGCTATGTAGAGTAGACGTACTTTTACTACCACAACTGCTGCTATTACTGCTGCACTGCTATCATTGCTTCAAGATCTTCTTCAGCAACATAAACGCAACAACAACAACAACTACTTTACGTTCGTTTAGGTCCTATGTGAAATGGTAAGGGGCCGCATGAACTTGACTGAATAAAATTATGTACAATGTTGCGGTCTTTTTAAGAATGGAAAAAAAAAATATGTATAGAACTGTCTGTGCTGTTCGTTTAGATGCGAACTTTTCATTAATTAAGACTCTAAGCCGGTCGTCGAATCGACCCTATAATGTTGATCAATTGCGGATAAATTTGGATGCTTGAAATGGGGTCCAACGCAAATAGTCAACTCGTACGTCGATATTTGCAAAGTAGAATCATATGGAGCAGTACAGTTGTATATAAACATAAACTATGATCAGCACAGGGCACATTGACGCAAATTTCTTGATTTCTATGTGTTCATTTAGAACATGCCTTTCTTTGCACTGTCGTACAGATTGATGATAACATACAAAATATGAATATATAAAGATAAAGATAGGCTATATATAGATATATCAATACGAAGAGTTGAATTATGATTTATTTTGTTTGCCCAGTTTGCCTTATGAGTCTTAAGTTGCTATCGTACGGCATTATGTATTAAGGAGATGGGATTGCTACTTTGTTGTTTGTATTTCGTCATTCCAGGGGGGCATTTCATGAAGCAGGTTGGTCGGATATTTTTCTGACAAACTGTTACAAGCTGCTGAAATCCTTCCATCTGATTGGCTGAGAGCAAATTTGTCAGACAACTTTGTCGGACAAAATGCTTCATGAAATGTCCCCCTGGTGTCACAGTGAGAAAGCGTTGGGCACAAGCATGAGAAATAACCGTATTGCGATAAGACTGATTATACCGGCGGCAATCCTACTTCATTACTTGATTCATTGTAATATCAATTGTCTTCATTCCACGACCCTCTACTTCACAAAGCCAAATAATGTCTGCTACCGCTGTGCTTTCTTAGAAATGTAATGAAAAACACCGCTTTTTTTCAACTGTGCGCGTGGATCGCAGTTTCCCCAACATACAATGTGGCTTGTAGAATCATTGAGAAACACTGTGTGACCCACAGATTTGATTGACTAAAATTTCGTTTGGTAATTGATATTGATCTTGGAACCCTTTACACTGTATTTTACTTCATGGATTTACTGTTGTTCATGCTCTCTATAAGTGTTGTTCTTTTTATTGCTGATATGACTTATTATATCTTAGCATTATAGTACGTTCTCATGAAGGGGAATTAACATCGTTCACATCGATGGAAGGTTTTAGTAGCATCTAATCACGTATGCCGATCCAGTACCTTCTCTGTGGAAATGATTCAGTTTTCTGCTGACCTGGATGTTATTTTTTTGTTATTGCATTTTTGTGTCGAAATATTCGCACAAGAATCTCATCCTTCCGTTTCGGAAATGACACAAGTAGCAAATACACATGTAATGTTAAAACTGATTAATTCGTTGTTTTTGTCGTAATTGCTTTCTCAATCACCAAAACGTACACCCATTATATATATGTATGTATACATACACATAATTTTAAAAAAAATATTGTTGCGCTTGATGCTCCACGATTCTGTATAGCAGAAGGCTTATAGAATCATCATTGCTGTAATGGCTTGCAAGACTATTGCATCCGGACTTAACATGACTCTGCTAAAAATACAACACAAAATAAACAAAGATAAATACCTGACATCTGATTAACAACACATAGTAACACTCAGCCACAAAAACAAAAAAAACAAACAAAAATCTAACATTTTCTTGCCCATTCATGTGCAGTTTATGACCACCAACTTGTACACCGCGGTTTTGTCTCCCTGTCCGAATACTAGTTTGTGTTAAATTTTTTGATCACCAATTAATCGAATATTCGTTCGGAGAGTTACGAATTATTTGTTCTACATTCCGTTTCATTACAATGATGTTCTCGTATTCTACACTTCCTCCACATGACACATCGATGGCAACAATAAAGTTGCCCAAAGTTTGCTTGGTCCCAGCCAGGTTGATTCTTTTCCAGTTATC
Organism: Diadema antillarum; assembly: GCF_040938485.1. Taxonomy (NCBI): domain Eukaryota; kingdom Metazoa; phylum Echinodermata; class Echinoidea; order Diadematoida; family Diadematidae; genus Diadema; species Diadema antillarum. Next base: position 1,138,531 of record NW_027271437.1, on the reverse strand, counting down.
GAAATCAGAATTCTCACATGAGAAATGCATGGCTTTTCATCAGACACTTATTTGAGCCATAGATTAAATTACGCAAAATGTCGGTCTCGATCGGTCAAAATCAATGTCTCCTTTGTACTAATCAGAAAATGAAGTTGAGAAACGGAGGGAAATCTTCGTTGGATATCGACTTAAGCATTCTGAATCAGGCTACAAACTGTGGCCATCACACATTCAAACATGCGGATATACTTGGCTCTGCTCCGACTAGTTTTCACGTTTACTGGTAAGGCGTCCGGCTATAATTTTCTTCGTGAAAATCAACAGGAGGCGAGAAAAGAAATATAGCAATTTGCGATTTCGTAACATATTCAAATTTTATGCATACCTTTTAAACAAAGGTTGTTCTTGACAACCTGAAAGCTTGTCCGAGGCTTGTCCGACATAGAAACAAGTAATACATGCGAAATGGGTTCCAGCATTTAAATTTCATTTAAGAGCGGGTTAATCAAATAAATATTTGAACACATTATGAAAACGGTCTATTTACATTACAGAAATGACCTTGATGTTGATGATTCCAGAGATGGAATAGGGGAATAACAACAATGACAAAAAAGAAGGGTAGGAAACGAAAAAAAGTAAAAGGAATGAGCAGAAGAAGAACATATTAACGACTACTACGTCTACGACTGTGTTTACGATAACGAAGATGGAGACGAAGGAGAGGGGGATAGGAGAAGTAGATATAAGAAGGGGATTACTTATGAAAGAAAGAAGTGAAAGAAATGAGAAAGTAAAAAGGGGGAGCATTTTCGAGGACAAATTTGCAAGAACCTGATTGTTGAGGGCTGATGAATCAGACTCGTCCGGTCTCCCCAGACTGCTCCCAAAATTGCCTGCAACTTGTTGAACTTCCGCAACATGCTACTATGAATTTCCCGCGGATCGGATCAAACATGAGTAATAACTATAATACGAAGTTGCATAAAGGCGCAGCAGCTAGAGAGTGACTAAGGACATCCGCGCAGACGCCACGATCGCAACACAACCTTTATTCTTTCTTTCTTTCTCCTAACCTCGTATCTCTTCCCCCTCCCCCTCTCCCTCCCCCCTGTCAAAATGTCTCTCTCTCCATATAAGAGAGCAAGACTTGATTTCTTTTTACCTCCTTTCTATCTCTCAATTTGATATTCGTATTTCTGCCTCCCCACTCTCTCCTCTTACCTGCTCTCCCTTATCTCTTTCCCTCTTTTTTCTTCTCATTCTCAAACTTACAGCATCTTTGTATTTCTGTCTCATTCACTCTCTGCTCTCACGTACTCTCTGTCACATGGTACTCATATGTAAGTTTAGTGATACACAGGGAACAACAAGCCCACACTAACCCTGTGTCTTCTTTAAGATACAATTTGCGGAGGCGTCGTTTATTAAAGGGAGAAGCTTCTTCCAAGCTAAGTACATTTGGAAGAGACAATCATATAAGCAATATGCAGCAACACTTCTTTTGATGTTGTGAGTGATTCTATAAAAATACTCGAATGCTAGAAATCAGGGCTCTGTTCTTATGTAGAGTTGTAATTGATTATATAGTTGATTTCTATCATAAGTATATGACAGCCTGTGTGGTGAGGGAATTTACAATCGATTATATCTTTTGATAAAACGGGGAACAGAACTGAGAAAAAATATGTATCCATAACTATTCCACTGTTTAGGCCATTGAACGCGATTGTCTAAGAGTGCTCTTGACTTTTCATATAGACGCGTTCCCTCGTGGTTGTGATGGCATTGAGCTCTTGTTCTCCAGGACAGAAATCAGACTGCGAAAATGTTGAAACAGAACATTTTTTTTTTTAGTTCTTGCATTCATGTTTAAGTAACAGCGATGAGAAGACAGCGGAAGTGATGTCACATTCATCAGCTCATGTTCGTGATGTTACTTAGATTAGTGTCTTTTGCGCTCGAAAGACGACATGTTAGCTGGTGTGAACTCTGAAAAAAATAGTCGCATTTCTGTTATCCAAAAGTTTAGACCGAAATTCTTTTAATCACATTCGCTCTACACAACAAGGACAGAATTATTTTTCAAACGTCAAGTAACATTAATCAACGTCCTAATTTCATGATACAGTGTGCAGTTTTTGCCCCTCAGAATTCATTCACATTCATGGAACAAGCAGCCAAATAGTACTGCCATTATTCGTTCACGGTCAATTTAATAACTGAAATGAATTTGTGAACTTCTTCGACAAACAATACTTATTATACAAAATGGCCAAAAGCACATGCATTTGACCAAAGCATTAACATTACCATTTCCTAAACCAGCACGGGTAAAGGCAATTGACTCACTACTTAATTGAAGTCCTGCATTTTACTTTTCACAAGTAAATGACAGAAGATTCATAAAACAAGTCATAAAAGGCACTAAAATCAGTAATAAAACAATTCGTATAACATTACCTAGGACATACAAATGACTTTCGTTTTTAAGAATAGAAGACAATCATGTTAGAATGCAGTTCAACATGATGATGACGTGATTCCTTACTTTATAAAGTAAGAGAGAGGTGAGTACTTTGAAAAAAAAAAACCAAAACGATTTTTTTTTTCAGAGGATATGTGCTTTGCCCCCAATTACGCTGCTTTATGGCAGACTTTTTTTGTTTCTTGAGTATTGGATGTAATAGAAACGCTAATTATTATATGAATCATTACGTTTACCCTGCTTGCTGAATTCAACTTCGGCATTTGTTGTTGATTAAACATTACCGTTAAAGATCTGATTACTTGGTATCGACGAACTTGTTAGAAACAACGACAAACAAGAGAAAATAATGACAGGAGCAAAGCTGGCTATCAATAGCACTCAACAAAATCTGCACAGTCGGACAACGATACTATCGCTCTCTCAGCGATCTTCTTTCCCTATTCATCATGGAATGTTCCAACACTATTATTCGCTGCAGTAATCCATAGGACGGGGGCATGGACTGGTCCATTGTGACGTCATCCCTATCTTCCACATCTTTGGATTTCGGGATACCGTTGATACTCTCGTTCTCACGTCGGGCTAACTTTCGTGACAGCGCTCCTGCCAAGTTCGCCAGCCGATCTAACTCGCGTCGGGCGTCTTTCGACGGGTTGACGACCCTCGTAAGGGAAGGGAACGTATCGGTTTCCATGACTTCTCGAGCGCCTGAAGCCTCGGCGGCGTCGTACGACCGCCATGTAGCAGACTTTTCATTCCCTCCCGTCCGGGCGGGAAACTTGACGCTGGTTTCGATGCTTTTGGCAGGGACGTCAGCCTCGCCTTTCTTCACCAAATCGTTATCTTCCGAGCCAACCGGATCCAAAGCAGGCGAAATAATGTTTTCACTTCGCCGGTCGGGAGTTACGTATTCTTCTGCAGAAAGGTATGAAAAAAAAAATGCATAAAATTTAATGGAAAAGGAGTGGCATTGCAGATGAGACGGTGATGGTGAGACTACCCCCCCCCCCCCCCCCCCCCGTTGAAAAACTTGATTTTATCTATTGGCAAGAGATAAGTTGTACGATATTGGCTTCTTTGCGACGTACATCCTTATCAAAGCAATTCTTTAATAAATTTGGCAAGAAGGTCAAAAGTTCTTGCGCCTTTGCTTTGGGATAAAAGGAGCAAATTGGGAAAGAATACTATCGATCGATATTCCAAAGTGCGATGTGGTTTTCAGGTTTACGAGAACAATATAAACTCTAAGTTTAGTTCTTTTCCACGACCTTGAACCAAACTGAATTTGAGATGCAAATAGCTGAGGAGAACCGTAGTATTGGCCAAGATATGGCAATGCAGAGATACGCCGTACAATGTATATTTATCAGTGTAGGGATGAATTATGATGTAGAATGTGCATCTTACCTTCAACCTGTACTTGTCATTTTCAACTCAACGCCCTCTACTGTTCAGATTTTATCAACAAACGCTCCGTTTTGGGGGTTGTGTTTTGTTCGAATGTTACAAAGGAAACTAACCGTGCAAACAAGGCGCATAAAGGTTAAACGCATGTTTCTTACCTCGATCACTTAAACGACTCTTATCTTTGTAAATTAGAGATAAATATTCTTTCTGGTTGTTTGAAATTTGAAGTGATTACTTGATTTGATGAGCTGAGAATGTTGTAATTGGTTTGTGAATGTTCTGTGACGGGTTTGATGAATCGGCGGAAAAATGCCTTGGTCGATATAAATCTAAAATTTATGACTGCAACTAAAATAAGTTATATCACAGTTACTCTTACGTTTGATTTGACCACAAAATCCTTCCCGAGGTAAAGGTCTGAGATGAACGATTTTCTCTATTTCGTTTTAATATATCTTAGAAAGATTATTGCTGTTGTACCATATATTTACCTGCACGATTTAGCGCCTCCTCAATGTCGTACAAGGTGCTCGCTAGTCCACTCGCACTGTATGCCGCTCCCTGGCCATCTATAATTATCATTGAAGAGCGGTAAAGGGAAATTACTCGTCACTGGTAACTGATATGTGTTTTCGCACTCCTCAGAGTATCTATGACACTAAGATATGTTTAATCAAAGTGTTTTTGCAAAGCTGTAACTCTTGCCATTTCATCTGCTCTCGGATGTCTATGCTTTTGTGTATACCCTGTAGGTCCATCATGACGGTTACTAACTACGTGGCAATTACGCTGTATGGTTACATATATGTAGGCCCTATACATATTAACATTTCTACATGCATATATATATATATATATATATATATATACAAACACACACACGCACATACACACATACTGATACGCACAAAGCATTAAAGGGTAGACAAAATAAACAAGAGAAAACAGCATTGCACTTGGCTTAATATTACGGTATTCTTGAACACAATTTTAAAATTCCGACAGTGAATGCATCTTTAAAATGACTTATAAACAAGCAGACCGTTTGAACACACCCACCTTTCCCCAACATGTCGACCAGATCCTCCAAGTCTTCATTTAGCTGAGACAGCATGTATGAGAGTCCGTCGCTGGTGTCTAGGGAAAAAGAGGAATTATTGAAATAGATTCACAATGCGTTTGTTTTTTTTAATCACACAACACTCGTGACATGTTAATCCGAGCAAACGAAAAAAAAATACATTTGGTGATTCTGTCTTTTGACATTTTTTGGGGGGAATAAGATTGCCTAAGTTCATTTCTTTGAGATAATTATATATATATATATATATATATATATATATATATATATATATCGAGATAATTATATATATATATATATTTATATATATATATATATATATATATATATATATATATTATATATATACATATTACAGACGTGCTGGCACCTTAGGAGTGGATATTTGAAAGATTATACCGTGTAGTAATGAAATCAACGTTACAACTTAGATAAACAAAAATGATCATTCAAGGATATCATTACGCTCTATCAATGGCATTTGAAAAGATGTGTTTATTTTTTTGAAACAAAAGATGATAGAAGCTCAGCTACTGCTATATTCTGAAGTGATATGTCATTGTCTTGTTGTAGGACATTGATATTCCCTTTTTAATGCCCAAAATATGTTTGTCTCGTCAGCTTTAGTTCCGCAATGTTTCATGGGATTTGCCATTTAACTGCAATACGCCGAAAGACGAACAACAAACAGACAAAGATGCGAATTTCGCACCCGGAAATGCTTCTATACCCATACAATTTGTGAGAAGACAACGATTTCGTAAAGATACGCGGATTTGAACCCCGAACTTACCCTGCGGCGAGGGACAAAGGCTCTCGTCCTCTCCTCCTATGCAGTCATTTCGTCCGTCACAAACCGCCTCCCTCGGGATGCACTGCCCAGCATAGCAACGGAATTCGTAATGGGGATCGCACTCCTCTGAAAGAGCAAAATTTGAATTCACGATATCTTGTCGTTTTCATTAGACTGATGGTTAAACATTTAGTGCTATGGCCAAACAACTGAAAAACAAAACCGAACATCACCAATGTCCGTATTAACTTCATGAAAAGGAAACGGAGCGTTCGTGGTATCCGGGTATGAGAGATGGTATTGGTTTGAAGATGAAGAACAGATAGACATATATTCATATCAAGTGTTTACTGTAGAAACCTGAGAGCTTTTATACAGTTCATAAGATATTTTATCATTACCTCACAAAAAACCCCACCAAATGTTGGCAACCTGAAGCCCCATCTCAACCAAAACTTATTATCATCCCTTTAAAGTCGTTTGCGCTGAGTGCACTCCATACGTCAATCCTGAGAAGCAGTGCCGAAAAGTTACATCTACGCCTCACTTGTTTAATACCCAACTCTTGAATTTCACGTGAAGAGTTGGACCTACCGAGATTAAGGAAATCGTTGCAGTTCAGCGCGATCTCGTCACCCCCGTACGGGCAGTCTTGCCGACCGTCGCACATGCGGTGGGCAGCTAAACAGGTCTTGTCCTCACACTGTCAAGATAAATTTTCATATCACCTCTTGTTACTACTGTAGTAACTGGCAGAAAACCAGGCAACTGATCAACGTTTCAACGGAGATCCACGAATGGGCTCATTAAAAAGTGCAACTTCATGAAGAAAACATGTCATAACAATGATGATGATAATGACACTTTATATCTTTTAGATGAAGATGATTATTTCTATATGAATAAAAATGGTGATAATGATGATGATATGATAATGTTCATTTGGGATAATTTACAACGTTAGATATAATAATGACTACTGTTCCCTAAAGTTTACGCAACTTCAATCAAAGACCTCAAAGAAGTAATGACGTTTTTCCTTGCGTAACATCTTCCTTTAATCCACCTCGACAGTTCTCGGCGGTTGGTAATCAAGTAAACAAAAACACTATCCAGCTATCATCCAAAGAATAGATTTAGTACAGTTTGCTTGTAAGAGATAAGTCTTGACTATGAGATGAGAATCGTATATCACGCCGGTAATAAGTGTGATGCCTGCATTGACATGTATTGAGTGAACATAAAGGGCTATTTATTATGTTTCTTTGCTTAGAAGAAATTATACATTATGACCTTAATTGTGGCGAAGGATTTTTTTTAAATACAGGTACACTGCGATTTTGTTACCATCATTCTTACCCATCTTTGTTATTACTGATATCTGAAACTAATTCTCATGAGTATCTACCTCGAACTCGAAGGCACCGCAGGAGCTGGGGCAGGCTAATTCATCATCCCCTCCACTGCAGTCCTCGTATTGTCCGTCACACACATAGTCCTTGAAAACAAGATGGATATAAAAAATATATGAGATAAAACGGCTTATTCTTGTTGGAGTCATGCAGGGTTATGTGAATGTTAAACATGATTTATACAAAAAAAATCTATCAATTAAAAGACAACAACAATGAGGGAATATATGTCTGTATTAAACATTAGAAAACAATAATTGAAATACCTGTAGAATTTGGGTTTTACATAGCAAAGTGATTAGAAATGATATAAGATAATGTCTTCACGATTGCACTATATCAAAAGATTATCATTCTGCATCAAATGTATCGGGAAAGTTTTTATTTATCTATTTATCTATTTTTTAACTAGGCCACCACAAGTAAGATGTCACATTCCTTCACATTTATGGCTTGTAGTGATAATCAATAATGAATACTTTCTTATATGTTCGTACCTCTAAATAGGAGTGCTTATAAGAATTTAACATAGAAAATTTGAAAAACTGCCATCAGATCAAGGAGGTTCTAGAGAATGGAGTCACAACCGTCTTTTTTCCTTTGCTAGATATTCGAAGCCGCCGCTCAAAGATATTTGAAGCATGTGCCAAACAGGGTCTGCCGCGCAGATAGGAAGACAATTGACTCGAGTCTCATTGCATAATCACTAGCCACTTTCAAAGGAAGATATTTCTTTGTGATGGTAATTACTTTTCGCTATCCCTTCTTATAAAAGGTAGTTGGTACAGACATGAGGATGCGCGAATAGAAATTGAGAAAAAAAATGCTGAAATAAAGATGAAAAATACTCCACTGGTCATACCCGGTCACTAATCTGATACATCTATCAATAAAGAATTATACTTGAAGATTATTCCATATTAGTTTCATTTGCGGAAACTAAGCGGAAAAGTGATAAAACCAGCTTTCTAGGATGGTACAGTTTTAAACATTTTCACATGATACAGCTCTGATTTACACTTTTGCGCAAATTTATGGACCGAATTGTCTTTTGTTTTACATGCTTAATCATTAATTGAAATTTCATTTCATTTGATAAATAGATAAGCAAAATATGGCCAACATTATGATAACGTTCAAAATTAATCTTCAGAATGCTCAGCAAGACGGCGGCAAGGAACATCGATCATCAAAGGCACAAGTGCACCTGTGGAATTCCTTTGTACATCAATAGAAATCTGACAACTGTTTGAATAATTACAGCCAGTTGGAACTCCATGTATAAAACCTCCTTGATCAGATTAAAAAAAAAAAAGATATTCGTGTACACACGGTCACTAACAGGAATGATTTGCTCCATTCTGTACCCTTCCATAACAGTAAATGATAATTCAAACCTAATATCTAAGGGGAAAAAAAATAGCAAGTCAGATAGTTGGATCTAAATTTTTCAGTGCTATTGGCAAGTTGTTTGCGTCCAATGTCAATAGCATTTTGAATTCGTGATAACAAGAGGGCTAAAACCAAGATATGTCATATACTGCCATAATCCTCTTTAATCTATTCTCTGCCTTCCTATTGTGTCATTTCATTTTCCCTTGCGTTCCTCGTGGAAATCATGGCTGGAATATCATGTACAGTCCATTCATATCGATGGTCTAACAAGGATCTTACAAATCCTAATGTCGCAAGGATGTTGATAAACTACTTTATAGGACATACCCTTTGGATGCATGACCCATCGTTACACCTGAATTCCGTCTTGCCACAGTCCACTAAGTTCGTTGACCCGCAGCCTTCTTCATCCTCGCCCTTCATACAGTCTCGGTAGAACCCGTCACACCGCCAGTTTGACGAAATGCAAACTCCATTTTCACACTGGATGTATGTGTGTGTTTGTGTGTGTGTGTGTGTGAGAGAGAGAGAGAGAGAGAGAGAGGGGGGGGGGTGGGTGGAAGTAAAGATTAAAGAAGAAACATTCGCCACACTGTTTTTCTGTCAGTTTCTCTGCTTATGTCTGTTTGGTATAGCGGACTGCAAATATGGCGTAAAGTCCTTTTTTTTCGACTCGATTAAACTAAGATGTGACATTCTTTCTCCTTCAATGCTACGTCATTATGTATATAGATATAATACATATAAACATTTACTCGGCAAAACCAAACTAAATATTGACATTATTCAATCGAAGGACTTGTTTTTTCTTGGAAATTGGCTATTCACAAGTATCAATCGGCAAATTCGGAAGGAAAATTCTTGCAGTACTTGCGCTAGGATTTTGACCGGATCATCTACATCAAGGAGGTGGGAATGGGATTTCCCTGGTTACATGTCAAAAGTATTTCAAGTTTGTTTGCACTGATGTATATTTCATACTAAACTTACCATGTTTGTCATAAGCATTCGTCGTCCATGTGAATTTGAAGGGTCACACAAACCTTTTCTAGAAAAGGCATTGCACGTTAGGATCTTAAACAATTCACTGAATTAAAAAAAAAGAAGAAATCACTAGTTGACTAATCCTTCATACCTGGAACTGATCTCTGCCACAAAGGTTCTCCAGTCCACAGTTCTCCTCATCTTCCCCTCCGGAGCAGTCCTCGTAGAAACCATCGCAGGCATATGACAGAGGGAGGCAGGTACCATCTGAGCACTGGAACTCCTCGCTCCCACATCCAACTAAAGGGCAGCCCAGCTCGTCTTCACCCCCGCGACAATCCTCGTAGGAGTCGCAGATTGCTGCCTCGGGGACACAATATCCATTGCCGCATCGAAATCCGTTCGGACACCCGATGTTTTCTTCCGGGCAGTCTTCCTCATCTTCGTTGCCGTAGCAATCTGGCACCCCGTCGCAGATGGCTGTTTCCGGTATGCAGTACCCGTTCTGACAGGTGAATTCACCAGGACACTGCTCACCGCCGACGAAAGGACAGTTGTGTTCGTCTTCAGCTTGCGAACAATCAGGAGTGCCATCGCACACCTGTTCGTTGACGATGCAAACACCGTCGTCACACTCAAAGCCGCATTCTACGCAGCCCTTTTCATCCTCCCCTTCCGGGCAGTCGGATCTACCATTGCAAACATATGTGCGAGGAATGCAATTTCCTCGATTGCATTCGAACTGGTCGCCACAGCCTTGCTGGCACCCGTCCTCATCCTCCCCTGAAGCGCAGTCCGGTATTTCATCGCACACCAGGCTAGCGCTGATGCAAATGCCATTGTAGCATTCAAACTCCGCAGAGGTACAGCTGTTTCCAGCACCACAGCCGCTTTCATCCTTCTTGTTGGCACAATTACCACGCCCATCACACCTGAGTCGTAGATCGATGCAGATGCCTTCGCCACAGTGAAACTGACCGGGACAAGGGTCGCGTAGTTCACAGTTGGCTTCGTCCTCTCGCCTAGAGCAGTCCTTGAAGCCATCGCAGACTCGGTCTTCATCAATACACGAATTGTCATCGCAGCGGAACTGACCGCCTGAACATGGCGACGTAATTGCACAGACACCGGGCTTTTCATCCTCACCTCCATAACAATCCCGGATGCCATTGCACACGGATGTGATGGGGATGCAAGAACCTGTGCTGCAGAGGAACCCGTCAGTGCAAACATCTGGCCGTGCCTGATCCTGCTGGGGCATTTCACACCTGTCTTCATCTTCTCGTCCAGGGCAGTCACTGTAGCCATCGCAGACTCTCGACACCGAAATGCAAGATCCATCGCTGCACTGAAACTCCCCTGAGCACCTTCCGGTAATATCACAACTATCTCGTCGTTCATCCTCTCCCCGAAGACAGTCCCTATAACCATCGCACAGAGAGGATCTCGCAATGCAAGTTCCGTCATCACAAGCGAATTCTCCTGAACATTCGTCGGTGATAGGACAATTTGCTTCGTCTTCACCTTCGGCACAGTTTCCAATCCCATCACACACCTGAGCCCGCATCAGGCAAAAGCCGCTGTTGCATTCAAATTCGCAAGGCTCACGAGTCGGACAATGTAACTCGTCTTCGTTATTTTCACAGTCCTGCCTCCCGTTGCATACGTACGAAGCCGAGATGCAGTTCCCTCGGTCGCACCGAAACTGTCCGACACACGTTGTCTCCGGACAATCAGATTCTTCTTCACCGCTTGAACAGTCGGGCAGTCCGTCGCAAACGAGGGCCAGAGAGATACATAGTCCATTATAGCATTCGAATTCAGAGGCTTCGCATCCTTGTAAATTACACCCCAGTTCGTCCAGACCATTTGAGCAATCCTCTCGTCCATTGCAAACATACCGGGTGTCTATGCAGAAGCCAGTTTGGCAGTTGAATTGTCCTGGACACTGCTGTATGTTACACGCGCTCTCATCTTCCCTATCTGGACAATCTTTGTAGTTGTCGCACACCCGGTTGTCCGGGATACATGTGCCATCGCCGCACAGGAAGCCATCACAGGGGCTGGTCACTGGACACTCGATCCGAGCTTCGTCTTCGCCGTGATAGCAGTCTCGCTTACCGTCGCATAGATATCCCCGAGGTATGCAGTTCCCAGTACTACATCGGAACTCACAAATGTTGTTGGCACACCTCGCTGCGTCTTCATCTTCCCCGTCATAGCAATCTCTATGGCCATCACAGACAGCTTCGTTGGGGATGCAATGACCATTGTCACATCGGAAACTATCGTGGCATGGGCTCGTGAAGTCGCAATTTCCGCTCTCATCTTCTCCGTCATAGCAGTCGACAATGCCATCGCAAACTGCTACTGAATGAATGCATGTGCCGTCGTCACAGGCAAATTCTCCAGGACAGTCATTTTGGATATCAAAATCACAATTTTCCTCGTCCTCCCTACCAAGGCAATCGAAGTAGCCATCACACACATTTTCTGTAGAGATGCATCGTCCATCCTCACACTGGAACTCATTGTAGCAGTCTGGTACCTGATAAACTGGCTCTTGATGGTAGCTCTCGCGATAGCTAGACTCTGATTCGTAACCATCATGTCCCTCATCATACCCTTGTGTGTATCCCTGGTTATATCCGTGATCGTAACCTCCATCATATACACACGTAGCAACGTCTTCGTCGGATCTATCCTCACAATCGAAGTAACCATCACAGAGTTGTTCAGACTGGATGCACGTTCCATCCCTGCAACGGAAACCGTTGAAGCAGCTGACACCCGCGCAGCCGCGCTCATCGTCTCCTCCCGGGCAGTCAGCGCGTCCGTCGCACTGTCGCAAAGAGTCGATACACGTGACCCCATCACTGCACAAGAAATCTGAACAGCTTGTAGGGCAGTTGTCTTCGTCTTCTCTTCCCAGGCAGTCAAACCTGTTATTGCATACGTCTGCAGTATCGATGCAACTGCCGTCGGAGCATTCAAACCCGAGGCATTCTTCCGGACAATTTGCCTCGTCCTCGCCACCACGGCAATTTCGTCGCCGATCACACACCATTGACAGGGGAATGCATGAACCATCATTACATTCAAAATCTTCACATTCCGCAGGACAATTGTTCTCGTCCTCACCACCTGGACAGTCTGTGCGTCGATTACAAACCCGTGAAACATCAATACACGAACCGTCATTGCAGGTAAATTCCTGACATTCCTCAATCTCCGGACAGTTCTCTTCGTCCTCCCTCTGAGAACAGTCGTTTCTCCCATTGCAGACTTGCGCCACGTCAATGCACTGACCGTCGTTGCACTCAAATCCGTCGAGGCAGGTTGCACCGACAGCGCAAAGAACTGTGGTTTCATCTCTCTCGTCGGCGCAGTCTGTTACTCCGTCGCATATCCTCTCCGATTCAATACAGTAGTCGAGGCTACACATGAAGAACCCATCACACGTCGGGATGTCCGGACATTCAGCCTCGTCAACGGCCCCGTAGCAATCAACCCACCCGTCGCAGAAGGCGCTGCTGGTCACACACTGTCCAGTGCTGCACATCTTTAGGTTAACATTTGTGTCACAAGGCGGAAGATCCCTGCAAGACTCCTCATCTTCTCCTCCTAGACAATCTTCACGCCCATCACACATCATCTCGGCTGAGATACAGGCGCCATCTTTACACTGAAACTCGTCTCCACACTTTGTCATCACACAGTCGTCCTCATCCTCCCCGCCCACGCAGTCAAAGAATCTATCACAGACACTGTCCGTCGACACGCACGCACCATCTTTACAGCGGAACTGACCGGAGCAGCCATCATCATCTGTTCCAACAACTGGACAGTTTTCTTCGTCGTTGCCACGTGGACAGTCCGTACGCCCGTCGCAGACACGCAGCGCAGACACACATTCCCCCGCGCCGCAGTCGAATTGGTCGCCCCTGCACGGACAGTCTCGCTCATCCTCGCCTGACACACATTGGCGCTCACCATCGCAGACATTTGAATGATGAACGCATGAGCCGTCGATGCACTGCAAGTCATCGTTCCTGCAGGTGGGCGATCCCGGACAGTTTATCTCGTCTTCCCCCAGGGGGCATTCCTCTCGCCCGTTACAGATGTATCGGTGCCCGAGGCATCGACCATTTGAGCATTCAAATTGACCCGGACATCTTGGGCGAGTCAGACAATTATTCTCGTCCTCCCCTGAAACAAGGTGAACAAGAAAATTCCACCAGATGCGTGAAAATACTAAAGATATTTAAGCGAATCACAAATGTTATTACTTAACATATATACATATACATATATATATATATATAATACATAATAGTTATATGTTATACATATATATATATATATATATATAATACATAATAGTTATATGTTATAGCGCATGTCTCTTTTTCTCTATATATACATGTATATGTATATATATATATATATTTGTTTGTGTGTGTGTGTGTGTGTGTGAGAGAGAGAGAGAGAGAGAGAGTCGGTAGTGCATAGCTATTAAAACCTAGATGCTGTTGACACCAGTTCTTACGTAACGGTGTCTCACACATTTAAAACATTGTCCCCGCAGTTGAGACTAAACTCTCGGATTCAAATGAAATGAAGTACAGTCTGATTCCCTGACCAACTTGATTCGGTGTAGTCAAAGGGATATTCAGCTTACGCTGACAACTTAAGAGTACTTTTCTTTAGTGGGATGTATTTTTCCTGAGAAAAAAAAGAACATTTCTAAATCAAACCTTCACTGCAGTCGATTTCTCCGTCGCACACAGCCAATATGGGAATGCATACTCCTTCTTGACACTGAAAGTCATCGGTTCCTGGAAAGACAAAGTGTAATCATCGTTTCCAAACACTAGCCATGCACAAAGAATTCTAATTTTGTAAAATTCGTAAATAGGGTTACAGTAAACAAAGACATTGCAAACGACAGATAATGGTCTTCCACATGGAAAGTCTGGAATATCAAGAACTGCTTGCGAGTCATGTTGTGTGTGCGCCAGATTAAGTGCGTTGTCCGAATTTTAACTCCCATTTGATTAGTCCATGTAGAATGGATATCTGTAGTTCATCTTCCAATAAAAATATGTGCATGTTATATCAAACAATTGTCAAATGTAATATATCTCTACATTAATTTGTTGGATATTGTGTAATGCTTGAAGGTCTTGGTTATAACAGGTGTGGCAAACATTCAAAAACGTAAAAGTAATTTCTAAACAACCTAGCACAGTGCGAGGATCATAATATCTAGCTTCTCTACAGATTTTGCTACAGAGCATGGGGAAAAGGAATAATTTATGTTGGCTGTGTCGCTGGATTTTAGTCACACAAAAAGACTTCATCTCGCCACCGACGCCGAATTCACACTCTCACAATGGAGAGCCATCAAAAAGCTACCCATCATTGATTTCATGGGGAAGCGGTAGCGTGGATAGTCGTTCACAAGACCATTATGCTCTAATGAGTGAGGGTAATATCTGAAATCTTTACCGGCTAATTATTTCAATGACAGCCATTGAAATAGATACACCATAATTATTACACAACTATCGTAACTACTGCTGCTACTAATGCCATATGATTAGTACACAATAATTGAAGAGCTTGCTTCCAAAAGGCGTTAAATCCGTCATTTCTCAGTGGATTTAGCGCCTTTCGGAAGCAAGCTCTTCAATTATAGCTACTGCTGCTACTAATGCCATATAATTATTACACAACTATTATAACTACTTCTGCTACCAATGCTATGCACAACTATTATAACTACTGCTGCTATTATTGCCGTATCATGTCAATGGTGATATTGCAGATTATAACAAAGCTCACGGCATTCATAGCACCCATGCTCGTCTTCGCCGTAGTTGCAGTCATAGCGGCCGTCACAGACCTGGGATAACGTGACACACTCGTTGTTGTCACATCGAAAGCGACCCTGGCAGGGCTCGTTGAGGGCGCAATTTTCTTCATCCTCGCCGTAGTAACAATCATGTATGCCGTCACAAACGTGTGCCTGCAAAGTGAAACGATTTAAGAATGAATTTATATTAATTTCTGTTTTTCTTGAACAGGACATTGTATCAAGCTGTTCAAGTGTGGTGTTTCCATTTTCGTATATAATATATTATGTCGATACATGAAAAAAAAAACTTATTTAGCCTGTACTAATTTTGTTGTTGTGGTGTCAGACAAGGCTCGAGTTAGGAACTCTTATCTTTCTTTTTGTAGAGATATGAATAGAAAATGATATAGAATATGTTACTCTACAATATAGTCTGGAAAGATCTTCCACCAGAGTCTGCAGACATTAGGATTAAACCTTTCTGTGTCGGCGACTGTGGATAGTGTGTTCAATGCCTTGGGGTTTTCCGTGCAAATTTGCACTCAGTGCTCAAAGGATTGATTCATACCCCCGCCACTTCCCACTTTTTTGTTTCGAAGAGCGATTAGAAGGCTAAACATGGGCCTCCAAAGCGTCCTGTCCCGGCGCGCGGCAAAGGTTAAAATACGCATCTCTGTATCTTTCCCTGTCAAAAAAGGCATCATTCACAACAGGTTTATCAAATTTTCTCACAATGAAGTTACAAAAATCACATCGCTATACTGTATAGGCATGAAATATACATCTCGATAGGGATGTTGTAGCTACGCCAAACGAATTTTCAAAACATATATATAGGCCTATAGATCTTGGCCTTTAAGCAATTGAAAGATGCTGTCAGGAAAGAACGTTTTGCTCTGTCCAATCTTCGCTAATTTTTTCACCTCGACAACGCAGGCGCCGTTGTTGCATCTGAACCCTCTGTCAGGGCAGCCACTCTCCAGACAGGCTTGCTCATCATCCCCATCATGACAGTCAACCTGCCCATCACACACCCACTCACCGGGCAGACATGATCCTAGAGGGAGAATTAAGAGACTATGAACATCAATATGAATAGAGAACGAATGAAAAGGTTAGATGATAAAAACTTTTAAACAAAACGCATGTGAAGACAACAACCTATAAAATTTTCAGGTTAACTGGCTTGATGGCGTTTTGAGCATTCTACGTTATCAAGTTTATACTATACCTGAGAAACAGCCAATAACGCCCTCAGCGAGGAGGATTGCATGAATGGAGATGTGTACAGCTCAGAATGATAAGAAGGAAAGATAATAATAATAATAATGGAAGTCTGTCGGGTTCGACAATGACGTCAGTGACGCCGGAGGTGGGAGCGGAGCCCAAAGGCGGACGCACAGACGCGGCCACATGTTGGGCATGCCACAGCAGAAGTAGGGTCCGGGATCCTCTCTTTGCGGGCTTTTCGCTTCTGGTCCAGGCTCCTGAGGCGCTTCTCCTCAAACAGTCTTGCACCCCTTTGGACAGCTGAGCGCCAAACGGTGCGGTCAGAGGCAAGCGACTGCCAGTCATGGGCTGAGATGCCACAGGCAACAAGGGAAGTTTTCAGACTGTCTTTGTACCGCTTCAGGGGCCTTCCAATGCTCCTTGCTCCAGAAGCCAGCTCGGAGAAGAAGATCATCTTTGGTAGACGAGTATCATCCATTCGGACGATATGTCCGACCCATCGGAGCTGGGCCTTCATGATGAGGGCCTCGATCCCAGACATTTTGGCTCTGCGAAGCACCTCAGTGTTTGAGACTCTATCCTGCCAGGAAATTCCCATGATTCGTCGCAGGCAGCGGAGGTGGAACTGGTCAAGTGCACGGTTTTGCCTCCTATACAGCGTCCATGTCTCACAGCCATAGAGCAGGGATGTGACGACGACTGCCTTGTAGACTGCCAGCTTGGTAGAAAGCCTGATGCCTCGTTCACCCCACACACGTGTCCAAAGTCTGCCAAACGAAGTTCCTGCTTTTGCGAGCCTCTTGGAGACTTCCTTGTCCATGCTGCAGTTTGAAGACAGGCAACTTCCCAGGTATGTGAAGCTCTCCACGTTGTTCAGTTTTGTGCCCTCGATCTCGATCTGAGGCTCAGGAGGTGACAGGCCAGGTGCAGGCTGGAGCATCACTTCTGTTTTTTGCAGGCTGATGGTCAGTCCAAAGGCTTTTGCTGCTTCTGCAAAACAAGTGGCAAGTTCTGACAGGTCTGGTTCATTCAGTGCTGCAAGCGCACAATCGTCTGCAAACAGGAAGTCTCTGACAAGGGCCTTCAGGACTTTGGTCTTTGCCTTCAGACGTCTAAGGTCAAAGAATCGGCCATCACATCTGTACCGAATACTGACACCAGCATCACACTTGGAGAGGGCACAGAAGAGCATGGTAGCAAACATGAGGCTGAAGAGTGTAGGAGCCATCACACAGCCTTGCTTTACACCATTGGAGACTGGGAATGGGTCAGAAATATCTCCGTTTGCCACAATGCGAGCCATCATGCCATCATGAAAGGACTGGATGATCCTGACAAACTTAGGTGGGCAGCCCAGCTTGGTCAAGATAGCCCACAGACCCTCACGGCTGACAGTGTCAAAAGCCTTCGTCAGATCTATGAAGAGGATGTATAAGTTCTGGTTTTGTTCTCGGCACTTCTCTTGTAGCTGCCGTAATGCGAAGATCATGTCTATTGTCCCCCTGTTGCTCCTAAATCCACACTGGCTCTCAGAGACCACGTCGTCCAGCAGATGGTGTGAGATGCGGTTCAGAACAACACGGGCCATAATCTTTCCTGCGATGCTCAATAGTGATATGCCCCGGTGGTTGTCACATGAAGCTCTGTCCCCTTTGTTCTTGTACAGATGCACAATGTTGGCATCCTTGAAGTCCTGCGGCACCGATCCTTCTTCCCAGAATTGCTGTATCAGCTCGGTCAGCTTGATGGCAATGGCGGCACCTCCCTCTCTAAAGATCTCTGGGGGTATTCCGTCAGGACCAGGTGCTTTCCCCGCATGTAGTTGCTTGATTGCCTTCAGGGTTTCTGCCAACAATGGGGGGTCATCAAGGAAGGCCAGGACTGGGCGCTGTGGCATATCTTGAATGGCCTGCTGGTCGATCTGAGAAGGTCTGTTTAGTAGCTGGCTGAAGTGTTCGCTCCAACGCTGTATGATGTTGCTTTTCTCAGTAAGCAGGGTTCCATTGGCAGAGCGCACAGGTGCCATTGCATTTGGCGTGGAGCTATACACATCCTTCAAGCTGGCAAAGAATTTCTTTGAGTTGTGCTCGTCTGCATACTGCTGTAGTTCTGCAGCCTTGTTCTCCCACCACTTGTCTTTCATCTGTCGCAGCTCGGTCTGCACCTTTCCTCTGATGTTCTTGAGGCGGTCACGCTTCGCTTGGGAGTCTTTGTCATTGAGCCAGACTGTAAAGGCTTCTTTCTTCTCCTGGAGGAGGGTGGTGATCTCCTTGTTGTTGTTGTCGAACCAGTCTTGGTGTTTCCTTGTCATATATCCAAGAGTCAGACTGGCAGAGTCATACACCACATCCCGGAAGTTGGCCCAGGCCTTCTCGTAGTCTTCCTCTGCTGGTAGATGTTCAAGCTGGTTTGCAAGGTTGGTGATGAGGGCTTCTCTTGTGTTTGGTTCATTTAGCTTCTGGACATCCATTTTCTTTTTAACGTCAGATTTCTGACGTCTATGCCTGCTGACAATGGAAAAGGACAGTTTACACCTCAGCAGCAGGTGGTCTGTCCAGCAGTCAGCTCCCCTCATTGCTCTTGTGATGCGAACATCCTGGATGTCACGGCGCCTGGTGATCACATAATCAATCAAGTGCCAGTGCTTGGATCTTGGGTGCATCCAGGTAGTTTTGTGGATGTCTGGCAGTTGGAACAGGGTATTGGTGATGGTGAGTCCATGTTCAGCACAGAGGGTGAGTAGCAGTTGGCCGTTGGTGTTCTCATGGCCAATGCCATGTGGCCCAATGACATCTGGCCAAGACTGGGCATCTCTACCCACCCGGGCATTGAAGTCCCCTAGTATCAGCAGCTTGTCGTCTTTAGGAACTGACCGAAGCACTTTGGAGAGGTTCTGGTAGAACAGCTCTTTCTCCTCCAGAGTATAGGTCATGGTGGGGGCGTACACACTGATGAGTGACAAGTGCGTCTTGCCATGGAGAGGGATTCTCATCACCATCAGGCGGTCGCTGATACCCCTTGGGAGGGACCCCAGGTTCTTGACAAGGGTGGTGCGAATGGCAAAACCAACTCCTGCCTCCCTGCGTTCATTTAGTGCCTTTCCCGACCAGAAGAAAGTGTATCCAGCTCCAGCCTCGGTGATCTCCCCAGTGTCTGCAAGGCGTGTCTCGCTGAGGGCAGCAATATCGATGCTGTATCTCAGCAGTTCTCGACCCACAAGTGCTGTTCGACGTTCTGGTCTGTCACAGTTTTGGTTATCCATGAGTGTCCTGATGTTCCAGGCTCCAACACATAAGGTGCTTTTCCGGCGGGATGATTTTGAGTTCGTCTTTCGTGTTTCTCTTGTATTTCGACCGCGTGGTAGATGTCCAGTCAGCTGCGGTATGCTGACAGGATGGAGATGAGGCAAGCTTTTTTTAGGTCACCTTTTCTAGACCCTTCCCCATGAGGGGGGAGCAGTGCTGTCCCTGAAGAGGGCTGCTCCGTCGTCAGAGTGGCTGCCGAACTATGCCCTTGCCCCGGTAGGCTGTAGAACGACCATCCTTGCCCTGACCGCCTGAGTGTAGGTCCATGGCTAGCAGCTCCCAGCGCCATCTTGCACCTGCTACCGTTGCCACTCGCCCATCGCCTCAGGACTTGAGAGAAGAAGAGAAGAGATGGAGGGTGGAATCACTGAATCCTGGGCGAGAAGAACTGTGGAGGCCTTGGGTTGCCCAAGCCCAGGACCCCCCTCTCGGTCCAGCTGATCTAGCCAGGAGGGACGCAGGGCGACACATCCTAGCCACAACTGGACTGCAGGAGCTGCCGGAGAGATGATGAAGCTGCAACACCTAACCGCCTTAGGGGCTCCGCTCCGGATTTGGATAAGGTTTACTCCCTAGCCTTTGATTAACCAAAAAACTGCCCGCAAGGCAGCGGGAGACTCGTGGAGGGCGGGGACGTCTCACTACCCGTACAGGACCCGTACAGGACCAGAAGGACCTGCCCACTGCCCAAGCAATTGAAAAAAAGGAAAGAAAATGAGTCCAAGGCCCTATTGCATAAAAGTTGAGGTCAACCATAAGTAAGAATATCAAACATAAGTCAACCAATTAACATGGAATATCCAGAGACTTATGTTTGATATTCTGAGTTATGTTTGGTCTCAACTTTTGTGCAAGCATGGCAAGAGGACCAAGGAAAGAGGAAGCCATTGATGGCTCTCCCACCTTCCTGGAACATTACCAAGGTTACCGAGAACTGTATCCACGTACATTATTAAGGAGTTGCAGGGCGTTTGAAGGCGGACACGCCTCTCCGCCTCAACATCGACTCACCAGTTCGGCACCGGAACTCGTCGTCGCCACATCGCCTCTGCGCGCAGGCCACCTCGTCTCGACCATCGGGGCAGTCTTCCACGAGGTCGCACAGCCAGTAGGGCGGGATGCACTTGCCGCCTTGGCATTGCAGCATGTCAGCTGGGCAAGCCGTCTGGGGGCAACTCTGTTCGTCCTTTTCAAAGAAACGTCATAGCTGCACTCTTATTAAGATCCCACAAATTAAACATTACGATGCCAATGACTAATTGCTCTGATCTGTTTCAATTCCATGTCCCTCTTTATCGAGGAAATCCAACTAGCTTAATTCCTATCACTACAAGTGGAATACCCTGTCATTTATGAAGTCTATTTATGTCTGTTTTATCTATCTATCTATGGAGATAACTAGAGATGCTTTGGACTAGACGTACGAGGTGTTGGCGAATTTGAAAGAGTGATTTAAAAGTCCTTTAGCCCTGGTCTCACATTTGTTTTGGTGAGCTGAAGTGTTTGAAATTGCTTTTCAAACTACGTTGGGAAGGAAATCTTCTCAGCCCTTCTCAACAGTTGACAGAGTATACGTCTTTTCAAAGTAGGTTGATATGAGTTGATTGAAATACAGCTGATAATAACTTTTAATACTGTATGAACTGCTTTAACAATTTGATATAATCATTGAACTCAACCATAAACATAAACACTCGGCATGGTGTCATCTGGAATGCCTATTGTATGTGAGACAGTATTCAGTATCCATGATCCAGTACGAGTGAGGTGACGATATCGTCGCCACTGCTAACTCATTGTGTATTTGCAACCGTTATCGCTGTTCGGTGAAAACATGAAACTTCAGAATTCTTTGACTTTCTTTTTGTCAGTTTAAGATGAAACTTCTGCCGTGGAGTGGAATTATATCTCAAAAGGATGTCACATCCTCGCCTTGATTTAATAGGTAGCAACGTTTGGAAACACGAGATCAACGGATGCTTATATACCTCTCCACCTGGGCAGTCGTACAACCGTCCATCGCAGACCTGGTTGGCGGGAATGCACTGACCATTGCTGCATCGGAACGAATTCGGAGGACATGGGCGTGGTTGTAAATTTCCCGGCTACAAGATGGTGATGAAAAATACGGCGCGAAAAAGAAAATGAGAAGAGAAACACAAGTCTAGTAAGAAAATGGGGTGAAAAGGAATGACTCTAATCATTATCAGTTGACAATAATATCACAAAGAGCTTTATCAAAAAGTACATTGCATATGACCTTCTGTTTCAGGCCTACGTTATAGGACATGTTTTGATAGACACAAACGGACAGACAGACAAACAGACAGACAGACAGACACACACACACACAGCCACACAGCGACAACCGAGTATTTATTACCCAGGAGCAGCTAGATGAAACAAACCACCAAATCTAGTCAGCGATGCTGCAACTATTCCAAAGGAAGCATTTACTTTGTAAATATATGGGAAAGGTACGTATACTACCCATCACAATACTTTGATTTAGTACTTAATGGATATGAACAGTGCAGAGTTTTTCTTTTTCATTGCCTAAGTTTCCTCTTTGCATAACTTATATTCTGGTGTTTTACAGTTTTTGTCAATGGGAGTACTTATAACATCTGATACCGATGGTGAAAAATGACCTAAAGTATTCATTGGTATTGTTCTCACAATATAATTCTGTGGTCTCAGTCGTTTCTTTTCTTTCTCTCTCTCTCTCCCTGACGACACTTACTCTTGCAGATCGCCTCTTTAGGTTATATTCCGTAGAGTTTGGTGGCAACGCTGCAAGCAAAATGACATGAAAGCAGAGTTATAAAACATTAGCAAATCGGACGAAGTATAGCGCTGAAAAAAAAAAACAAACAAACACACAAACCCAAAAGAAAAACATCATTATGATTTAAAATGAAATAGCAAAGCGAAACGGCAAATGATCTTAAAACGTTTGCAACTAACAAAACTAACAGCATTCATCGATTATTTCGCTAATGCAAGCAAGCCTTGCTGAGGATGACATAAAAGATTAAGATGTTTGCACTCTAGAGACCCGACGATTCTTAATCATGTTTTAAATGAACGTTATGAATCATGCCAAATGAGCGGTTTTGTCAAAATCCTCATGGAAATTATGTCAATGTCTTAATCATAATACTTACCGTTCCCAAGGTGACGTAGAACACGCAATTTTATGGATCTGTCATTGGTTAGCTGCAAATGTAGAAGGATAATCGTGATTATGTCCAACCAAATTAAATAGAGCTAGTCGATCATTTGGTTTAAAATGTACTCTGTTAACTTAAAAATACAGAAATGCTAACAGAATACCTGCGTAAATGAAAGTCAAGAAAACATTTTTATTTGTAATGTGTGGCACCAGCTATTCTCTCAACTCTTGTATAGAATGTTAATCTTACCTTTTTGTACTACCTAATCGTTTTGCGTGCAAAAAGTTGGAGCAAATCTTAATGTACTGATCACATACATTTCTAGTTTGATTGTGGCATAAAGAAATATGTTAAGGTTGATGATTTTAAGACAAATTCTCATTGTTCTAAAGATCTTAATCCGAAAGCATGCAAATTTCCTTACCATCTATCTGCATAAAATACACATCAAGCATGTCATGATTCCATCCACTCTCCATAACCATGGTATGGGAATAGAAAAGAACATCAAATTTCAGAACACAGAGTTTCAAGACTTTCACAAGGTGACAACATATTGAATATAAAAAAGAACACACACACAAACAGAAGTCCTGCTTCACGCGGGATACCTGTCTGACGAACTATGTAAGCCACCAGCAGTAAACTTATATTAACTGACTCTGGAACTGTAAACTTACCGGTACACCTGGCTTCAAGAACCGCCGAGTTCTCGGGAGGCCATTTCTACTCGTGGCATCCACCTGAATCACAGAAATTACCACGGACAACCATAAAAGCAGAATGCCGCTTGAAGTTTTCATTTTTGAAAAGAAGCTCCAGCAACCACGAGCTGTATATTTTAGGCAGTTTTTCTGGAAGATTGTTAGTAACTTCTTGCAAAGCGTGAAAAAGAACTGGGAAGATCGGGTGTGGTCTATCCTGGTAGAACATTTCTTCCTAGCACCGATTTGCATAATGTTCGTAACACTGTTCATACTTGCCCGTTCATACAAACGTGGGGTATCGTATTATCATGCGCACACAGAGACTCAAAGTATGCGCCCATTACAATAGAATATGTATCGAACAGGTGTTTCCTCAGCAATTCACAAATAGGACATGATCATTTTAAATAGGGGTGCGTCTTAGTTTTTGTATTTGAAAGTGGTTACAGATTGAGGTGAAATGAATTTTGTCGCCTACGAAAGAGGTAATGTCATATTCTTCCAAACTGAAAATTATAGCAGTTCATGTAATCAATCTATTTATGCTACTTTCTTTTTAGTGTCCATTGACAACTAAAATTTTAGCAGTCTAGTTGTTTGGTAATTGACATTTCCTCCCCTTTCGAAAGATGAAATGTGACGACCCCTAATGTTAATCAAACATCCATATTTTTAAGACACTAATGAGAAGGCATCGCCAAAAAAGGTCGGGGCGATTCCCATGTGGATGCGTACCTTCGTACACAACGTTATATCTGTAATTACATGTCATCTTTTCAGAACACAGCAACAGTGCATTGGGTCTTCGGAGATTTTAGCGACTTTTCGAGGCCCAGTAGGACATCTTATCAAGTGTTGTGTGATCAGAATTCAGCAAGTATTAATTGACCAACTTCAAAACTGTGTATTTATAAGACTGAGCAAACCATGAGTCGCCTATTGAGGATATTAGTGCTACTGATACTTGGTTCTTCTTCACAAGGGAAACCGGTTGAAAGGACTACGAGGTGGGAAGGGTCACCTAAGAAAACTGCGGTATGTTGATAGTCACTAGATGTTCCAATGCCCTTTGTTTGCGTTTTTATGCCTTTTATGTTACCCTGTAGCCATTTTATATGATACTTTCTTTCGCTGATGAATGGCACATTTCTCCACGATGTAAATTTACAGGAAAAACGAATTAACTTGCGCTGTCTATTGTGTCATTGAAATGTATTTCTAATAAAGGTTCTACAGCACATTTTCTGCGTTATCTTGACGAAAATTGCATTTGCGATGCATGATCCAAGAACAAAATATGGCTTCATCAAGGCACGCATGGTACACTATAATTATTGGGAATTAGATCTATTGACCCCTTTACAATGTCTTTAGCACAAATATTCAATCAGAACTCGTGCTAACATGACCAGATGATAGATTTTGACCTATAAATTTACATGCTTCCTGCGTCTGTTAACGTCAATTTGGATTTGCTAAGGGTGTGTCTATTTGTCAGTGAAAACAGTGGAAAAAACAACAACAAATCACCAAATAATTTTAGACCTAATTTTGTCAAGCTCTAAAGGTTACAGCGTATCATGTCTTCATGCATGACCAACTTTCTTTCAAAACCTTGATATCAGCCAGCTACAGCGAGCGATGGTCTTTATTTGTTATTTCTCAATATTTTCTCGATATCTTTGGTATCAGGTTCTAAATACTCGACCCAACTCCGACGAAGACAACTTAGACCTGGGGAAAAGAGACGCCTTTGGCAGTAAGTATTTGTTTGTTTAGTAAATTCAACAAGAGGCAGCGTTAGAAAAATCGTGTAAATTCCGTCTAAATTCATTAGATTTTGCTACTTAGAAAATACTAATGCGTGCCAACGTACACGGTGATGCACGGGGATTGAAAAAAAAAATGAAGAGAAATGCAAAATTACAGTATATTACAATATCAATGTCGACGCATGGGCATGAGAAGAATTTACTGATTTAGAAGTGATTTTGAAGAACATCTCAGCTGATAAAAGACTGTCATTTACTCGCCTTGGATCTATGCCTTATTTTTGTTCCTCGATTGAAAAAGAAAAACACATTCCTATTGCTACTTCAAGTAGGGTATACAAGACATAGCTCAACTAAACCAGCAGGACTATAAGAGTAGGTACAGACAGTGTACAACGAAGTTGCATTTAAAGAACTAATAGTATGTCATCGAATTAAAATGATAAGTTGCAATTGCAATGGACAAACGCCATTCACCTACATCACGTGACATGATGACGTAATGATGTAAAGAACGACTGATATGCCGATTTTTTCTTTCCATATTTCTATCCGTGAAATCATTGTGATAAAGCCTTCGCAATTTCGATTTTCAATCATGTAGGGGCAGATCCAGGAATTCTGGAAAGGGGAGGGGGAGGGGGAGGGGGAGAGGCGCAACTTAAATTTCTGGTGCCACTTCCGGGTTTCATTTCATTTTCTCTGTTTATTTCTTTTGTTTTTAACGGAAAATAAGGGGGGCCTTGCGCCAGTTGCGCCCCCCTCTGGATCCGCCAATGATCATGTGTGACATGCAATTAATGTATGGATAGCACTACCTGTCTATCCGTTCCTGCACATGTCTGTTCATTTTTGTTTGTCTGTCTTGAATGCCTAGCTACACCAAGCACAGGAACGGCAACGGTCCGGGTTTTTGTTATTGGTTATGGTGCGCTAAAATGAACCATGTCTAGTTCTGTTTAAAAAAGTCAGTAATTCGGTACAAAATCACCCAAAATTTCATTTTTATGTAGAAATCAAGAGCAATAAAATCACCAGTTGAAGATATATTTCACAACAAAATATTATTAGCGGGGAAGTGATAATGTAACAGAACCAGACATGGTTCCTTTGGCGCACCATACCAAAAATAATGGACCGCTGCCATTGCCGTGCTCGGTGTGCCGAGGCACTTTACTCTACCGCATCTTCTGACCACCTACACAGATTGCATCCCTCCCGGACACGACGCCCACGGGTTCCGCTGCCACACCAGCCAGGCTTGCATCCCGCTCAACCTGGTCTGCGACGGCGTCAGCCACTGCGCGTTCGACGCGTACGACGAGACGCCGGAAGCGTGCGCGGCCGTGGCGTGCGAGGGCTTCCTGTGCCCCGAAGGGTCGTGCCTGCTCACGGAGTTCGTGTGCGACGGAACGTACGATTGCAGGGACGGAAGGGTGAGCAAGTCGAAGTTTAGTGTTATCCTCATTTCAAATTCAAATTCGTTACGTGCTAGGCTTTTTTTACACGAATGTATTCACATGTGACCTTCTACTATTCTACTACTACTACTACTACTTCTACTACTACTACTACTACTATCTCCACTATAACAACAACATGAACAACAACAACAACAACAACAACAACAACTACTACTACTACTACTACTACTACTATTACCCCACACAAAAGTGATATGACATTATGATATAGATAACAATCACATTCATCATACTGTCGTTAGCTAGTAAAATTACTTTTACACACACCACCAAAATAAGTGACAATAATATAAAAACTATATTTTGTATATTATTTAAACAATACAATGAAATAATTCCATTGCGATACTAACAGTGACTAATAATGTCATGTCAGTGCTGCTACCGCTGTTTTGCTACTGCTGCTGCTGCTGCTACTACTACTATGCCCTACTATTACTACCACTACTTCTACTTCTACAACTCCTTCGTTTTCTCCTCCTCGTTTTACCCGTCCATCAAAATTGTTGGCAATGCACTGAATTCAACCTGCGACATGTTGGCATTTCTACCCGGACCTTCCCAACCAGGACGAAGAAGACTGCCTGGCGAACCAGTGCGAGAGCGGTCGCTTCATGTGTCCCGGCGGCCGCTGCATACCGGCGTACTGGAAGTGCGACATGATCGAAGACTGTGCGTCCGGCGCCGACGAGAGCGGCTGCGCGAACAATGTGTGCGCCGCCGACGAGTTCCGGTGCGACACGGGGGCGTGTATCATTCGACCGTGGGTCTGCGACGGGCAGGTAAGCCTATGGTTTGCTTTCTCTCCTTTTGAGTCCATGACATTCAAATTCCACTGGCATAAAACGATATTTCGCTACTAACGACAATGGCAGAAAAGCTGTGTGTTAATGAAATTAACGTTATTACAGAATCATGAAAGCAATAGCGTATAACGCAGGTAGTTTCATGTTCATTAAGCTTATATTTAACCTAACTGATCATTGGCAGGATACATCCACAACGTCTGTGGCGACTGAAATGTGTTATATATCTGGTATGAACACGACACCGTGTGTACAACAGTTTCTCGACACAAAGCGACAGAAACTGCAGGGTAGTAATGATGGCTCTTCTTGCAAGATGATGTTTTTTTTTTTGACTATCAGAGATAGTAACGAGGGCATAAGAGTTGTGTCGACAAGCGTTCAGAAGAAGCGCCACATTCGAACTTAACTTTTGCTCTCTTTTTTTTCATTGACAGTAAGCTGGATAACAGCAAACAGCAAAACAATAACGAGTGGAACTCGATTTTTACCAATACCTTTTGATTTGCGCAAATAAATAATTTGTAGCTTATTGTAGAATAAAACTACACCTTTCTATCTACCTCCGCCCTACTTTCCAATGGGGGTTGGGTTGGGATGACAAATATCGTGGAAGTATTTTCTTCACTCTTCTTCCATACAATTTACAGGCCGACTGTCCGCATGAGGAAGACGAGAGTAAAGGTTGCCAGGAACCGATCACCGGGTGTGATGTGGGGTACTTTCAGTGCGACGATCTCTCGTGCGTGCCTCCATATCGCGTGTGCGACGGGATCGCAGACTGCCCAGGAGGTTTGTATCATCCATTTAACACACGAACCCAGTCTGCCAGTGCGATTTGATTTCGGCTTGACCTCCTGTTCTGTGAAAACTCTTATCTACCAGTTAATGTATTTTTCTGATGTGAAACATCTTTTGATACAGAAGGAAAGCGCATAATGATGATGGTGATGATGATGATGATGATAATAATAATAATAGTAATAATGATAATAGCAATAACAATAACAATAATGATAGTGATAATAATGATAATAATGATAATGATAATTATAATAATGATAATAATAATAATGATAATATTGATAATAATAACAGCAACAACATAGGCATTTATAACGCGCAACATACACTCAAAAAGGCGCTTACAATATTAATGTTTATAGCCAAATACAAAAATAATGATATGAAGACAAACACACTGATGCTGTAAAACTCACCTTATTTGCACGACATCGCTGAAAAGGTACCAGGGTTTGCATGTCCGAGACAATTCTGCACGATGGTATATAACGTTGACCGCTATTATTGCTTCCAGTAATGCTTCAGAAGACCCTATTGACCAGTGGCAAAAATTTCACGTACAATTTGAATTTGTCGACAGAACTTAGCAAACTAAACTTTGTGTCGGTTTACAGCCTCCCTTGTGTTTACCAACAAATTACACATCTGCCTTGCCTCACCACGATTAATGAAATGACCTAGGTGAGGGAAATTGAATGCAAAAATGATTCATTTCCGATATTATTAATCTTTAAAAATCCATTTTAACACTAGATTGTTGCGTAACTGAACTGGAGCAGATTAACAATGTTTCATGTTGACACGGTCGACATCAATGTCTTGTCCATAGGCGAGGATGAAGGGCAGAACTGCTGTGACGATGATGAATTCAGGTGCGACGACGGGAATTGCATCCCGGACTTCTGGCGCTGCGACGGACAGGTGGCGGACTGTCCTGACGGCGAGGACGAGGAGGGATGTCCAGCTAACATCTTGTGCCCGCCTGGGTCTTACCAGTGCCTCGAATCGGGCATCTGCATCGCCGGCGAACTTCGCTGCAACGACTACCCTAACTGCGTCCTCGGCGACGACGAGGAAGGATGCGGCTGCGGCGACGACGAATTCGAGTGCGATGACGGGAAGTGTATTCCAGAGGCGTATGAATGCAACAATTTGGTAAGAGGCCGGTTCATTTGCATAATTATTAGAATTTTATGCATATTTCTATCACGTCGGTCCGTTCACGACAGCCAATCCGCTTGCAAGACCCTTTACACTCCTAGCAGCGAGTGTTGCATATTTATAATTGGATTCCACGTAATAAAATAATCAAAATTATATGGGAACAGATTACTTAATTATTTCGTTACTAGTTATGAAGGAATAAACGTCAGTTGTAATGAACACATTGAATCGAAAACTGGCATTTTCATCTGCACGCTTTACTATATCGGTGTCATTTTCCTGCTTTTCAGTTACAATTCTTAGAATCAATCTTCAATGTTCCGACACAGCTCAAATTTGGATTTAGTCTACTCAAAATGTACGTCCATCTAAACTTGTATTCAAATAATTATATACGTGGTTGTGTACCAGTGATGGGCTATTCGTATCACTTACATAGTGTTATGATTATTTCAAAATCTTGATTTCGTCTGTTACAAGGTAGAGTAAAAAACCAAAACATCTTTCTGAATTTCACTGTAATCAGGCAATTGTCAGGACTTCCATTCTGTGTAGTATTTTATTATATTTCACAAGAATCTCCTCATCAATTCATATCATGTCACGTGACTCTTCCATACCAGGCAAGAAAGTTGTAAGAAAAACTTTTCTAAACAACAACATGTTTAAATGTAAGCAATTAAAGGTACACTAAAGTGTACTTGTAAGGTACATCATGATGTAACACCAATGCTGACTGCCACGAGTAGTTTTAGCGTGGTCAAAATCAGCTCATTTGGCACAATTTTCAGGTGGACTGCATGGACAAGTCAGACGAGTCGAAATGTCCCGGCACGCCCTCACCACAGTGTGACGCCACGAATTCGGTTGTATGCCGCTATGGAGGAGTCTGTGGTGTCCTCTGCGACGGCGAAATTGACTGTCCAGTGCTAGGTAACTCTGCCCTCGTAGAGCCTCGTTTGTTGTGAAATATTACCATTAAAGTGAAATCCAGGCGGGGGGGGGGGGGGGGGATTGACCCTTCATGCAATCAACCTCAAACACTACCCCCTCCCCCCCCCCCCCCCACACACACACATACACAACCGCACACATCAAATAACGCTCATCGGCGTCTGGTGGGGGTGAGGAGGAGGATTATCAATTCATTCACGCTTGTTAAAATGGCCCATTCACTTTCACAGCTGCTTTACAATGGCGCCCTCTATTATATACAGATAAAATGACAGACAGAGCTAAAATAAAACAAATACAAAAGAAGTATACGGGTGATTTAAAAAAAAACGTGGCTACGTACGTACCTACATCAAAGCTTAAAGAGAAAAAAAGTACAAAAGAGGGAAAGTGGAGGGTGATTTAGGAGTGAGACAGACTCAAGAACACATGAACAGACAGAAAGTGTTGGATTCATGAAGTAATCTTAAGCATGTGGATAAATTTTAAACAACTCGTTGAAAACATATTCAGTCACAAAGTCAACTTTATTATAACGAGGAGTTTATAGTATTATATTGTATCTAATTTTCTGCCAAGAAATCCACTAAAAGGAATAATATACCTTTTGCGTAGAATGATAAAAGGCTGGATAATCCTGCCAGCAACGATATTGCTGTTTTCAGAGGGGTCTGGATTGAGAATAGAATACCGTATATAAATAGCTGAAAAGAGTATCATAACATCATACACACTAAACCTCGTAGAGTACTATAGGTTTTCCCGGCCAATTTCGCACTTTTGTCAGTCCATTTCCTAATTGCTGCATTCAATTTAGCGAAATTTAGCGTAGATGACATGTTCGGTAGTTCAATTTTATGATATCTTCATTCAAATTCATTTTGGAGCATTCAAATTACCTTTAGCCTCATTCTAATTAACACTTTTTCAATTGAAATTCGTAAAACAAGCACCATTTCGTTATTCGTTCATTAAATTTAGAATGATATGGTCACGTGATCACGGACATGCCGCACTCGTTCATTCAAATTCATTTTTGGGCATCCAATTTAACATCTTTTGCAGTCAATTTAGCACGCATGTTTATGCTTTGGTTCTTTTTTTCTTTTTCTTTTTTGTCAACGTAGTTATTGTTTTGCAAGCGTCATTACATTTCATATTTTCGTACTTATTTTAGAGATTTTGGCAACTGTTTTTTTTTTCTTCAATGTGCTTAGTGATTCTTCCAGTCCGAAGATATAGTGCATCGTGTGGCCACAACTTATCTGGCCGTTGAGTGCTTTATTCCGAGTGTGTCGGCCAGTTCTAGGAAGTCAAGGTTATGATCATCAAATGTTCCGATAATTCTTTTTCTGTCTTCTTGAGAAATACGTCTGTATCTAACTTGTGCTGTCATGACTGTAAGAAGATGAAGTTAATCTGTAGTATTGGTACATGTAGGCCTAAAATGACATGTATGAAAGAAAAGGGGCGTTACAGAACAACAAACTCGAGTTATATATGGTAAAAAATATGATACTTTTACTGCTTAACAGTGCGTGGATGAAACAAAAAGTCACATAGAAATACGCGTTTAAATGTTATCACCTTTTCAAAAGAGAAATAACATGACGTTAATTTGAATGAACATGTTAGGAATTTGACTGCCCATACGCGAAATTGAATGACTGAAATACCCCTTTCGGCCAGTGTTGGCGAATTTGAATGACTGAAGAGCACGTGCCAATTTGAATGCTCGTTTTACGAATTCGAAAGGCACATGTGCAAATTTCATTGATCGAAATGCTAAATTGAACGACCAACTTGCAATTTCGAATGACAGGATGTGCAGTGACGACGATTTTCGCTAAATTGAATGAACCTTTTATCAAATGGACTGACAAAAGTGCGAAATTGGCCGGGAAAACCTATATTTAAAAATGGGAAATCAAGTAGTGCTCAGTCAGTATTTTTGCTGGACAGCTCTCTGAACCAGACTTAAACAGGCCTTGTTTTGTTTACATGTCTAAGAAACACACGGAACAGCTGTCGACATCTCTGTTTCTCATCCATTCCGCCAGGTGAAGACGAGATCAGCTGCCCACTAATCAAGTGCTTACCCTGGCAGTTTGAATGCGAGGACGGCGAGTGCATTCCTGCCTGGGACAAGTGCGACGGCTATGCAGATTGCAGTGGGGGCGAAGACGAGACGCTGGCCGAGTGTCCAGTGGTAGAGCCGACCACTCCTGCTCCCATCCGACCTCCAACGTACCCGTCTTACCCGGTTTACCCGACCACCTATCCCACCGAAGTTCCTGTTCCACCCACAACGCCACAACCTATCGAGTCCGAACCGCCGTATCCAGTGCCAACCGCAGTCTTTCCAGTGGAGGAGACGCCAAACTACCCTACCGAGCCTCTGAGCATTGTGTGCGATCCACCACAGTCATTTGAGTGTCCTGATGGTACCTGCTTATCGTCCACGCTGTTGTGCGATGGAAAGGCAAGTTGCCACTGTCGTTTTGTAAATAGATATTTAATAGTACAATGGGAACCCATCAATTATTGGGAATATAAAAATGACCTCACAGTAGAGAATCACGATTATGAACAAACCGCTTTTCATTGCCTTTCAGATAACAAAAAACAACTAACAAAGTTTGCTTATAAGATCAATTCTCCTTGACTCCTTTTTAGCTAGTCTATATTAAAGCATTTCAGGATCCGTTTTTGTCTATTCAAATGTGAAAAGTGGGATAGATGATGAACATGATTGTTCCATTCGAGGAAAACTGGTGCAAAATAAAGACTTTAATATAGCTGCAGTCACACTGGCAAAACTTCTCGATGTTGAACTTCGAAAGCTTCTTGGGAAGTTTGTTTGCCCGTTTTACACTGGCGACCAAACTGGAAGTTTGAATCAGGTGTGCGCATGGGTATCAAAAAAGCAAGCATGCAAACGCCGCCACTGGCATGACTGGACAATGCTGGAGGTCGGGCAAACAGGAACTGGAGTTTCGGCAGTATTTGCAGGGGTTTGGGAAATTTCCCTAGTAGTTTTAGTGGGAACTGGCAAAACTTCGAGAAGTCTTGCCAGTGGCGACTATGTTAAGACATCTACATTTTACAGGATTTCATCCCAACCAATGTGAATAGCTATTTATCTCGGATCGATTCTCAACAGGCCGACTGTCCGTACAGCAACGCCGACGAGCTTCCGGGCAGCTGCGTCACAGTTAACGTGTGCAATTATGGCCAGTTTCAGGTGAGGTCGCGGATTTTTTAAAGTCCTTTTAGACGAAATTTGTATTCCCCTTTCAAATATCTGTGTGGTCTAATGAGACGTACAATGCAAGCCATATTCAATTTTCATATCAACGAAGATTACAAGTTTCGAACCAAAAACTTATCAACCTTGATTAATTGTGTGCTATGATGGTTTATAGCCAAAAGTAGTAAATTGTATTTTTTTAAAAATCTCTATCAAAACTCCAAGGGGTTTTTTTTTTCTGTTTCGGATTATACGCGTACTATCAGCATAATGATGTTAACTATGACTTGTTGCTATAATGTCGACATTGGCTATTCTAAATCAAAGACAATTTAACATTTGATTTATCAAAGTTGTGTTGAGTATTTGCTGCCAAAAAAACGAACACAAGGCCTTTCAATTGCGTGAAAACGCAAAATTCCGTGCGTTATGGCAGTGCATGGGGGGGGGGGGACTTGCAGTTGATTTTTCGAGTTGTCTTTACATTTCTAGCAACGGGAACTCGGACCTTAAACGTAAACATGCTTGGCAAAGAGGAAATTGTACGTCTGAATTCTGTCCAGCGCGTATTCATTTTGCACTAATTTTATCTGCTTTGTCCCTCTTGACCCACATACGTAAATTGGTCCCTAAAAATCTAGTGTTGATAGTCCTCAGAGGAAACAGTGTTAATGCTGAAGAGGATATATTGGGTACATAGGAATATGTTTTTACTTTTATTTTTTTAAACCTTTCATTATTATAGTAAAAATGAGCTCTTGCGCACCGTGTGGGCACATTGAACTTTTACGCCGAATTCATTCTTTGATGTCTCTATCCCACCACCTGGTAACAGCTGTTTAAGCTATCAAGGGAATTATATTGATACGTATTTTTGGATGTATCCTACTTGTGTTGCCAGTGTGACGACGGAGGC
Organism: Diadema antillarum; assembly: GCF_040938485.1. Classification (NCBI taxonomy): domain Eukaryota; kingdom Metazoa; phylum Echinodermata; class Echinoidea; order Diadematoida; family Diadematidae; genus Diadema; species Diadema antillarum. The sequence goes on along the minus strand of NW_027271437.1, from coordinate 1,103,558 downwards.
TGCCTCAGTACCAGTCTGGTGTGCAACCGATATCTGGACTGTCCCGACGGGTCAGATGAGTCGGTTGACCAGTGCGGATTCAGTAAGTTATCAGGATTCTGCCGTTGTAACAATATTTAAGTCGTAGACCTTTAATTTTATTTTGATATTAAACGACACACAGCACATTTCCTATTATTCCTATATTGCCTGCATGCGATTACAGAATTTTCCCCAAAAGCAAGGCTAGGTGTTGGCTATGCAAATTTGCGAAATTGTTTCTTGAACATTTCATTTGATAATTATGCAGATAAATTAGAATTACGATCCAATGATAAGCTTGTCTTTAATTTGTAGTGCGCATTCTTTCCGAAAAGTTTTGAAGGCTGTAGATTTGTGAGCAAAAAGATTTACACTCGGTCTACATACTGCGGAAATTGACTTTTAGTTCGATTTTGTGTTACTTCACGGCTGACATAGTTTGTGGAAAGGTATCTGTGGGGCAATTAATAAAGTCTTGAATTATGTGTTACTTCAATGTAGGTGCATGTTGTGGAAAGATAAAAGTAGGTGTTTTTTAATCAAAACTTACGCGGTTAAAACAATTAAGAAGACATGTTTGATCTTCAGCTTTTCCTTATTCCAGCGTTAGTTATCAAAGCAATGCTAATGCTGACGTCACGACGTATGCTAGAGAACAAGTACTTTTAGCCCCACAGAATGAATCGTTTAAAACTTTCTGTACAAATGATTCAAATATGCACGGATCTCACACATAAACCTGTAGACAGGAAATAAATGTGGTGCAATGAGTATTAAAACAGATGATTGATATTCCAAGAAGATGCGATACCGCCAGTTTGTTGGGAAAGTTGTACCCCATCAACGGCGATCTGTGGCTAGTTATAAACGGCCCACAGAATGACAGGTTATTACTCTCGATTGACCTGCTAATAAAACTGTTCTGTTTGTACACTCAGATCTATGCAACTCTGCAGATGGCTTTGCCTGCCTGAGTGGAGAATGCCTGTCGGTCTACCATCGATGCAACGACGTTATCGACTGCGGCAGCGGGGAGGACGAAGACGACTGCGTGTCGCCTGTCGAAAGTGAGTCGGAAAGGACTCCTGTCATCACCACTGAAATCGATTCCGATCACGTCTTGTAATGACTCAACGATGAATATAGAGATTTATACTAGAACACAGTGTGTGTCACGCTGCCACACACACACACACACACACACACACAAACGTTTCGTGCGCCATATCAAGTGAGATGAGCAAAACTTCTAAGAATTCCCGTATGTCCCTGAAAAATATGCATACCCTCCATTAAAGGGGTTGTCCAGACAGTTCACGTCAGGTATTATATAAATCGATAGGGTCATGTACATATTTGTGGAATTTATTGTGGTACTTGAGCGGGTAAAATAATGCTCTGGAAAACACAAAACATAATATACTGAACAATAATGGTGACACTGAGATGCTAACGCATGCCAATTTGGGTTTAATAAGCAATATGATTCCTCACAATACCACTTGCCTACCGAATCAACTCGGATAAAATTTAAGCATACCTTTCTTCTTCCGTGCTGCTTTATTGAACACCAAATCATGAATTCTTATACGTGAAGCTGCTATGTTATCATCCCCCTTTACTGTGAATTTTTGAAACATTCTAATTGGAATGATAAAGAATAATGATTTCAAAATTCCCAATAGATTCTGAAATTCTTTACCAAGCATAACTAATTTAGAGATGTTTAAATACAAAGGACAAAAAAAGACAATCTGGAGGTCTTCTTTAGTGACTCTCCATCTATGGCGTATAAGGATAAACATTAGATCGTAGATAAGTAGAATACGGCTTGTAGCATTCTATCTAGGTAGAAATAGCATGTGAGAAGAAATAGCATGGCCATTCTCTTTCCGTTTTTGTCGTGGAAAACAGGTCAAGTAAAGCCCGGGATCTGTCCTTCGCATCCGGGTACTTATGAGCGCAACGACAACGACATCGATCTCTGCATCGATGCCTGTTTCCACGATGGCGACTGTCCAGGTGAAATGAAATGTTGTCCACTTCCTCGGGGGTGTGGCCTTGACTGCAGGCTGCCGCTAGGGTTCGTCCAGCTCCCATTTACAGGTTAGTTTGTCTTTTCTTCTCAGCCGCTAGTTGACCTCCTCAACACCAGACTAGTGAAAATCAACTTCATGTGATACAAGAAGAACATGAGAAGTAGTAGTACGAGGGTTATCCATCATACTGTCGAAAACATCTTGTTCCATTAGACTCGGTAAAAGTCTTCTATCTTCGCTGTTTTCCAGCTAGGGAAGAAAGGGTGTCCGTTAAATATGACTGAGATAATGTGCACAGTTAATGAATTGTATCATACATCCAATACATTTTAAAACATAAATCTCTCTGCCTTTTTGAGGGGGCGGAGGAGCTGGCTTAATAGACATGAGACTAGCCTTCGCAAATTGTGATAAACATAATCACGTACAACATCTTTAGAAGACAAGAAACATAAAGGTCGTTGCACAAAATCTGTAAAGTGGTCTGTATTGCCATGGTATTGAAATATACGTATGTTATTTTCCCCAAGGGCGTATATTGTTAGTCATTTTAAACACATGATCCTACTTTTTAAACATCAATACAAATGAATTGGACGCAATCGTGAGGTTGTCAAGAACAATATTTGTAATTGAGGAATGCGTAGATTTTATACCAGCGCCCTGTTGAATTAACGTTGAGATGACATATAAGTTAGAAAATCAGAAATAAGTGTCTGAATACTCAATTCTGATTGGCTGATACCTGACATATGTTTGATTTTCTGATTTATGTTTGATTGCGTCTCTTTATGCAACAGGGCCCTTTTATTTGCAAAGTGGTGCATTATGAAAGTTAATTCACTGTTTATCAAAACGCGCAAATTTCCTTGTATCAGGCCTCGAGGACGTCGAAAAGAACTTGGCGAATCTCAGGACAGAAGTGGACATCATTGCCGATGAAGGTTAGTCTTTGTCTTTGTGAAGTTCCCTGAGACTTTTAATGCGATCCAAGCAAAAGGTAAACCGGTCAATCCATTTCCAAATTCATAAATACAGTCTGACCGCTCCTATCTGGCCTCCCCTATCCGGATCTCTCTATCATCCGTATGCCATCTCTGCGTATTTGGGTCTTGTTGTGTTTTTTTTTCAGCTAATAACTACGCGGAAAAGGGGGATGTGAAACTGAAACAAAATTCCTACACAAAACTCACTTGAATCACGTATTATTCCCAACATAATTAACATACATTCACATCAAAATTTTCATGTAAATAACATGCAGTCAGACATTCACTACTCCCAAATCACCGCCACAACATGGACAGAAAACTTTTCATTATGCCAGGGTACGGTACAGGCGATCGTTCTTTGGCAGCTGCGTGTATTTAACATTGATCTCACATCAATGTGAGGCCAAATCCCTTATCCGAGTGAGCGCCGGTCCCAACATGTCCGGATAGGAGAGGTCGGACTGAACAATATCATTCACTCATGTAGCACCCCAATCATGCAACATTATGGGGTTGACTGAATGGTTTCCAATAGTGATTTACTTGTGATACACTCGGTGACATGAAGCCGTTTCTCTTTTGCTGAACTCATTGCCTATTTATAGCCGACAACATGACGGTGGCATTCGCTGTCTGTCCATGACTGCAGAAAAGGCGCTTGAAGGACCTGTGTCCTGTGCAAAGTAAATGCATGTTTGCTTGTGTTGATTTATGATACCCTGATCATCACGTATGTGGCCAAAAGAATATATCTATATACGTGTCATATATCTTATATTAAGAGTTTTTTTTCCATCTTTCTTCAAATCATTTCGACAGGCTCACAAAGAAAAAGCTAGCCACCTAAGATTCTGTCAATGACATCGTCTCATCTGTCAGTTACTGCTAAATAACTTATATGACGAACAAAAGCCACTGGGATGCACATTTCCATGTAAACTGAGCAGAACTTCAGCGTTTTCCCATACAATGTCTTCTATCAATCATATTATAGACGTAATTTGTATGAAGAAGAAAGAACTACATAGCAGAGACACGATAAGAAACACCCAGCATTTGCATTTGGTGGAGTTTGAAACAAAATACGACATTTCATTTCTTGACAGTAACCCATTGTTACATGATTGTATTATTTGGTTTTAGTTGCTCTTTTGGTGGGAAACATCGTCAGCTTAGAAGGAAGAGCAACCAATCTAGAAACTGACGTTGAGGACCTAAAGGAGGATCTAATGGAAGTCAAACAAGAACTAGCAGAGTCGTACAGGCCTCAAGAAACCACCCCTTACCGACCTCAAATCCCCGAGGAGAATAGACCTTATGTATCACCATCTAATCCATACGAACCTGAAAAAACAGAACCTCCGCTGTATGAACCTGAAGAGTCAAGACCGCAGCCATACGAACCAGAAGAAACGAAACCTGAAACTTACATACCTGAAGAGACAGTACCACAACCTTACGAACCCGAAGAGACAAGACCACAACCATACGAATCCGAGGAGGCAAGACCACAACCATACAAACCCGAAGAGACTGGAGCGTATCCCTACGAGGGCGAAGAGACGGCACAGCAGCCATATAGACCAGAGGAGACAAGACCACAACCATACGAACAGGCAGAGACAACAACTCGTCCATATGAAGCCGAGAGGACAAAACCACAGCCATACGAATCAGAAGAGACAAGACCACAGCCATACGAACCCGAAAAAACAAGACCACAGCCATACGAACCCGAAGAGACAAGACCACAGCCATATGAACCAGAGGAGATAAGACCAGAGCCATACGAACCCGAAGAGACAAGACCGCAACCATACGAACCCGAAGAAAAAAGACCACAGCCATATGAACCAGAGGAGACAAGGCCACAACCATACGAACCCGAAGAGACAAGACCACAGCCATATGAACCAGAGGAGATAAGACCAGAGCCATACGAACCCGAAGAGACAAGACCACAGCCATACGAACCCGAAGAGACAAGACCACAGCCATATGAACCAGAGGAGACAAGACCACAACCATACGAACCCGAAGAGACAAGGCCGCAACCATACGAGCCTGAAGAGACAAGACCACAGCCATACGAACCAGAGGAGACAAGACCATCACCATACGAGCCTGAAGAGACAATTCAAGAGCCATACCGCCCTGAAGAGACAAGGCCTCAGCCGTACAGGCCTGATGGAACGAGACCGCAGCCGTACCGACCTGAAGAAACAAGACCACAGCCATATGAACCCGCAGAGACAAGACCTCGACCGTACGAGCCCGAACAAACAAGACCACAACCATACGAGCCTGAAGAGACAAGACCTCAAACGTACGAGCCTGAAGAGACAAGGCCAGAGCCATACCGCCCTGAAGAAACACGACCTCTTCCATATGAACCTGAAGAGACGAGGCCTCAACCGTATAGGCCTGAGGAAACAAGACCGCAGCCATACCGACCTGAAGAAACACGACCACAGCCATATAAACCCGAAGAGACAAAACCGCAGCCGTACGAGCCTGAAGAGACAAGGCCAGAGCCATACCGCCCTGAAGAAACACGACCTCGTCCATATGAACCTGAAGAGACGAGGCCTCAGCCGTACCGGCCTGAGGAGACAAGACCGCAGCCATACCGACCTGAAGAAACAATACCACAGCAATACGAGCCTGAAGAGACAAGACCAGAGCCATACCGCCCCGAAGAAACAAGACCTCGTCCATACGAAACTGAGGAGACAAGGCCTCAACCATACTCTCCTGAAGAGACAAGGCCTCAACCATACTCTCCTGAAGAGACAAGACCGCAGCCATACCGACCTGAAGATACCAGGCCACAGCCATATGAACCCGAAGAGACAAGACCTCGACCATACGAACCCGAAGAAACAAGACCTCAACCGTACGAGCCTGAAGAAACAAGGCCACAGCCATACAGCCCTGAAGAAACAAGACCAAATCCATACGAAACTGAAGAGATAAGGCCTCAAGCTTACAGGCCTGACGAGACAAGGCCGCAGCCATATGAACCCGAAGAGACAAGACCTCGACCATATGAACCTGGAGAGACAAGACCTCGACCTTATGAGCCTGAAGAGACCAGGCCACAGTCATACGAAACCGAACAGGTACGACCACCGCCATACGAGCCTACAAATGTTAAACCAAGACCGTATGAGCCTGAAGAGGCTAGACCGCAGCCATATGGGTCTGTTGAAAATAGACCAATACCATATAATCCGGAATACGAGAGACCCAGACCATATGAACCCGAACAGACGAGGCCGCAACCATACATACCTGAAGAAACCAGGCCACAGCTGTACGAACAAGTACGGCCACAACCATACGAGCCTTCAGAAGTTAGACCAAGGCCGTATGAACCTGCAAGATCAGGACAGTATTTGCCTCAAGATAATAGACCAAATTACGAGCCTCAAAATGTTGTACCAATACATGATCCTTACGGCACAAGACCCTAACTTAATTTGCTCAATTTGCTTAATTCCGTGTCTGTCGAAGAGACCACAATTTAAAAAGGGGGAAAAATCACGTTTCTGTATCCACCTTACATAATGTCAAGTCTGTTTTTCTGAAACCGCATTACCTTTGATCTCGAAAATCTAACGCCATTCGATAGAGGCCAGAAAAGGGAAATGATCTTGGAAATCATTCAAAGTGGTATGTGCCCAACATGTGAAAAGATCTACGGAGATCTACGTGGATGTGAATAATTACCAAGCAGTATAAAGGGTATAATGAAAAACGAACCGTACATCGACCAAATGGTGATCATGAATGGATAACCACATCAGTAACAGCGTGTACTCCAGAGTGGGGGGGGGGGGGGGGGGAATGCAGAAGATTTCACAGAGTTAAAGACACTTAAGAATACTGAAGACACTGAAGAATACTGCGAAACAAGGACCGTTTTAATGCAGCTAGAAAGAAACTTACACGACAGAGGGTAAATCATGAGAGTGCTCAGTTATGACCCTCCCCAACAAAAACAAACAAACAAACAACAACAACAACGCCCAAAACTGCTAACGTGTTATTCTTACTAACATGTCAATTTGTGACGCAGTTTTAACACTTGCTTTATTTGCTATATTCTATTTCACTTTCATTCACCGTCTCAGTGAGACGATGGACGCTGAGTAATAGGGAAATTTGATAAGATAATGTTAGACCATGCGCGTCGATTATTTATTATCTATCTAGAAACAATGTTTGCATTTAAAACATTTGAATTTTGCCTCTGCGCTCTCATGACTTGATCATGATAAAGAAACTTAAAAAGGAAGTTATTTTACTTGAATTTCTCAAAACAAATCAATAGCCTTTCCTTCTAAAGAGTGAGAGAATTCCATTCCGATTATAAAACCTTTTTACACGACGATTGTCGATGTAGGAGTATATACAACAGTGGCTATTTCTGGAGTGTAGAATATGTTAGATTTTGATTTGATCTGATTTGATTTATTCTCTGTATGCCTTTTTTTTCAAATACATCAACTTTCTGCAATTTCATTAACAAAGTGCAAAATAATGGTAGTATACTTTCAACAATTTTGAAATGAAGCCTCCGAGAAGGGGAACAGTCTTCAAATATGTGTGTCAATATTCGTCGTGTTGTGTATAATGTCGTATTTTATGTATAAAGAACAACAAAATCATTGCCGGAATGAACACTTTATTTCATTACCTGTTCTGTGGCAGTTTCAGAATTTGATATCCTTGTGATGACGAACATTTCTGTGGCAGTTTAGATGAGATGTTTTGAGTCCAATTCTGTTTTCCTGTTATGAACTTATCATAAAATCAAGTATATCAACAGAATAAAGTTGCGATCATGTGATTACCCACACATGATCTTTGTGTTATTCGAAAGAAAGTGTCCTAGTTTTTCTCAAGCATCTGACAAACAGGGATGTTTCTTGTTTCTGTCCAATGCTCGTAGTTGCCGTGTTTGGGAGTGTGTCTGCGTGTGAAGGTAAGACAAAACTGCATAGGGCCTAATCACTTAAAGAAGACCTCTGGATGATTTTCAGACTTTTACATTTGAAGAACTATAAATTAGTTATACTGAGTAGAGAGTTTCAGAACTTATAGCGATTGGGACGAGGAATAACAGTGTTTTCAAAATTTATAACAAATTGCAATGAACAAGGATGATGACATGGCACCCTCACCATAAGAATGCATGAGTGGGGGCTCAAAGAAGCAGAACAAAAGAACGTAATTCGTTTAAGATTTTTCAGCGGTTTGTATTTGTTTCTCTGCTCAAGGACCACAATAAAATCCACAAATCTATCCATGGGGCTGTCTTTTTATGTACTACAGGATGTGAAATTCTGAAAATCGTCTTGAATGCCCCTTTAGTGCGTGCATGCTCCTTTGATCAATGTGTGAGGGCGTATTGCAAAGAGCAAAGCGATTCATTGCCACCAACACTCCTACGGGAGCCTAGAGGTTTATGTACGGCGTCTATGGGGATATCCGGATCTCTTCTAAGCGGGTTAATTTGATTGTGTGTGTCTCTGTCTGTGTAAAGGGAAGGATATACATTATGGTCTCTCTCACTGCTAAAGCGGCTGCTATGTACACCGACTCCATTAAGAAACGCAAAGCGTACAGGATCACGTCAAAACAATTTGAAATAAAGGAATCTGCTCACATTTCTTTTTCTTTGTGCGAGTGAATGTGCCTGTATCCACGTTTTACATGCGTAGTACCAAATACCCAAGTATTGGCACATTCCTGAAAAGCACACCTCACAATTAAAGAAAGTTAATAATTGGACCAAAAAGGAAATCCCTTTTTATATTGCCTGCCTCGTCCATTGTGTCTTTGTCTTTATTTTTCCTTGCATGTTAACCCTTGCGTGCTGTGAGTGTTGATAAGCACAGAAAACCCAATCCATGCCCATAGCCATGTAAACACGCTGTCCAAAGTCTACCCAGAGAAGCAACTATCCACGTCGTACTAACCTCGTACATTTGCTTCCATTTCACATTCCATTTCGTTATTCGTATAGATAATTAGATAAAGACTAATGTACAGTGTACATTCGACTCTTGTGCATTTCCTTTCATTTCACCGCATGACTTTTTGATGTAGATCTATTTTAATTTATGAGGAAAATATTGAAAACTTGAATGCAGATTTTCTAAACTGAAAGTTCTGGTATCCTTAAATATCTTGTAGCAAGACGCATTTGAGTGTGCGTTCGTGTGTGTGTGTGTGTGTGTGTGTGTGTGTGTGTGTGTGTGTGTGTTTACGGCAAGACGAGTTCATTTAAAGGAGAATTTAGCCCAAATGCATGTGGATTCAGTGAAGTGCAGCAATATTAAGAAAACATCTGTCACAAAGTTATAAGAAAAATCGGACAATCTATGCAAAATTTGTAAATTTGTAAACTTATCATTTTGTAACAAATAAGACAAACAGAGAATTTAACAAAATCTGTTTTCCTAAAAATCTAATGTTATCACTCAATCAACCTGTGACATCACGAATTGTCTTTTATCCAACAATAACGGCTCATAGATTAACCAAGTATTAAACATATTACTTTCGAACGATAGTCTGATTTTACTCTGACTTCGCTGATCCGCATTCATTGAATTCTTATCAATATATACGTATATAGTATAAAGGCAATAAGTGAAATACAGCAACGTCCGCTATCTCTTCCTTCGTCACGACTACTTGTATACAATGCAGCACCTAACATGTATGTGGCCAAACCAACTTCACTATATATATGTATAATATATATATATATGTATATATATATATATATATATATATATATATTTACATATATATACACACATATACATTATTATATAGATGATGACTGACATATACCAAACGTTCCACCCTCAGGGTTTGAAATGCTATTTCGGGAGGCTATAAGACCCTCGACTTCGTCTCGGGACTTACAACCTCCCTCAATAGCATTTCAAACCCTTCGGGTGGAACATTCGGTATGTTCCCGACAACAGAAGTCATCATCTGTTATATTATATGGGTTAGTCAAATACGTCAAATACGTCAACGTCAACCACCAGCACAACACACTCGATCGCTCGTTCGCGTATTGCAGAGCCAAATTCACTGTGCGCGCGCGGTCCTAGGCCTTCGGTCATTTGTTACGTGAAAATGTTTTCCCATGGGAGAACATTGCAAGAATGGTCGCCCATGGGCGAACATAACGAATGTACCTCCATCACGTGATTGTGTCTAGCCAATCACTAAACGGTATTATGACTAACCCATTAATATTACATTATATAACATTTTGTACCATAAATCTACTATTTATCTCTCTATCCATACATACATACATATATACATACATACATTTAGGGATAATTTACCTTTTCAGATGAAACAAAAACCCCGCATTAGTGCTTTAAAATAGCTCTCAAATGTGAGTTAGGTATAGAAACAACCACTGTAAAAATTTGAATCAATAAAATCGATGGTAAGTGTTGTTGAGTATACAAGATGTGAACAAATGTTATAATGAAAATGCTTCCACACTAAGCCGTCTACTTAAGGTTTATTCAGAAAAACACTTATATCTCCTTGTATTTAATCTTTATTGCGAAAGAAAATTTTATATGGTAGGATGTTTTGTGGTACAACAGACCTGCTCATATGCGTCAAATGTGATATCTTGAACATCCCAAAGGTAAACTAGACCTTTAATAACCCGTTAACCTATTCATCACACTTTCACACCTCACTCAGTGTGCAGTGCAATTATAAGTATCATCTCTGGTAGCTTCACCTTGCAATTACCCAACTCATTGCACACGAAGCTGCTCTCGCGAATGTAATTACGAGAGAACGTTATTCCGACACCGTGTGCTGGTAACAGGTGTGTTATGCGTTACATGCAAATAGACGCATTAGACCCACACGGGAAAAGGTAAATACAAATTGATTGAAAGTAAATGAGTCTCTCTCCATCTCATCCTCTCTCTCTCTCTCTCTCTCTCTCTCTCTCTCTCTTAAATGCTCGCTGAGCTCTCAGCTAGGTATTTAAAATTGATATTGAATTATGGACTGCGACATGAATTTTACGAACGATGTTGATATAAATTCAAAAAGCACCTAGCACTATTTTAAAGGGGGGGGGGAGGGGTTGATTCTTCTAATTTCATAAACACCCTCTGATCCTGTTATCCTAATATTTGCTGAAGCATAGAGGTGGTGCTACTTGCCATAAAACTTACTATCGTTGTCATGTGCTTCCTTTCGATTTCTCATATTAATGCCATTTCTGATACCACAGGCACTTTCGAGGATGTAAGTTTTTCTCTTTGTTGCACTGTGACCGTTTGGGTTTAATTTACTGTTGCAAGTCATTACTATACCGACATTGTTTCCGGCGCAACTAACAGATCTCTGTATTAAAGGAATGATACAATTTCAGTTGAGATGGGGATAAAGGTTTCCAACTTTTTTTTTTATGATGATTTCAAAAAAGGATTAGAAACCTCATATTGAATAGAAAGAGCGTATAATTCTAGGAGGAATTCAGAGGTTATTTGATGGAAATTGGTTCTGAAATAGCTGAGATATCAAAAACGAAGCGATCCTAGCAGCTGCCTAATAAAAAGTGGGTCCCACCTTTTAATAGGATCGCTTTGTTTTATTTTGCTTTTAGATATCTCAGCCATTTTAAAACGGATTTTCATCAAATAAAGTTTGAAGTTCTCTCAGAATTGTATACGTTTTAACATTTCATAGAGTGGTTTCTAAGTGTCTGTCAAAAAGTAAAAAGCTTAATCCCCACCTCAACCGATACTTTACCATCCCTTTAACATCTATCGTCTGTGATGAACAGCGTGGAAACGCAATGTGAGTACAATTGTACGAATACACCTCAAGGGTGGTTTGAGTTATCATTTTAAATCTTTACCCCACTGTACCCATCAGAGCCAATATATGTTCTTGAGGACATTTCTACAAGCTTCCCATCAGACGCCTCACATGACTAAGCCCATTGACTGTCTGGTAAGCCATGTTACAGAATGGCACTACTTTGGTATAGCGTATCCCTTCCCCTCCTAGATAATGTAGTTCCTCAAAGGGATAGTACACGACAAGCCCGATAACCATGTGCAACGAGTTTATCGATGCTGGCTAAGACAACGAAAAGAATTAGGCTCACTATGTGCAAGTAGTCATTGTGTGACACTGCATCTCAATGGCCTAGACGAAAGAAAAGCGGGTATGGAGGCAGATATTTTCTTGTAGAAAGTTAGAACATCAGTTTCATTTTGCCAGCGTATGATACACATGTACATGTATTATTATGGCTCTTGAAATCCACTGTGTGAAACACACAGAATACAACATCTGGTACTGAAAATGGTACCAGCTGTGTTAAAGTACAACATTGTCAATTTATATAACCACTGGAAAAAAATGGGAAAAGGGAGGGGGGGGGGGGTGTGGGGCAAGATTCAGACGGAGTGCGTCAGCTGCTTGTCTATATGATTTGAATGAATAAAAACAAAAACTTTGGCGTTGCATTTGGATGATGATCTCACATCCTAGCAGATAATCGATGATTTTGTGAGCAGAGAAAGTGCGTGACATAAACAGAAAGAGAGAGAGAGAGAGAGAGGGGGGGGGAGGAGGCGAGAGAAAGGGTGGGAAAGGAGACAGAGAGGGAAAGAAAGGGAGAGAGTGAAAGAAAGGGAGGCAAATCGAAGCGTCATGAGCGTTGATCGTCTGCACAACGGATGAAATTTAAAAAGGAAAAAAAAGTGTAATTTGTACATCCACCGTAGATTCGATCAGCTATATACTCCGCACACTCCGCGCGTGTTTAACCAGGCGGTAGTTTCCCTTTGTGGTCTCAGCTCTTCTGCCACTGTTGCGTGATATCTCCATTTTCTGTAAGTACAAGAGTGCACTTTTCTTCATCATAATACGTTAAAATTGAAGAGGACCTTGCATTTACTTTGCCTCTGTCTTTTTGAATACGGATTCTTTGAATGCTGTGATTATTAGAAATAGTAAATTTGTGAAACCAATTTCGACTTATTTCTTCCCCTATTACTGGTGCGACATGTCTCTCCTTGTTTTTTCACCCATGTATATACTTTCATTCATGTATGTAGTTATGCAAGTATAGTGCGTAACACCTCCTATCACGATATCATGCTATGCGCTATCATTCTATAGACATACCGTGGTATTCCTCCACTTACATTATTTCTTTCTTGTAATAAACGTATGGTTTTGCTTCCAAGACCACGTTGAAAATATGATAATTTTATGCTTATTCTTTTGTTATTAAGAACAATTATAATATCAGATGAACACTAGCATGTCGATTTTGGGGTTCTCCTGTATGAATTGAGGAATACCACAAAAGCATAACATGATTAGTCATGCTACCTACAAATATTTGTACAGTAATATATATTGTGACCGTAAGAACTATACCTATTAAAAATGAAACGGATGCAGTAATTATCTTTTTACAAGGGATATTGCATCATAATTATGTCTTAACCCAGTACTTGGTACATGGTTTGTCACGTGCTAACTCAGTGTTTCAGTATAATTCTATATAAAGTGGTCCAAAAGAGCACAATCGTATTTATTCCATTGATGATTGTCCTTGCGAGCAGAGACAATGTGTAGAGAGCACAGAATAAACGTATCTATCTGGATGCAGATATAACCATTAATACCAGAAAGAAAGAGACCGGCGAAATGCGACTGAAAGCTGAAAAAAAATTGAGCATCAGCATTCTCCTTGAGTCACCTACTTTCGATGTCACCCTGTAATTGAACTATAATTCCGCTTTATATTCTTTAGGAAGTTTTACTGCACAGTGCAAATTTTTTAGTCAAGGTTGTTGGAGCGTTATCTGAAAGAACGCACAGAATCTCGAATTATGTTTTCACTGTACATATTCCGGTAATTTGGAAATGGGCGGCGTCACTTTTCCCGAAAACGCATCCTTCTCCCTAAAAAGGAAGGTTTGTTGAGAGTGAAAAAAAAACCCACAATATAGTGTGGTACACACTACGGATTTGAAGGATACTGTTAAAGGCAGACTACAGTTTATGTAATACTGCACTCTGTTAGAAGGTAGCTCTGTGACGTGTGGGATGGGGGGTGGGTTATTGGGAATCGGTAAAAATATATCTCCATCTGTTCCACTTAGGATTTGAATGCTCAATATATTTCCATCTAGACAAGGAAAACGTAGGATTTCGATGATGGCAATTTCTTCTGGCCATCATCTACACCCTATCATTTCACCATATACCTGTCATTTTTTATCGTACATTCGTACTGTAAAAAGTTCATGTTGTGCATCCAGACATCTATAGTATTTTTAGTAAGGTCAAAGGCCAACCATGTAAGCAGGAAGTCCACAATGTTTACACTCAGCAGGGAATGATGGGAAATTGCCATCACCTCGGGACGCACTGTTTAACCGCAACTAATTGGCGCCCATCCCCGCCTCTTTCATACGTCTAAAAATATCATTTTTTGCCTCGCAGAAAGACAGATACATAACCGCATTTCTGCGGTATTCTGTTGACCCATAATCGCTTACGTGAACCGGATAAGCCACCCCTATGCAACCCCTATTGGAAATTACAGTATCTCGGATCTTAAGGGTTAAACGCACCAAGTCATTATATATATCATTATTCTAAACCACACCTTTGTGCCATACAACTAATTTGTCCTGACAGAAAATTTGAAGGAGAATTGCAAATGTCGCAATTTCTGGGAGAGGAGGAGGATGAGGATGAGGAGAAGGGGGAGGAGGAAGGGGAAGGGGAGGATGAGGAGGAGGAGGTGGGGGAGGGGGAGGGGAAGAGGAGGAGGAGTAGGAGGAGGGGAGGAGGGGGAGGGGATCAGGAGGAGGAGGAGGAGGAAAAGAATAAGAAGAGCAAAAGCAGGTGGAGCAGGAATAAGTAGAGAAAGAGTAAGGAGATGACGAAGTGAAGACGATGACGTAGAATAAAAGGAAGAAGAAGAGTTCGAAGACGAGGAGAAAGAAAAAGATAGGAGGAAGGATTGGACCTTTTGCTAGAAACTGTCTTAAAATGTATAGATACGGGACAAAATCAGAGGGTTTTTGTTTGCTTTTGGATGTTGTTTGCCTTGTAAGCGTTCTACGGTCATGAAGAAATGCAATTGCTTGAACGTTGCCTCCTTTTGCTTATCTGTATAATAGAAGATGTGCACCTCCACTCCATCATGTCTTCTGTCGAGGTATCATTATGACAGAAAATTAACTATTATTAAAGGCTTACAACATATATTTGAAAAGAATCTTTTGATTTTTACTACGTGTCATTGGATTCTAAACTCTTGATTTTCAATGCGCATTTTACCTGTCTGTTGTTGGTTCAATTTATGTACTTCATGATTTTACATTTTGATATCGTCTGGTTTTTAGTTGTCACGCACCACTAGTGTTTCAAATGGTAGAGTAAAAAGATTCCTCCATTTGAGCCCCCCTGTTCAAGAGCCACATAAAATAGTTGCTTGATTTATGTCTGATTCTCAAATTGGCAACACATTTCAGAAAAATACAATTCTGTCAGCTTTTGTGCAGCTTTTATTATTTCGATAACTTTTTGTTAATTCTGTAGAATTATTCAGTGCAATTGAGAGGTGCCAACTTGATGATGAGGATAAGATGATACTTTTCTGCAGTTAAATCCTCCCGGTTTAATCAAATTGAATCTCCACGAGAATTGAATCGCGAGCGATGGAAATTGAGGGGGGGGGGGGGGTGAGGAGACGCAATGCATGCATAATGTTGTCTTAATGCAGGCATTAGGTGAATAATGAATAGGCTGCAAGTGAGTGAATTGTAAATCCCCTACTGCATCCCAAAAGTCATTATTCGTCTTTCCCCGCGTCCCGCATTATATGCCAACATTGTCTCGTTTAATCTGATAATTTGATTACTCCGAACAGTTGGGATATCCATCACTGGCTTTTAAGAACTACGCATGGTGCATAGACATTAGGAAACCCGTGCATCGTTGAGAATCTGTTCGTCAGAAAAAAAAGACAGATAATAGATTGAATACGGTGTTTAACCACGTTTGGTGTGTGCTATATTTTCGTCGTTAATTCTACACACTGCTCATTGCTGTCTCTTTCTGTTGAGTCGGTTTTGGCGCCTTTTTCGGCTGCTTCTGCTTATTCATATACAATCAAAATGATTATCAATTCTTTCGTCTTCTTCTTAATATTATTATTATTATTATTATTATTATTATTATTATTATTATTATTATTATTATCATCATTATTATTATTATTATTATTATTATTATTATTATTATTATTATTATTATTTCATTAGTAATGATAACAATAATAATATGAACACTTGTAATGCGCCGGTATCCATCATGAATAGATGCTCATGGCGCAAGAAAGAGAGGCAGAGAGAAATTACCAGTGAAAATACTAGTAGTAGTAATACTACCAACACTACTACTGCTACTAGTGCTACTACTACTACTACTACTACTACTACTCCTGCTACTACTGCTACTTTCACTATTGATACTACTACCACTTCAACTAGTTGTGTCATTTCTATTATCATTAACATCATTGTTTTTTCATATGTCTTCAATATCGCATATTCATTACTGATGGAAATGACTACACCTTCTACAGTCATTTGTGTTGTTTTGTGGGAAAAATATTACGAAGCATACGTTCCTGTAACGGGGACACTTTTTCCAAATAAGCAAACACTGTGAACCTCCTCGAATTTGCTTCGTTGATAAAAGGTTCCATGTTAAGTAAACATAATAGTGGTAAATTACAGAAATGAAAGGAAAAACACACCCGAACAATATCCCAATCGGAAAATCCATTTCCTTGACGGTATTCCGAACTGTGGGAGTCTGCGCTTGGTGATGCTACGGCCTTTTTAAAGTGTGAACTTTTCGACAAACTATTGTTTTTTTTTTATTTTTGTTAATCGCATGAGGTTGTTGGGATCGTACGATCACCGCGGAAAGAAAAGTACAGTGACCCGCGATAGCGCTGCCAACAGTTAATGTCTGTCTGCACGAGTTGTCATGGAAACGGAGTTCAGACAGAGTGGCAAATTCGGAAGCGGTCTACGCTAGATAAGATAGATGTAAACAGAAAGGAGCGTAAGTGCGTAAGTGCGTAAGTTTTGCCCACATCCGTCTCTGTTCCGCTTTAAAGCCACGATAGTTTTGGGGAAATTTATGAATTACACACTAATCATGATTAGGCATAATTATTACCAGTATCTCTTTTACAACGTTCGCATTGGTAACATTTGTCTGTACCATAGAAGTTTCATCTATACGACATATTGTCGCCCTTTGTGGTTTTTTAAACGATAGCACATGTATCTCCTTTCTGGTAAGCAGTCATTTACAGCAAAATAAGTGTAGGTCAGTATAAACAAAACTGCTGCAGTATCGAAATAGAGCATAGTTTCATAACCCAACCGAACTTTTCAAACTTTTCGTAAAATTACAATGCAGATCAATGGATGTAATCCTTCATTTTTCGGAACCTTTATTGCATTTTCTTCCTGCCTTCCACCAACGCATAAATTAATATCTATTTACAAACCACCTGTACTTCCCAATCCACTGTTGATATATTCATGGTTTGTTTGTTTCTTAATCTATTTGCTCTCATGCTCGAGCTCGGGCCGTACACAATCGTATACAATCTGTCAGGCCGTTAGCCCAGTCAAGACATGCTTACACCCTGCTTCCTTGTTGAATCAGATGTAGGCCTATTCTGCCTTTCATGATTTATGGAAACATAAATATACCATAATGGTAACGCTGTAGTGTGAGATTGTTTTGTTCCTTTGTCATTTAGTTTTGCTTTGTTTGATTATTTACAATAATGTAATTCTATTTCAATTTGATTTGAGAAGCAGAATAAATGCATACAAACAAACAAATAAATTAGCAAACAATCCTCCCAGACTGTAGAATTATGAACACCAGTTCGAGGCATAAGAAGTTGTAATTGACACATTATTCAGCCTTTGCTGTGCTTTTTTTTTTCACCCTTCGTTTTCTTACTGTACCTCAAGGGCTTGATTTGCTTCGTTGGGACACACACCACATTTACGCAAGCACGCATACACACTCAAAGTTTGTGTGTACTAAGCCAGTGCTGGCGTACAAAGTTCACACAATCTTCACGCCATTGTTTCACAGCTCACCTGTGTGCCGCATAGGCCTGTCGCAGCAACAGCGAAGTTACACTGGCTCTTTTTTTTTCTCCCATCATTTTTCTATTGTACATCTCTAATTCCTCTCTCTCCCTCTCTATCTTTCCTCTCTCCCCCTTTCTCTCTCTCCCAATGAACACATACATACACGCACACACACACACACACACATACGCACACACACACACACTCACATACCCCATTTTGAAGAGGGATAGGATCATGATAACGCATTTTTATTAATCATTTCCTCAGAGCCCTTCTGTATCGTTAGTATAGAGCTGAAGAAAAAGTAAGCATATGCTACAGGTTGTTTTGCTATAGCCACTTTTTCAGCCGCTTTTCTATATTAAAATTTATCTCAGTGCAAGTTACCCTCAAACGGCTGTTATCATAAAAACTTCGAAGTACGTGAATGGACTAGTTTATAACAAATATGATATTTGTTCGGAAATAGAAGGTTTCATATCAACAGCCTCCCTTCGAATTTTTAAGTCCATAAACGTTTTGGAATTTGAAATCCGTAGATGTTTGTGAAGAATAATTTTGAAAGCGACCATCTCTATTTTCATGTCTAATCGTCTGTAAACTTGACTCCATTTAAACCTAAAAGTTAATTTTTCGGTAAGACTACCGTATGTCCCCCCCCCCCACCAAAAAAAAAAAAAAATACAACGGGACCCTCCGCAACGATAACTTTAAAAATTGTGAGTCAATCCAAACATAATTTCAGGATATGAAACTATAACTTATTACCCACATCTTACAGGAAACCCCATCCGATTTGCTTCAGTGGTCAAAGAGAAATGAGGATTTTGTAGAGCAAGTAAGGAATCCCTCCCCTCTAGGTTCTGTCCATTGTGTTCACAAATTTATATCTGCAGTTCCAAGAGCATCCTAGTGCTAAACGTGGAAGAATCAGACCCATGACATGCTTTACAACAATCCACATTTTCTGTGACCACTTAACCAAATTGAACGGGGTTTTCTGTAAAATGTAGGCAAGATGTTATATTTTAGACCCTGAAATAGCATTCACACAGTTTAATCATATTGGAAGCTATTGATGCGAAAATCCGATTGTT
Organism: Diadema antillarum; assembly: GCF_040938485.1. NCBI lineage: Eukaryota > Metazoa > Echinodermata > Echinoidea > Diadematoida > Diadematidae > Diadema > Diadema antillarum. Next base: position 1,084,158 of record NW_027271437.1, on the reverse strand, counting down.
TTTTTTTTTTGGCACATACTGTATAATTTTTCTTTGTTACGACATTGTATTGATGTTGTGTTATTTTGTGCATGAAAATGTTGTTGGAAATGAAATAAATGAAATGAAAATGAATGAATGAATGATCTGTTTGCTGGCAATCAATTACACGACTGTGATAGATTTTTGAAGTGAAGTGCAGATGTCATGATCATCTGCGCTCTATAGCATTCGACAAAATCATTTCTTTACTCTGCATTAAAATCACAATCACGAACATTGCTATCATTATCGTCATCATTATCGTCATCATCACCACCACCAACGTTATCATCATCATCATCGTCGTCAGCATCACCATCATCATAATTTTCGTCATCATCATCATCATCATCATCATCATCATTATCGTCATCTTCATCATTATCATCACCATCATCGTCGTCACCATTATCATATCATCATGTACACCTATCCTTTCGGAATGAATAATATATGATGGTAGAAGAAAAAAATGGTGGATTGATGAAGATGCTATCGGCGAGGAAGGTGATAGTGGTGAATATGAATATATAAAAAAAGGTTTATTCATATTGATATTTATATTCATATTCATATTCGTCACCCTACTCAACGATAGCGTCATCAACCCACCGTATTTTCTTTTACCCACGTGCATTATTCTTTCTTTCGTACAGGTACACACCCTATGATAGTGGAAAATCATCAAATTCGGGCCTTAAAAGAAAAATTATACTCAAATACATGTAAATATGCTCATATATATATATATATATATATATATATACCTATGATAAATATATACCTGATATATATATATATTTGAAGGAAAACATGTCAAATTGAGTTTTTTTTTAAAGTCGTCGTGAAGTGGCTTCATGAACTGATGTGGACTTCTCTTCCAGCGAGAATTCAAATATTCATATAATTTTTGAACAAATTGTCAGGTTTTCCTCAAATTGCACTGCTGTATCCTATCTCTACTAGTATTGATGCATTCGCTAAGTTGACAAATGAATTTGGCCTTGGGTACTGATTACAAGATATGGTATGTTGTAATTCTCTCTTATTCTTTTTTTACAATATTCTCTGTGTCAGAGTAGTCGTTTTTGTATGTATGGTCAGTACTCATTTATTGATGTAATTTGATGAAATGTCATTTGTCATAAGAATCTTGTGTGATATTTATGCTCCTTTGCATCACGAATAAGAGGAAAATTCTTTGGCCTGCCTCAGAGAAATCTCTATACCTTAATGATTAAACCTAAAACATCATATCCTAAAAACACTTCTTTCTTTTGATTTGCAATGATTGTATACAAGCGTAAAACGTCCTTTACCTCACCTGGGACACCCATCCCGTAAAGTGAAAAAGGAATACATTCAAAACAGATGATTCTTCCGAAAAATCCTCAAATTGGAATATTTTCAATTACATGAGTGATAATCCTCGTGTGCATTGTAAGAGCATTACACCCACTGGATGTCATGATGCATTGGTAGTGTACAGGGTATTGCACGGCGAACAGCATAATACGTGCTCAGAATTTACTCTGTTCCTTTAACGATGGGGGCGAGTCATTAAAGGACAAGTTCCCTGATATAAATATTGATTTTTCTTCTTTTTTTTTTTAGTTTCATTACTGCCATCGCTGGATGAAAAGAATACTACAGCTTGGGATGTCACATGCGTAGAACAAGAAAAAAATTCAACAGATTTTCACTTTTAATGCATATCAAAAAAGCACTTTACTTGCCTCTCTGACAAGGCAGATGGATGATATTACCCTAACATTCATAAGTATAGCAAGTTGAGGGAATGTTTACTTTTTTTCAGAAAATGGAAATTTTGTGGAATTCTCTTTATACATGTGATATCACAAACTGTAGTCTTCTCATCCAGCAGTGACTGCGTAGAAACTTTAAAAATTCATAGCTTTTGAATGGACTGTCTGGTATTCCTCATTTTTATTTTTTTTTTAGTGATATGTACTACATTGTACTAATATTGCTGCATCTACTCAGTCCATATGCATATTAAGGTGAACATGTCCTTTAATCTATGGTGATCTTCTGAACAGTTTATTTTTTTTCTTTTCTTTTCCTGTTTCAGAGAGCGCTTCTGTCGATTCAGTCAGAAGATGAACATGATGTGCAGACGTTTCCATGGAGTGCCGTTTTTGGTGTGCGTGGCAACCACTTGCTTGGTAACAAATATCTTATTCATTGTCGTTCATCTGCGTCATGATGTCGTCACTTCCGGCATTCGTAACATTGACAGCACAGCTTCGGAGAGCAGAGCACCGCACAAGTGAGATACGCTCTTTTTCAGTGTTGTGTGCTTATTTATCTCAGGACCTTCCTGTTTATCTTAAATCATCAGTAGAGATCTGTTGACCGCTCCCATTCGTGATACTAGTTAAACGAGCTTTTGATCTTTGATGCGAACGCTACGACGACGCTAATTCGACAAAAATGGTGTTCTGCTCATTCCCCGAAACAGCTTTTCCATTGTCCATCCCTGGAGACTGTGTCGTCTTAGCGTTCGCGTCGCAGATCTAAAGATCGCTAATATACGTGGGCGAGGCAACTATAGCTGATGACGATGACAGTTAAAATGTATTGTCGATAATCAGCTTCTCCAAGCTGTGTACGTAATGTTCGTTCGTGTGTGTGTGCGCGTGTGTGTCAGGGAGGAAGAGCATAATCTCCTCGCTTTATTGAGAGCACTGACTTCTTTAGACAACATAATGAAAAATAATTCCAAATACGTAGTTTGTATACTAGCATTGAACAGAAAAAAACAAAACTTACATCAGTCACGTGAACAAACGTTCTTTTCCTTCTCAGACTACGCGTATCGGAGGAATTACTTACTTCTTGAATCATGCGATGATTCTGTGACGTCATAACTATAGGTCGTTCTGTTACTACAAAGAAAGTTCCATCCCAGTAACCATATAATTTCACAAGTATACAACTAGCTTTGAAACGTTGTATTTACCACTGTGAGCACCCGTTCTCATAATCAGAATTAGCTTACTTCATAATTTAAACGTCCCATCCCCCATTACGCAGAAATGATGCGAGGAATGGATATTCAACAGGTGATAATCCAAGACTAAGAATCCCACATGATGATGGAAGGAACTCCCGAGACGCCGGAGCTGAAGCTGTTCGTCGCGTGACGCGACCGCCGGCTGAAGGCGTTGCAGAGGTCATGCAAAAGAGTATTGAGAACCAGATGGCAGGTACGTCAGATACTTTCCCCGAGAGATAAGGCAATTTTGCTCCCTATCATACGCATTCTTCATACTCTCTAACGAATCTAACGTCAAAGTAGGCTCCATGTAACCCGGATGTTTACATCTATGACTTGACTACCTACACTGTCATGACAACAAATCTGTTGAATGTCTTGAGTTCGTTTTAGGCTGGGAAAAAGCAAAAACAGTCTGGCAAAGGAAGAATCGTAGAGTAACTACTGAGAGGAACAACTATAATCATGCGCATGCTGACTAGTGTTGATTCATGATGCCTTCATCATCACTAAGTCTTATGAGCCAAAATGAGTATCTACCTATTTATGAAAATTCTTTCTTTTACTCTTCTTCACATTACTTCGATACACCCACGAAAGCTTTCCGGACTAAGATATCTGCCAATGACACCATCTGCCCTTCATAACTAAAATGTTGATGATACATGTATGTCAAACAAAAGAGGTTGGAATACACCTTCGTTAGACGTAGCATAACTTCCATGTTTCCCTGCGATGTGTTTCGTTAAAGGCAAAGGTGTATTCCAATGTCTTTTGTTTATCATATTAGTATTTTAACAATGATTGACAGATGATGTCGCCAGGAGAATTTCAGTTTGGAAGGTTTTTGTGGGCATTTCCAAGTATATCTGGAGAAAAATAATTTGTAATATCATTGTTAAAGGACAAGTCCACCTTCATATACATAAGGATTGAGAGAATGCAGCAATATTAGTAGAACACATCAGTGAAAGTTTGAGGAAAATTGGACAATCCGTTCAAAAGTTACGAATATTTTAAGTATCTGCGCAGTCACTGCTGGAAGAGAAGACTACTACAGTGTATGATGTCACATGCGTACAACTATATAAGGAAAAAAAAAAGAATTTCACAAAACTTTACTTTTTGAATAAAGTGTACATTTCTTCGACTTGCTACTGACGTATGTTAAGGGTAATATTATTCCCCCCTCCGCCTTCTGAAAGAGAGAAGTCGAGTGTTCTTTTGTTATGCGAGAAAAATTGAAATATGTTGAATATTCTTTATTCTTTCTTTATATCGTTGTACTCATGTGACGTCACAAGCTATAGTAGTCTTTTCATCCAGCCGTGACTGAGCAGAAACTTCAAAAATTCATAACTTTTTAACGGATTGTCCGATTTTGCTCAAACTCTCACTGATGTGTTCTACTAATATTGCTGCATTCGCTCAACCCACATGTCTATGAAGGTGAACTTGTCCTTTAGATATATGGCACATATTCAGATATTATTTTGGCCACATAAGTGATGATCAGGGTTTTATGATTCAAAACAAGTCAACATGCATTAATTTCTATTGTGGAGGTGTCGTGGCTGAGTGGATAAGAGCGCTCGTCTGTGAACGACATGAGCGTGGTATGGTTCGTGGGTTCGAGCCCATGCCAAGCCCGACACGTTTGCCCTTCAGCAAGGCACTTTATCCACATTGCTGCTCTCCACCCAGGAGTATAAATGGGTACCCGGTAGGATGAGAAAGCTTATGTTGGTTGATGAGCATGTGCGCGCCTGTAAAAATGGCTGCGACTGGCTGGAATGCTCCCCAGGGAGTGGAGAATGAGCACTGTTAGTGCTGGTTGGAAATAATGTATCCAGTGACCGGGGTAATAATAGTCTGTAAAGCGCATTGAAACCCTGAAGTGTGTGAAATGCGCTATATAAAAACCAGCTATTATTATTATTATTATTATTGCATGGTCCCTTTAAAGAAGTAGTCTCCAGAAGAATAATAATAATTATTATAATATTGTATTCATGTATTGTTGAAGCTTATGTGATTCAAATTTCCTTACAATATTATGTACCCATGTAAGCCTTATGTATATTGCGTTGTATTACTTTATATGGAAATAAAATCATTTGATTTGAACTGAATTGAACTGAAGTGAAGAAAGATCTTTATTAGAATTAATGAACATGTCTTATCGGTGTTTTTGGATCACATCGATGACAAGACGACCTTCACTGTTACTTCATCTAGTACAGCCGCCAATAAGAGGGGCGAGAGAACAGAACGAAACAAAGGAACGAGGCTGCATCTCCGGGCTAACAGCACTCGAATCCCAGTCTACGATAACCTCCCGGAAGCGGATGTGAGGAAACTCGGTGACCTCGGGCGCGGCATCAAACTGCGACTGACGGCTGCGGAAAAAAACATGGAAGAAGCGCGATTCAAGAAACACTCATTCAACGAACTGGTCAGCAGTAAAATCTCTCTTCACAGAACACTGAAGGATGGCAGATACGATGAGTAATTATAAATCATATCTTAAATTTTCCCATTCTATTTGTCCGACTTTTTCCTCCCTACGTACAGCCAGTAGTGATTTACTCATAATCTGGAAGTTTCTCTCTGTTTTCTTAACCGCGCAGAAGCTGATGGGATAAAATCAACTGGCACTAAACAAATGCAAAATCAATGGAATATCTCTTGCTCTTTCGTATTCTTTTGATAGTTCGTCATCGCTGTGGAATGTGATAAAGGAGAACAGTGGATTTCTGAAGTCATGCTTTGATAGCTACGTTACAATATGCCATTTACGATAATATGAGTTTCAAAAGGCGCCAACTTTGTTGATTTTCATGATTACACAATCTACAAAATTTCCACTAAGTGATAACGTTTGTCTCATAATGGGATACAGATCTCTTTGACAACACTGTATGATTAATAGACCTAGTTTTGCCTTTGCGAGACACAATAGCAAGTATGAATGCAAATAAGATCTGTCTTTTTCAAGAGCACACTTAAAAAACAGTAAAAAGAGCACACTTAAAAAACAGTAAAAATAGAACGCACAAAGTTTGCTACGTTTACAAGTCGATGTTGAGAATATGCCCTTCGACGGTTAGACAAACTTGACATGTTCCTCACTGATTCATTTATTTCCAGGTGCAAAAATCTGACGTATCCTTTTGACTTGCCAACGACCAGCATAATCATTTGTTTTCACAACGAGGCGTGGTCGACGCTCCTGCGAACACTAAATAGCATCCTAGACAGGAGCCCTCTACGTCTGATCAAGGAAATTATTCTCGTTGACGACGCCAGCACGATGGGTAAATCAATAGTTTATCATTATAAAAGCTGCCTTCATATTCTCTGCATATATAGACTTACACTCAGCAAACGGCACTTAATACCATGTCTGACGATCTTGATACCTCTGGTTTGACACATTGTAAATTTTCGTTTTCAACTTCGTTATATACGGGTCAGTTGCTGGATTTGTACGAGAGGGTCCTCTACACTTGTAACGTGTCAATCATTTCGAGACATAAGTATTTTTCCTTATTGTTATTAGTGCACGTTTTATCTAAACATTTTCTACAGTACTCCTCATTTTCATTTATAGTTTGCTTATTTGCTGCAGTGCAGTTCTGTAATCTGAGTCGACTATTGGATTAAAGTGTTGATAAGCAGCCACATGGCCAATAACGAGACAATGTTAGCAAAACAATCTTCGGAAGAAAACATCTTGACACACGGGCAATGACTTTTCACGATGGACTTACAACGTCATTTCCAGTTCGTAAATACGCCTTCTATTCTACGAGTCACTCTTCCTGCTTTAAGAGAGTATGCGTGGCTACTGCTGCAGCGTATGTATGGAAAACTCGTATTTTACCCGTCTGGAATACGAATCAGATACTGTTTGTCCCACTGTGGTGTTGAATAGTAATACGCCCTCAACTGTCTTATTGGAGTACAATGGGTTATGATTAGCGGACATTCCTGCCACGGTTTCTCCGTCAAAAACATGTGTTGAACTGGGACCAACGTCAACATCCCGAGGATTCCAGTTCTCATACATCCATTTGACATTATTCGTATAACCATTTTGGGTTCCCCCATTGCTGTCTCTCTCAACTTAGTAGAGGAACACAACAATTACATTTCAATGTGTTTTCTACCTGGCTACGCCACAGGCGTCCACCCTGTACAAACTTGTGAATACAGCAGGTATAAACTAATAGCAAATGAACACAGTATGCGTATATTGCTGTGATTTTTTTTCTTCTTTTTGATAACCAAGAGGTTCTTTCACTTAAAATTTTGGTTTGCTATCAACATTTTCCTTCCTTTTTGCTTATACTATGCTACTACGTAACACCAACCATGTGGAACAGGCTGCCTGGTAGCATTAGGAACATTAATAATATTCAAACTCTCCTTTTAAGCCATAAGTATCATCTGCTTATTAAGGAGTATGGAAAATCTTATAGTTATCATTTGCATTGTGTTTTTGTTAGATTTCTCTATTAATTTAATTTATTCATTTGGCTTATGCTGTGGAGTGATTATAATGCATCAATCATTTAGCGCCTTGAGTGACATATTGTCAAAAAGTGGGCATTGGAAATATTAATTATAATCATCATTATTACTATCATTACCATTATGATGATGATGATGATGATGATAATAATGATGATGATGATGCATCAAACAAGTGATTTCGCATGTTTAGACTGACAATTCCGAGTTTCGGCAAAAGAAGACAAAATCGACTGAGTAAATCGTTTAGAATTGTATTTACCAGTCCGTCGTCCACTTCGTCCATACACTCTCTTTGAAATACAGTGGACTCGCGTTATAATGAAATCCTCGGGACTGGCAGTTTTCTTTCGTTATATCGAAATTTCGTTATAACCGAACAAATAAACAACAAAAATTATAGAGCGAATAAGGTTGCGACCTGATTTTTTATTTCGGTGTAACCGACATTTCGTTACAACCGTGTTCGTTAAAATGGGAGTGCACTGTATCGAATTCGTTATAACTGAACAAATAAACAATAAGAATTATAGAGCGGATAATGTTGCGGCCTGGGTTTTTATTTCGGTGTATTACTGGAATTTCGTTATAACTGTGTTCGTTATAACGGGAGTGCTCTGAATGTTTTTGATTTCAGACAGCAGTGGATCTAATTTCGCTTCTTTCATATCATATCAATTTAGAGCATCTCCTAGAACCGCTCGAAGATTATATTGCCAACATCCATACTGCGAGAATCAGAATAATACGGTCCCGGCAGAGGTACGGTCTCATCAAGGCCCGGATGTTGGGCGTCGAAGAAGCCAGCGCACCGACGTTCACGTTCCTCGACTCCCACGTAGAGGTGAGGTGAGACTCGTTTTGCTATGACAAAAAAAAAGGAACAAACCACATAGTCAAAGAACTAAACAAAGCAACGAACACAAAGACGCCAACTCTCTCACTTTTGGCGGGAGATCTCTTGCTTTGAGATCATTACTTGCTTACAATCTCCCGCCTTATATAGCTTGGTGTTCCCGCATAAGATGACTTTTTCCAGATTAAAATTAAGCTTTCCTAGGCCCAACTTTAAGTTTTGTAATACCTTTTTTTTGTAGGTTAAAATTCTAAAATAGCATCTTAAAGAGCATATTTAATCCCGAAGGGCACTGAAGAGGGTCCTGGATCCTGCCCGCAAGGGACGTCTCGCTTTGAGCATCGGGTGTGCTCTCTGTAGAGCGTACATAATATTGTGCGCATGTTCGAGCACTCTAAAGTCTGTGCCCTTAAGAGTCCAGTAGGCCTACGTACAAGTTATTGCTTAGTCCTACGAATACCAAAGGACTTAAGTGTTACTTAATGGACACATGAGAAAAGAAAGTTACATAAAACTAACTTTTCTGTGACTTGTAGGTTATGATGGGTTGGCTTGAGCCGCTGCTGGCACGTCTCTCAGAGGAAAAGACAGCCGTGGTCATGCCCGTCGTTGATGAGATCGACAAGGACACCTTCAACTACCGTGTGGTCGCCGAACCGCTTCAGCGGGGTGGTTTCAACTGGAGATTCGAATACCGCTGGAAGCCCGTGCCTGATTACAGGAACAGGAGATCAAGAGTTGAACCAATCAAGTAAGGATTTTATTTCCATTCTCTTTATGGAAATCAGAGACATGGATAGAGCAGAGAAGGACATAATTATATTGAGAGAGACAGACAGAGAGAGAGATGAAAAGAACAACTTGTATGATTATTTATATGAGTTTTTGTGTTTTTTTAACAAAATACAATGAAATGCACTGCGAAGACAGCAGATAGATCAGAAAATATCGTGGAACACTGTCTAGGCCTTCTCAATTCGAGTGTTCCTCAAATGAATAGAACTAATGATTATGTAGATCCGTTTGACGTGATAGAATAGGACTAAAAAAAAATTAAAGAATGAAATAAAAATTCCACATCATCAATTTGTCTTTTATTATGAGACAAAAACTCTAGAACGAAGGCAAATGTCATTGTTTCCCATGCATGACATAATTATTGTGCTTAATATTATCGCCCACATCTCGCGTAGCATAAGTAGCAACAACGTAGTGTCAATGCTTTGGGTGAACGATGTAGCTGGTATTGAGCAATGGCGTTCTGTTCTTTTCCTGTAAGCATGTGGTAAAGTAGTTGAGTACTGACGATTGCATGGAAACTTTTTGAGTCCCGAATCTTCCAAAGAGACTAAGTCAAAAATTCTGACGCCATTTTGTGCACATCCTGGCACCTAGGAAGCTTGCATGAGGCTTGCCCGATAATGCAATTTAACAGCTAGTAATACTCGCAAACTGGGGGATTTTAGGTGTGGCATTTGTATGCTAGCAACAGGTAAATCCTGATAGCTCGTTATTAACAAGGTTTAAAGGAGTCAGATGTTATGCATGACCTTCCAGCATACATAACAGGCCTCTCTCCCTCTTGTGCGACCGTCTCGACCATTATAGGACTCCTGCTATGCCGGGCGGGCTACTGTCCATGTACCGGGACTTCTTCTTTAAGCTTGGCGGCTACGACCAGGGTATGGAAGTGTGGGGTGGCGAAAACCTAGAAGAATCTGTGAAGGTGAGGGCAACTTGTGAGCCCTGTGGTGTATCGGGGTGAGGCTCTATATTTGTAAAAAGGGAAATCTCGGATTCGGAACCTTACACCCAGCGTACATATTCTCGAAGGAGATATAAGTTCATACTCATCACGTGTTTCATTTTGTACTCATTATGGACTATACACTTGGGTCAAATAAGGGGATATAAGGGATGTAAGGGATATTGTATGTCTGTTTGATGTGCATATACTGATAGAAGCAATATCAATGATCATAATAATTCACCTTATTGTATCATTATCTTTATTTTTCATCTTCTTTATCGGCATACTGCTGTCATTATCATTATAAATTAGCGTCATTATCATTGTTTTTGTTGTCACTATCTTCATTTTAAGAACGAATGAGAAGATGAATATTTTTGCAACTGATTGGCATTTCATCAATTTAGAATCATGAATATTGTTATCACATCTGCAATCGTCATGTCTGATAAAATGGTACGAATTTCTTCGTTTTGATTGAGTAAGAGGAAGTTTATGTTCCTAGTCTCATAGGGCAAACTTGACTTACTTTTTTCGAAGGACGTTGCAATTCTCATTTCAGGTCTGGATGTGCGGCGGATCAATCGAGATCATCCCGTGTTCTCGTGTGGGGCACGTGTATCGCCAAACATCTCCCTACAATTTTCTCGGCAAGCATCCGATCGAGGTGGCCGAACACAATGCGATGCGTGTCGTGGAGGTAAAGGGCGCCCCCATGTGAACAACTCTTAGAAAAGGTCACCGCTGTGGTGCAAACATTTGCACTGCTTCCGATGGCCTGACAATTTGTAACAGCATTGTCTCTTTATGTATGTCGACGAATGTAGTATACCTTGTTTTTTCCTGAAATGAAAATCCCCTTTAACGGAAAAAGGCATTTGAGCTTATTGTGATATGATGATTATTATTTTCTACTTCCTACTACTCAACATGCAGTCACTTTTAGATGCCAAGCTCGAACAACTTCTGACATCTTGCTGCAAAAGTTGTGAATCATGATTAGGATATGCAAAGACGGTTTCTTTCTGACCCTCTTCCTGCACAACAGCAACAACAACAACAACATCAACAACAACAACAACAACAACAACAACAACAACAACAACAACAACAACGATGTAACGATATAACGATATAACGATATAACGATGTTCTCGGGGCCGGCAGTTTTCTTTCGTTATATCGAAGTTTCGTTATAACCGAACAAATACACAATAAAAAAAAAAAGAAAAAAAAAACATAGAACAGATAATGTTGCGGCCCTAATTTTTACTTCGTTGTAACCAGAATTTCGTTATAACTGTGTTCGTTATAACGGGAGCGCACTGTATGACGTATTCTCATCAGAGATAGAGCAGCTTAACACAAAGCCCTCTATTATATTGCTTATCGGACGTTATTGAATGCCCGATTGAGAATGAGGTTCAAAGTAGACACATCTTCAAATAGGTCTCCATCTGTGGTCCTGTCAGATTTCACAAGAGGCACACGGAAGATGTATAGGACATCGTATGCACAGATCACATGTCCCTTAAACATGTCGTTCTAAAAGATTAAAAAAAACCAGACAAATTCAGTTGTAACGAAATCCTCCAACTCCCCTTGTTCTATTCACCGCTATAGGTATGGACCGACGAATACAAAGAAAATTTTTACAATCGTCTGCCGCATCTGCGGAGGGCAAACTACGGGGACGTGTCCGGGAGGAGAAAGCTCAGGGAGTCGCTAGGTTGCAAGAATTTCAGCTGGTACCTGAATAACGTATACCCAGAGTTGTACATTCCAGATAAAGAGGCTGTAGTTCGGCAGACGGTACAGGTAAGACCTACGTTTCAGTCATCAAGGGACAAGTAAACCAAGGGGAGAAACCCATAACTAAAGGGATGGTATAGTTTTGTTGGAGATGGGGCTTTAGATGTCTATCTTTTTTTGTGAGATAATGAGAAACCTCTCAATAAAAATGGAACAACATACAATTTTAAGAAGAATTAAAAGTTTATTTGGTGAAAATTGGTTTTGACATGACTGAGATATCCAAAAACCAGGTCCTAATAACAGGCGGGACCGACCTTTTATAAGGGCAACTTTGTTTTACTTTGTTTAACTTCGTTTTTGGAGATCTCAGCCATTGCAAAACCGATTTTCATCAAATAAACTTTGAATTCCTCTTAGAATTGTATGCGTGTCAATATGTCCAAGTAGTTTCTAATTATCTCGCAAAAATTTGATTCCCGCATCCCAACCCAAAACTATACCATCCTTTTGAATGTCCACACTGCTATTTCTTGTTTGTAGCTCTTCACAAAGAGCATATATATATATATATATATATATATATACGTTTCTTTAAAATTTAATTAGGATACATACCCCATTAGCCGCCATTTTAATCTTTATATTAACAAAGATTCCTTTCTACAAGTTAAGAGTATATCCACATTAATGATTGCCTGCATTATTTACAGATAACTCGGAAAAAAAAATTTTGAATGATAACATGACTTCGTTGAGCTGTAATTCATACATGAATGTTTTATAATTATTATCCTTCGCTTTTTGCAGTTCCGCAATATCGGGGCGAAGTTGTGCCTGGACTCTAATGACCAGAACGGACAGGCTGGAAAACAATTGATTGTATGGGGCTGCCATGGACTTGGGGGTAACCAGGTTGGTATTTCTGTCAAGATCATTACAATTTAGCGCTATCCTCATTAGGGAATATGATAAGAAGACCAAGGGAGACGAAGAGGTAGTCGAAATCATAAATACAGTTGACTCCCGTTATAATGAAGTCCTCGAGACCGGCAGCTTTCTTTCGTTATATCGAAATTTCGTTAGAACCGAGCAAATAAACAATAACAATACATAGAGTGGATAATGTCGCAGCCTGAATTTTTACTTCGTTGTGACCGGAACTTCGTTATAATCGGGTTCGTTATAACGGGAGTGCACTGTACACATCAATGGCTTATAGACCATGGTAGACTAGTTAAAGCTGGATGAGGCTGTGCGAAACGGTAAACCAAAGTTAGCCTGTCAAAAAACATGAGTATCGTTATACTCCCGACGTGTCTTTTCCCTCCTTTTTTAGTTTTTATTTATGGTCTGGAGACTCTTACAAGTGGAAAGGATGGTAGAAAATGTATGACTGAATACAAATGATGATACAGCTAGTAAGAAAAAAACAAAAGCAAAACTGTACCTGATTTAAATACCTGTTTTTTGACACATCGTTCTGCGCATAAAATCTGTAGAAAGCTTGTTAATTCTGCATTACTTCTCTCCAGTTTTACTTCAATGGCAAGTGAATATGACAATTTTGGTACCTGGACATGGCGAATGTTGTACAGTATAGCGAGTCATATCATCGAACAGAAAACAAGCAAGAGAGGCATCCGAAGCGAATTTAGTTTTTCATCGCTCCTGCTACACTGATACTTCCCGACACAAGTGGAGAACTGCTTACTATCTAGTCGAAACAAGTTAAAACTTCATGAAATTCTTCAGTCGAGATGTTTTCATTGCAACTGATTGACAAATTGCCCTAAATCGACGTAAATAAGCACTGAATTGATCAGTGTTTTAGTAGTAGCCATGATAAAAAATAATGGGCGTACATTTACTCGAGCAGAATTCGAACCTACCTACGACCTCGTGATCTCCGGACAGGCGTAATCTCCACTACACCACCGAACTTCCGCCCGACAGCAAGTGTTGGTTCTAATCCTTACAGTATGCAGCGGGTACTGCGTAATTATTCTAATGCATGAAATTCTTCCGTCGAGATGTTTTTATTTTTATTTACGTCGATTTAGGGCAATTTGTCGGTCAGTTGCAATGAGTACGTACGCCCATGATTTTTATCATGGCTACCACTAAAGCACTGATCAATTCAGTGCTTATTTACGTCGATGTAGGGCAATTTAACAATCAGTTGCAAAGTTAAAGCTTGTTAAATGGAAAGTTTCATTGATTGGACCTCTATCCTAATTCATCAAGAATTCACTCAATATATAGTCTGTGTAGTTCTTTTTAGTGTTTACATATTTACTTCCTTGTAGCAATTTTATTAAGATTCATAACCTACCGTATAAGAGTTTGTAAAATATTACTTCCGTTGAATAGTGCCCTCTGTTGCTTTTCGTTTTTTTTTACCTTTCTCTCTCTTAGCTTCCTGCGTACACGTATCTAACTGCGAGGCTCAGTTATCCCTCGTTTCTCTTTCTTTTGTTCCCTTTCTACCAGCTTACAAACGCTAAATCACTCAAACAAGCTTAGTACTGAATTTGCTTGATCCTACCTCTAATATTTCGTGTTACATGATTATAAACATGCAGTCAAATCTGCCTTAGCGATCACCTGCCATATACTGCCACTAACCCCCCCCCCCCCCCCCCAGAAAAGCCATGTTAACGATTTTGTCTATAGCGGCCACCTGTGGTTAATAGCCTCTTTTTGTCTCCCTTGTGTGGGCGCTATAGACAGGTTTGACTGTATGTGCACTCTATTTTTTTTTTCAGTTCTTTGAGTACACAGACCTTGGCGAAATTCGAAATGATGAGCTGTGTTTAGACACCGATAAGACCGGACTCCAGGTTCTACTAAATGACTGCAGTGCTGCTGGAAATCCGCCTTCCTCCCAAAAATGGGAAATTACTGTAAGTTAACCCGTTGAGGACGAGTCCCGAGTATACTGGGCAGGTGTCTATGGGAAATGCGTGTTGTAGCAAAATCAGTCCGTCCTCAACGGGTTAAAGGACAAGTCCACATTCATATACACGTGGCTTGAGTGAATGCAGCAATATTAGTAGAGCACATCAGTGAAAGTTTGAGAAAAATCTGACAATCCGTTCAAAAGTTTGTAAAGCATCTGTATAGTCAATGTTGGATGAGAAGACTACTACAGTATGTAATGTCGATATAAGGAAAACATAAAGAGAATTTCACAATGCACACTTCCTCGACTTGTCACTGACGTATGTTAAGGCTAATAATATATTCCCCATTTTTTATGCCTTCGAAAAGAGGCAGGTCAAGTGTACCTTTATCATGAAAGAAAAGTGAAACTATGTTGATTTTCTTTGTATTTTCTTTATGTCGTTGTACACATGTGACATCACCAGCTGTAGTAGTCTTCTCCTCCAGCAGTGACTGATCAGAAACTTAAAAATTCATAACTTTTGAAGGGATTGTCTGAGTTTCCTCAAACGCTCACTAATGTGTTCTACCAATATTGCTGCATTCACTCAATCCACATGTCTATGAAGGTGGACTTGTCCTTTATGCAGTCTTATGAACACAGTGAAAAATATGAAATATTTCCAACTGCCTTTTCTGAGAGATGAATATCGTAGGGTATAAAGAACAAGGACAATGACAACACAGCTACTCTGAGGAGAGTAGGAAATTGACACATTTATATGAATAGATATGTGTAAATGCAATGTCATATTATATAAGGATATGACACTCGTTGTAGGTTGGTTTCATCTTGAGAATCTGACATTGAAGAGCGATTTACAGGGGAGGGCAGGCAAGGAAGAAGAAACTTCAATCCTTTCTATATTAAACTCGTAGTGACATTGCATTAAAGTGCAGAAAATATTCAAGTACACTGCCCAAGGAATTCTCATGCACAAATTTTGCTGCAGCTTATATGCGGCGGCGGTTATCATGATTGTATTGTATTATTATAAAACAGTTCACCCTAGTATACATTCAAGGGGCTGCAAGAGGGAATACGCCTCATCAAAGATCAAGTATTATTCTCAATAGAGTCAGCTGATGAAATTATGTTGTATGTTTTTTTTTTTCATAAATGGAAGCACCGCCTGATAACTTTTGACTTTACAAATTGCGTTCTTGAAGCTGAAGTGATATTCAGTCTTTTATGCAAGATTTACGACTGAGTTGACAATAATTTTATAAGTGATCCTTTTGTAAGGATCACAGGGCCAGTAATAGCTACTGCCACATCCCCGCAGCACATTGGAAGTTAATGATCATTATCGGGCTATCAAAACTAGAACATTTCTCAATCAGAAGATCTCTTGTATGTATTGAAGTTATTAATTTAGGAGTGATTAAACAGTAGGTTTCTGAGGTATTACGAAAATGATTAATGAGCATACATCTGACATTCTTTTGCTATCAGGGATGAATGCACATGATAAATTTATGCTGCTGCTGTGTTTGCGTATGTGTAACTATATCACCAAACTCTATGTGGATCCATTCATTTTATTAAAAAAAAAAATCAGTAGTTCAAAGTGCTTGCCTATAACATATTGTGCTAGTGTGTGTGTGTGTACACCTTTTGTATTGACGTTCAGCGATGTAAAAGATTGTAGTTATCGATTACACGATGATATCGATTCATTCTCTTGCAGCCGAACGGACAGGTGGTGAATGCCCGTCGGAAGGTGTGCATGCACGTGGCGGGCTCGCGGGCCGGAGCTGCGGTCGAGCTCCGTACATGCAATGCTGCAGACTCACGACAGCATTGGGAACTCTAGCACGCGAACATGTGTATAGTTACGCTTCTCGGAGTTGAGACTGATTAACCCATTCGGGACCATTGCATCAAGATTGTCGTCGTCGTTGCATACAAATGACTTCTAGACAGTTACGAAAGAGTTAATTGAGCTGACCTTCGTCGTATTTGAATAATGTGGCATCTCTCAAGACAGTAGGAGTGGACATACAGTGGTAGTCAGTAAAGATATTATTGTGATACATCCAACGATAAAGGAGGTGTTGCTGTAATATGGGGAAAGTTATTTTTCTCTTCAGGTTGACTTATAGAGAGAATAAAGTCAAGCGCATGAGGGAGAGAAAGAAAGAAAAGGTTTGTTATATCCATCTGTATGTAGATTGAGTGAATGCAGCTTTATTAGTAGCGCACATCAGTGAAAGTTTGAGGAAAATCTGACAAGTTTAAAAGTTATGAATTTTGTGAAATTTGGTGACGAGACCACTGGATCAAAAGACTATACTATCGATTATGACATCACATAATGTACTACGATATGAAGAAAATATAAAGATAATTATCTATTAAGTTTCGACGCAAATTATACAGTGTTGTATTTGCAATATCCATCCATGGCAATGTTCCTAGTGACACATAAATTAAAAGTTCAGCATATAAAGACTATAATTACATTTACATGACACAAAATTAATTGAAAGCAATCTCAAGTACACTACATTCATGACTTTTCAACAGATTTTCATCAAACTTTCACTGATGTATTCTATTAGTATTGTTGCATTCACTCAATCAACATGTATTTCGGGGTTTGATCCCCCGTCAAATTGCTAATGTTCTAACAAGTAACCAATATCAGTCACAAACGCACCCCCCCCCCCCAAAAAAAAAAAAAATCAAATAAGCACAGGTTATTGCCTCAAAATTCTTTCACAGGTTCTCACATACAGAGTGAAAGATTGTGTCATTTAATAGCAAACACAGTCTCTGAAGTCTAAGAAAAATTATTATTGCTAGATCAATGCCAAGCTGTAATTATTTGATTTAGAAGAGAGAATTAATTTTCCTGTTTAAATTCACCTATCAAAAATATATAAGCAAAGATTTGTGTGTAAGTAATTGGTGAATCGTGATACCACCACACCATCACCTTGCAAGATTCAAGTACGTTTTATTACCGATATCAATGTCTCGTAAATTTGATATTTTGTTGACACGATATTTGCTCCTGCGACATATAGAGTTAGGGTTACAGTTGTGATAGGGTTTTAGGTTCAGTTTGATGCGAGGATTAGGGTTAGGGTTATGTTTGTGGGTAGAATTTGCGTGTGGCTTAGCGTGCAGATATTTCATCGGAGCAATTTTTCGTAGGAGCAAATGTCATGGAACCGATATTTTACAATCTCTCGTTTTTGGTTCGACTTCTATTAAACTGTCAGTGCTTTGCTCATTTTGATTCTAATCGATTGGTTGCATTATTAGCCTGAAACTGTGGTACCTTTGTGATGGAAATCGTTACAATCAGATTCCTTCTACACACAGCATTACACAAGTGGTTTGAGTAAACTATGTATGTCTCTGCAATTTTGTTGTTATACCACGTTTTGTCTGGAAAGGGAAATTTCCCAGCTCTGTCACTCTCCACACTTCTGCTCAAACCACCGATACGTTTGGATCTTCCTTCACTATTTGTACACGCAAAATTTAAAAGAAAAACAGAAAAATTATATTTCATTCGTCATACAATTTACATCAAAGTAAGGCTTTGGCATTTTCACTACAACCTTGTTTGTTATATGCCCAGGATAACAAAAATCTTTATGTATAAACGTTACATTGATCTGAAAAAAAAACCAACGTTTTCCAAAGCATGACTACATTGCTGTGTCAGAATAACGTGTGGCACACAGGGGATTTACATCATGACTCACAAAGAATTAACTATCTTCCCTCGTTTTTCTAAGAAGCAAGTAGCATTTTTTGGGGGGTCAATATTCATCCAATTGTTCAAGCTTTAATCTCGCTTAATTCACTGCTCCTCCTGTGTGTCCCTGCATGTTTCTTTCCTATCGTTCTTTTTTTTCCCCTGCTCCCCCCTTTTGTGCTAAACTTTCGCTTCTTGGATTGTCACGCGATCGGGCTCTAAAGTAAATTTATTCTTTAAGCAGCTGTTAAGTGATTTATTCTTTACGAAACCTTCAAATGGTTTCGGAAGAGATATGACTCTGTTTCTATCACGACGCAAATTCTTGATTAGACGTAATAAACCTTGAACGAAGGACGTATGTGATAGAGAGACGAGTATGAAATAGTGGTGCTTTAGCATGTAACTGTTTTGCTCTCTGTGTGAGCGCTATGTGTGAACTCTAGTCATATAGTAGCCGCTGTAGCATTCATTACGACTCAAAGAAGTGTACCTCCCCGGTATAGAATGAAATGTCGAAATAACCCACAACTGCTCATGAATCATTGCTTTTAATCCACGAAAATATTGATAAAAGAACGTCCGCGAATCTGTCTTTCAGAACAAGAAAGATGGATTGGAAAATAATGTTCCCAAATATGAATAACACTTTGCCTTTTGGACGCAAATAAACGAATATGCATTAGACCGTTACCGTATATGTATTCAAATCCTACATACTGTTTTGCTGACGAAAGTTGCCCTGGGCACCTACAAAGTTTGCCATACCTGGCACCTACAAAGTTTGCCATACCTGGCAACAACTAAACGAATTCCTTTCTAAGATAACAGGTGAAAGGAATGTTTCGTTACTCGTCTAAAGGATAACACACATCCGTGGCTTGCAATATATACTCCTGTAGATCAAATCAGACTATGAAATAAACTCAAAACGCAAGTACATTTGAATTCTACACTTTTCTGGGAACAATTAATGATGCTGAGTATTTGTTTGCACCATCTAAGGTAGTGCCGGAGCGTACGGACATACAGTTGATACCCATTAGCATGGAGATTAAGAATATTTTGCCTTGGCAAAAGTTGTTAGTGCAGCAACTTGCCTCAAACTTGAGAAACTGATGGATGAGTATAATAGTGCACCATAATTGCCAGCGACAAAGTACAACCCCCCCCCCCCCCAAACAACCACCTAGAAATGTCGCTTTGGCGACTGATGCCTCCGCCATAATGCATGATCCTCCCAAAAGGTGTATAGTACAATGTCTTCACAATGTGTGATGACAGTTTCACATAATTGGCAAAATATTGAAATGACAGGTTTGTCAAAAAACTCTTGAATGTTCACTTTCCTTGAACTGGGTTTGCTATAACTGTCTAAGAGTGCAGGTACACATATTTGGTGAATTGAGGATTTTTACTTGACTTCTGACCGACCCTTTTATAATTTAATGCAATGAGTAATTCTCAAGGTATAAAGAAAGAAAGAGTGTAATTACAGTACTCTTTGCATTTAAACCTGGCCTTTCACCCTTAACCTTTGACCTTTTGGCTGGAAATTTCCCAGCGAATCTCCATTAGGTAATACATGTATATATCAAGTTTTAAAACTAATAATGCAAGCATTGCATATACCAAGGAGGTACTAGGCTAGTACCTCCTTGCATATACTAGTATATGAGGGAAATAGTAAAATTTTGAGGAGTTGACCTTGACCTTTGACCCCTGACCATTGACCCATGACCACTAAGTTCCCTAGATAATCCCTGCCAGTCAGTACATGCGTATGTACCAAGTTCCATGAAAATACACTGTACATTGAACCATTTGCGAGAAAAGTGAAATTGTAACATTTTCACCTAACCTTTGACCTTATGACATGAAACTCTCTCTGGAGAATCTTTACGCAGTAGTACATGTCTACACTAAGTTTCAAGAAAATACCTTCGGGCATTGCATAGATATGGGGGAAATAGCAACACTTTTAGCATTTGACCTTGAACTTTGACCTCTTGCCAATGTCACTAATATCTACTCAACTAATTGCCCCATCATACATCATCCTTGGACCAAGTTTGGTGAAAGCTGCTTCATCCAGTTTTGAGTTATCACATAAACAGATAAATTTTAGGACTTGACCTTGATCTTTGACCTTTGACCTCTGTCCGATTTCTCTAAAAGACTAACCAAGTAATTGTCTCATCATACATCATCCTCGGACAAAGTTTGGTGAAATTTGCTCGATCCAGTCTTGAGTTATCGCGTAAACAAATACAATTTTATGATTTGACCTTGACCTTTGACCTTTGGCCTTTGGCCGATTTCACCCAAAATCTAATCAAGTAATTGCCCTATCATACTTTATACTTGGACCAAGTTTGGTAAAATTCCAGTCAATATTACTCAAGTTATCGCGTAAACGAATGTGGGCAGACGTACGGACGTACGTACTGTTCGTACGGACGGACGGACAACCCGAAAACATAATGCCTCCGGCACCACTTCGTGGCGGAGGCATAAAAATGCAGTGTCACAGAAAGACAATGCAAAGACGGGTTGAATGACTCGTATCCGAGTAAGATGTTGATTGGACAGAGTCACACTCATGCTTGAAAATAAGATAGACAAAAGTCATTTACCCGGATAGCCGAAGTTATGACTATACGTGATGCTGAACAAAGCACGGATCACAATCAAGACTGAAGATCGACAATTAAAACATTCGAAACTGCTACCAGCCTGTAGAATAGATTTAGAAAAGGAAAATAAACAACAATACAACAACAACAACATCAACAAACGCACACGGACACACACACCCACACCCACACAAACCCAAAGATTTAACAGTTGAAATGGCTTGGAGTTTCAGTGCGTGTATTTATCTCAGTCGGTTTCCTTTCCCTTGCACGTCAGATCAAAGTGTACACTCCTAATTATGAACAACATGCATAGGTTGTATATCCATATAGATAGTTATCAACTTGTGCATATAGGCCTATAAATATAATCATGTCTATACGTCCGATTGTAACAAAATGCTCGCTCTCGTCAAGTATTTTTCCCCATTTAATTGAGTCTATTGGTCCGTTTACTCGTATGCGTGGGGGCATTCTCTATAGACCGGGGTCTCACACATGTGTTATCCGAGGGTCCGACAGACCCGAATATCGGAGAGGCTCCGATAGTCCGAGGGTATCTTTTCCTCATTTTCTGTCTGTCGCGAGTGCCGCTATCAGTTGGTGTAAGATTTAAACGTAGGCCTATTCTCTTTCTTTCGAAGGCAGAAGTGGATTAACATTTTTTACAACGAAAATGGTGTTGTATCTGTGTATAGAAGCTAAATAATGACGATGATGATAATGATAATAATGATAATAATAACGATGAATGTCTACTTACATATCTTGCAAAAACAAGTCTCCTTGAAATTAGTCCAGGCTTTGAATCTTTAGATCAATAAGATACATTCTTGCTCCGTCGGTATTACGACTGAGGTTCCAAGAATTGAAGAGTTTGTTTGCAAAACCCGATAAGTCCATATTTGCGAAATGGAGATATTTGCAATTAAAGGTCAAGAAAAATAAAGAGAATGATTTTTAAAAAAAAATTGCTTTTTTGACCATAACTTCGAAAATGTACCTTTATATGTAGTGACCAATATATCATTTAAAAGGCATTATTTTGTACTTTATGACAGAGACCGTAACTCAAAATCTTTAAAAATGGACTTATCGGTTTTTGCAAACAAACTCTTCAATTGTAAAACTTGCTCCAGCCACCCTTTTCCTTCACATACCTGGAGCCTAACAATATGTCTATCACTATGTCACTACGAAAAACAACTTTCACCCCCACCGTTTATCCTTTGGACATTCATACATGATAAGATAGGATATTATAAGGCGCATGTCTAGGTGTTTGTGGGCGGCGATTCGGCTCAATAGTGCGTCTGCCTCCGAATCCAAATGACCCGGGTTTGATTTCAAAATCAAGCTCCCAGTCTAGCTGAGCTAGCATTGTAGAAATGTTGCGTGTAAGCATACCAAACACTCGAACCGTCCCTCGGATAGGACTTCAGATAAAGGCCCCGTGTGTAAGAGAGTCACAGCTCATGCACGTAATTGGTCCCGCTTCAGTCATTCATTGCAAAGAGCAGGCTGCATGACCCCATGGGAGCTGAATATGAGCTTTCCAGCCATATTCTCAGACAGAACGTGAAACAATCAAACAGTAACAACCGGTCTGTCGGACCCTCACAAAGTAATTTATTTCATCCTACTGCTCCATTATTATGATCTACATAACAAATTGAAATGCGATGCTTTGATTTGATCACTGTCAAAAGTTATCAATCACTCTGACCCGTGCTCTCCGAAGAGGTACATAAGCTTTAGATATCTCGCGTAGAGTTTGATGTATTAAATGAGCACCTGTCCAGTTCTTGGTGGAGCTACCATTTCGTTTGAAAGAACGTTATTCTGTCTTCACTATGGCATATAATGAATAGAGTAGAAAAAACACATAAGGAGGTAACGGAGATTTAAAGCCTAATCGTTTTTCATGAAACAGTGGTAGTAGTCAAATCATCGTGCAAATTATATAAGGTGATGATGCCATTTGGTTCATGCATGAATTAAACGAATATTTCTTAAATAAATTTGCAAAAAAAAATGCATCACAACATTTTGTTTTGTTTTTGGTAGGATCATCTACAAATAATCTAAGTAACCATCTAATAATAACCTTATCAGATAGAGGTTCAGACACTTAACCTTTGATCAAAATGATTTCAATACTTAATAGAATAATAAACAAAACAAAACGAGAGACATCACTGTGCCATGTATAGGCATCTCTTTCATATTTATATGAGAGTTGTCATCTCATTTTCAAAGACCTGGAAAGCGTGTCGTTTTGCTCTCACTCGAGCATCCTTCGAAACAAGGAAGTCTCGATACACTCAAACAAGGCAAAAACATATGGCTTTGATGTAGACAATACGACAAGGGTTCATTCGTTGTATACTACCTACATTCGCTTTCAGTTTGATTGTTAAAGAGTAGGCCTTACGCGACAAGCAAAAGCGTGAGAGAGAGAGAGAGGGAGAGAGAGAGGAAAAAAAAGCCTTTTACATTCACCACTCCACTTCAGCTTGACGATGACCTGTAGTTGTGTTTTCATTGCTCAAATGAAAAGGAGCTGTTTTTTTTTTTTTGCTTTTTACAAAGACAGTACAGAGACTCGTGGAGACAATACCAAATCTCTGCTTCCGATCCACTCAGCTCGTGTGAAAGAAGAAAATGCACGTAGACGTATCTAAGCATTTTGATGATGTAATATACACACTGATTACGTCTTGCCTTCCCCCGACTCTTTAAACCGGACTACCATTGCGAGTCAACATCATTACAGCAGTTGTCTTCCATGAAACATTGATGCCCTCTCTTGGGTATAGCGAGCGCAAAAATTCTGAAAATTCTAGCGGTAGCTGTCAGCTGTGTTAACAACGATATGATCTTCGTAGCAATTACTCTCCTCTTCTCCATAATGACTGCGAGCTTAACTGCGGGAGAAGGTTTGACAGAGTGTTGCCTTCAAGACGGCAACAAGCGCTCTTGGAACTCTGGCCTCAGCTTTGACTGTTCCAAGCTGCAACTCAGGACCAGCGATCTGCGCGGCTTCTCCATCAGGCTTAACCCAGTGCCTCTGACCGCCCATCTCAAGCACTGTAGTCAAGTCGAGGAGACGTCGTACACCAATTTGAAAAATTTGATGCTTTCAAGCAATGGGATAGAAGTAATGGAAACTGGCTTTTTGCTCGGTCTCCCTGCTCTGAACAACTTGTTCCTCGACCACAATATGATCAAGTACATCCAGCAAGACGCTCTCCGTGGCATGGCAAGTTTGAGGAGAGTCTTTCTTAACAACAATAAGATAGGTTCCAACAGCTTCGCCAGGCACTGGGCGGGGAACAACTCCCTCATCCAGACAATCGACCTATCTTCCAATAACATTATTTTCCTGACGAAAGCGATGTTCGAGGGGCTTACTTCTCTCTCTAGTTTGTACCTGTGGGAAAATGAATTGAAATATCTTGAGTACGACTGGGCTGCGGACCTGCATAGTCTACAGCATCTTGACCTGTCATACAATGATATTTCGTCACTGAATAAGTCGACAGCTTTCGGTTCGGTGAAACATCTTTTCCTGCAGTCCAACAGCATTCGCTACATAGAAGACGGTTGGGGAGGAAACATCTCGCATCTCGAACGAGTCGATCTCTCCTACAACAACTTATCGCGAGTGTCAGCAAATATTTTCAGTAGTCTGAAAGCACTGAAGGAACTTGATCTGCAGTGGAATGCTATTACAAAGATGGCGGTTGGTGCTTTTACTGGTTTGAATTCTCTTGAAGATCTGAAAGTGGCGTTCAACGGAATTGAAGACATGTCATTTGTTTTGCCAATCGCATCCAATCGATCAGTTCGCATCTGGGTTGACGAACTACAATTTGACGCCATGGGAAATCTCTCACGACAGAGTCTCTTGAGTATGGACCACTTTGTGATCTTGCGCGGAAATGACAGGGAGGAAGCAGAAGTCCGCAAAATTCAGGAAAGTGATTTGACTCAGTGGATACTCTTGGCCCTCCTTTTAACTTGCGTGATTATACTTCTTGCTTTCATCTTTCACTGCGGAAGATCCCTTCATAGATTGATCACTGAAATCAACGCTCGAGAAAAGCAGCGACAAACAAACGATGTGCTGTCGATGACCTTGACGCCCATTTCCCTCCACACCAAAGCCAACCCCACTGACCAAAGTGCCTCCGAGAGCAACCCTTGTATTTCCCAGTCAGCACAAATGGACTGCAGTGGAAGGCGTCCAACTCCTCCCACATCGGACTCAGTGCAAATCCAGCAGCGTGTTCCATGCATCGTTACACGACGATCCCCATGCCATGAAGCAGTAGAGGACTTGTCTGGCTTGCTTGTTGATGAATCCCTTGTGAGCATGCAGGAGAGACGACCCCTGTCAAGGTTCGGCTCCTTCAAACCACACCTGCACTCTCATGTGACAAGAAGTCTCTCACAAGGCGACGAGAAAGATGGGATTTACGAAGTTATTCCAGACTTCGATAACGTCAAAATGACTTCATCCATGGAGACTGTGAACGCAAGCCATTACGCGATGATAGACAACGCAGACTACGTAAATATCACCGGAAGACATTGGACGAGCAAAGGCAAAGCGGGTTGTCTCCGTGGAGAAAGAAAATTGTTTAGACCTATGATGACAGGAGAATCTGTCAGATACACAAACCTTGTCCGTTGGGCAAGCAATCCATCGTGTCTGGACGCCCCTCTGCAGCAGAAACCCTCTCCCATAGATTTCTTGAACAACCGCTCAGTATTAAACCCCAAAGCATCGGTGAACTACAATAGGTACCCTCCAAGTGTGACGACTGCAAAGTCGCATTATGTAAATCTCAAGTGTACCAGAGGTGGAAACACATCCGGGTACTACCCTCATACGCAAAACATGCAGAGTGTTTACTTCAGTAGGAGGGATAAAATTTGTATTCATCCTATGCCCGAGTTTCCTTCAGGGAGTGCGATGAGTCCTGGTCTCTCTGACTCTACAAACCAGGCTGAAGACATGGACGCGCTATCCCTCATCTCTGGGCAAAGCGAAGAGACGGCATCCCTCTCCTTTCGTTCGTCAAACTTCAGCCTAGACTCATGTGTTAATGCTTGCATGGATGCAGCAGAAATGAGCACCAAGAGTTTTGTGTAGAATGTATTCGATGCATACATTCAGAAGTCACCCGAGTTCCAATTTATTTTGTGGAATATGCAATACGTATGAAACTGCAATATAATGTCATTAATCATGGGACGATTTCCTTGAATCTATGTGCTGTCCAAACAGTGGAAGCTGTCGATCAAAATTCCGAGAAAGATTTTTCGTTCGTTATCTTTGTAATTCAAATCAGTTTCATCATCCTTATTATGCCTAGGACTAAATACGTGATTAAAGTGTGGTGTTTACGAAATTTCATACATTTTAGTTCTTAGGCCCTAGAACAGAATCCTTTCATGTAGGGATCAGAGAGCAGTCGCTTTTCGTGTAATGCGACGTTTACACGGTGATCCAACTGACCACTGCTGGCGGTACAGCCATTTGCCCTGTACAGTTTAATCCTCTGAGTGCCATATTAATTACCTGTCTATAGGTTTTGTATGTGAAATTGTGCACATTTGACTCATCGACCCAGAATGGCCTAGTAGTGGGCCGTGCGATTTTCTCAATTATGTTTCTTCGTATTCAAGTCACGTTAGGTCTTGATAAGATTTATCACGGTCTGTGACGGTATCATCCGCCAAGGACTAAGAGTCTTGTCCTGGGGGAAAGGTGACTGTTGTGGCCGCCGGGAACGTGGTATACGTAAACGTAGCATTACTAACTGTCATCCTAATCGATAAAGTAACTTAAGCCACCATATTATGAACATCACCTTATACTATTAATCATAACCATTTCGGATAATGTAGACATTCTCCTTCAGTTCTGCAAGATATTTAGAATGAATCAGTTTATGAATGAGGTGAGGACCATATAGGAGTTGCAAGTAACAGCATCAAATGCAGTAGATATTGCAAATTTAGGAGCAGTGCTAGCAATGATTTCGATTACTAATAAACCTTATATAAAAATAACAATCTGCATTGTTGTAAGATTTATGAAGTAGAGGAAATTATCAAGAAGTCGAGTGCTGCAACATGTAAACTTGATCCAATGCCAACTTCTTTTGTAAAGAAGTGTGTTGTAGAACTTGCTCCATATATCACATGCGTCGTAAATAGATCATTTGAAGAGGGTACATTTCCTAAAAGTCTGAAGGATGTCATTGTTTTTCCCCTCATGAAAGGGTCAAGGTTGGATCCCAAGCAGTTGAAGAATTATCGACCAGTTGCTAATCTTTCATTTCTTGGAAAGATTATAGAGAGAGCTGCGGTTCGGCAGATTCAGCATTATCTTTCTGATAACAATTTACACTCACCCCTGCAGTCTGCGTACAGACCATTCCACAGTTGTGAAACAGCATTACTCAAAGTGTCAAATGATATTAATCTTTCTCTAGACCATGGCAATGAAACCATACTTGTTCTGCTTGATTTTTCATCGGCATTCGACACCATCAGGCATGATGTTTTACTGCACAGGCTGCAACACAAGTTTGGTATCACATCTTTTGCTTATAAATGGTTTGAATCATACTTGAAGCAGAGAAGGCAGACAGTTGTAATAAAGAAGTTAGAATCCTCTGCTCATGTATTAGATATCGGTGTCCCCCAGGGCTCTGTGGTTGGCCCAGTGTTGTTTACCATGTATTCTTCTCCTTTACACGATATTATCATGTCCAACC
Organism: Diadema antillarum; assembly: GCF_040938485.1. Classification (NCBI taxonomy): domain Eukaryota; kingdom Metazoa; phylum Echinodermata; class Echinoidea; order Diadematoida; family Diadematidae; genus Diadema; species Diadema antillarum. The sequence continues at coordinate 1,056,132 of NW_027271437.1, read as the reverse complement.
GAATGTCAGGGATGTGTTATGCTGATGACACTCAGATATACATTTCATTTCAACCTTGTAACATGCAGGATGCAATCTCTCGAGTAGAATGTTGTATCAGAGAGATTAAACTATGGTCAATCCAAAATGGTCTTAAACTGAATGATGAAAAAACTGAGATCTTACACCTTACATCTCGATTTCGCAAAAGAATGGAACTTCCTGCTATAAAGATTGACAGTACTTCCATTGTACCTGGTAAAACAGCCAAAAACCTTGGTGATATATTCGATCAGAATATGGTCATGGACAAATTTGTTTCTGAGAAATGTAAATCAGCATCCTTCGCTTTATATAAGCTTGGAAAAGTTCGTCAGTTTTTGGATGTTAAGACCACTAAGAAGCTTGTTCAGGCTTTTGTTATATGTCATTTAGACTATTGTAACAGTTTGTTGTATAATATCTCTGACTCACAGTTACATAAACTCCAGGCAATTCATAATGCAGCTGCAAGATTGATCACCCGCACAAAGAAGAATTCTCACATAACCCCCATTTTGAAACAGCTCCATTGGCTTCCTGTTCAGTCACGTATAGTTTTCAAGATACTGTTACTGACTTATCGGTGCCGCCATTCAATGGCACCAGAATATCTCAGTAAGTTCTTGGTCAGGTACGCTCCCTCTCGTAATTTAAGATCAACTCAGAAAAAATTTCTCCAATGTCCTATTACCACAACAAAGTTTTATGGTGAGCGATCTTTTGCCCATGCTGCTCCCACACTGTGGAACGCTGTTCCGTGTTATATAAAAGAAGCTCCCACAGTGTTAAAGTTTAAAACTGCTCTCAAGACATTTCTGTTCAAAAAGTATTATGAATGAGTTTGGTTCTGCATTTATGGTACACATATTGTACACTGCATTTCTTCTTTCTACTTCATCCCTCTCCTTAAAGCGCATAGAGACACCACGGTAGTGATATGCGCTATATAAGCACTGTGTTACATATATATATATATATATATATATATATATATATATATATACACATATATATATAATGTAAATACAAATAAATTTGTGAAAGATAATGTAACTGACGACGAAAATGACATGAATGCAACTTTATTCAAAGCTTAATGTCAAAGGAAACATGCTGTACTTGCGCGGTTTAAAACCTTATATTCTTGTAAGAGTATCGTCTATCGCGTCATTCCACTGTGACAGCGAAAGAGAATCTTGCCGCTCTGCGTATATTTTTGTTTCGAGCAGAAAAAAAAAAATGAAGTATTGTATAAGATCTTTCTTTTTCGTGTGAATTTCCGATTGTGCCAATTACGTGAACATAATTTTCTCCTCATACACAGTTAGCTAACTCTGAAATTAAGGATCACCGTCTGAATGTAACTATGGTTTCCGATATGGATTGTGAAATTTTTAGAGTATGATACCTTACACTTCAAAGAACGCTTCTATTAAAGCGAAATAGTAAAAGTGTATGCTGTTGGCATTGATGTCAAACTGCACGTCAGTGATCCTCATTGACATGGCACCAATAATATATCAATCTTTAGAGGAAGCAGTTTTGTGATACCACACGTCACAGAATGACATTTATTGACGGTCCACACTGACAGTTACGACAAGTTGGGGCTCTGATTGTACGTATACAACACAATAATATGATTGTGTCAGGCGTACATGACGGTTTGTGTGTTGAATTACTGTCCATTTATGTGTGTATTTTGTGCAAATAATTAGATATTGGTGATTTTGATCAAGTTGATCAAGGTGGATTTCTGTACTATGACATTGGTGTAGAATCTTATATCACGTTTTCATAAAATACTTCTCTTTGAAAAAAAGAAGTGTGAAATTTCATTTCATTCATTCATTTAAGCACGGAATATACTTCAGTCCGGAGATTGTTCTTCCACAGGTCCGTGAGGATAAAATACAAAAAAAAAAAACAAACTATATTAGAATTGAGAAACAAAACTCATCCGTAAAAACGAAAGAAAAAACAGAGAAACACGGTGATGAAACTACGGCACACATCTAGACAGAGCAAACATGATCAATCAAAGATAACCATATAATGCAAGTACATCGCTATAGTTTAAAATGAAAGAGATGAAAACAAAGGAGAGTTCAGGAGAGAGAGAAAGAGAGAGACAGAAAGAGAAAAGAGAGAGGTGATAGGGAGAGAGAAGTAAACGAGGAAAGTTCTATTAATCAATAGTTTCGGTCAAGTGCATTTTTAAAGCTTTTAAACGTTTTTTTGTGTGTGTGTGTGTGTGTGTGTGTTTCAGTCCAAATGGAAACTTACTCCATTGTGTTGATCCAGAATATGTCAAACTTAATTCCATTTTTAAAACAAATTCAGCAAAAATACCAGCACAAGATGGAATGTAGCTGCTTAGTTCTGTTTATATTCGTTTCATCGTGAATTATGACGCTGATATCGAATGAAATTCAAATTCAAAGCATCATAAAAAAGTGCACTGCAAAAAGTCCGGCGTTAAATAGTGAACACCGAGCTGGTGTTAAATTTTCGGTGCTCATTTATGATGTTAAATTAACACCTCCTGGTGTCATTTCCAAATTTTAAACTGTTTTTTGAAGAGTTTCTTAGTAACTGCACTTCTTGTTGATTTTTAATTTAAACAAGACGATCAAGAATTTTACATTAAAATACTAGATTTTTGAAAAAATGTGAAAATAAATTTACACCACAGTAACACCAGCTGGTGTGGTCTCTTATTGAAGCTGGACGGGTGTTAAACCATTGATATTAACACCAACAAATATCAAATCAACACCATGTGGTGTCATTTTTTGATTAACACCTGTACAGTGTCAAATTAACACCACGAAGTGTCAGGTGAACACTTTTCAACACCATCACAGTGCATTTTCAACACCTGTGGGTGTGGTCCTTTATTGAAGTTTGACCGGTGTTAGATTTAACACCCGTGGTGTTAAATCTAACACCGATGTTTTTACAGTGTGTGTGTTTGAGGAGGGGGGAGGGGGAGGGGGTGCGTGTGTGTGTGTGTGTGTGCTTGTATATGGCTCAATCTGAAAGTCAAACAAGTAAATAACAATAATAAATGACCTCTCAAGCCATTCCATTTGTAGCATGACAAACACTTTCATTTATCATTTTGACCTGAAATTTTTGTCACTTCAGTCAGTATACACAGATGATTATGATTTCACCATTAACATTAATCAATACACTTTGTTATCCCTAAACTGCCATGTTTTTGCCCTGTCACTTTAATAGCACATGCAATCCATCTTGCTTCCCAACTCAATTAACTGTTTACGGATATTGTAATGCAGTAATACAATTAAACACAGCTATAAGCTATAAACCCGACTAAATACAATAATGATATGTGTGCTGATCATGAACGTAGGGCCTACAAACAAGGTGAATAGATGCATTACATTTGTATTATCCCATCAAATTCTTATATTTCTATGCTTGGAAATATGAAATTAGTTTGGACCAATTTGAATAATATAGGCCGATGCTGTAATGTATATACTTGTATATACATGTATATTTCGTGCATGCCGTGTTTACAAATAGAACTTTGCCGGAGACTTGTCCTGCCTAGCAACAACTAAGCCGATTACTGCCTATATGGAACTTAATGTGAGGGAGCAGGTGAATTAAGTGACTGTAGGAAAAGAAACATCCAGAAATTGTAATACATTACAAGACACAAACAGTCCCCAGAAGAAGTAGTTTCTGCGTTGCCTTTGACATCTGTTTCTTCATTCGGTTCGGCAGCATCGAGTACACACATCTGATCCACAAATATCTGTTAAACTGTTCTGATATTATGTCAGACGTCCGAAATATGGCAAATGACACAAAACCTGACGGCGACCCATCACAGAAGAGTTTATTTCTGGTTCTGTAAAGGGCATCACGATACTAGCTGTTTAAAAAAATCCCGCGTTTCACATGTTTGATTCTTAATAAACACCTCAAAAAAAAAAAAAAAAAAAACGTTTTGCAATTCAAGTTTGAAAGGTACAAGTCTTGTTGCTTCATCGTCATGCGTGAATGTGGTACATGTATCACTAGAAGGCTTGATTATTCCTCTTTACTAAATCCATGTTCAGACGTATTTCTAGTCGGAGCAAAATCTTATGGCGCAGCAATTTAAAATTCAAATTTATACTTATCTTACCACGACCCTGTGGGATCACCGTGGAGGGTCGGCGTAACTTCCGGAAGTGGTAGCGCCGCGCACGTCAACCATACGACTGTGTGTGTGTGTTTTTTTTTTCTTTTTTTAACCAGCGGCATTTGTCTTCTCCATTCTTGTTGATGGAAATTTCTGCATGAGCGCTAGCTTCTCAGTCGCGATCGACTACGTTAGAATTGCACTTCACGCGCACTTGTACTCGCAAAATGTCAACATTGCGATTTGACCCAGGAATTCAAGTTTTACCTAGGTCGTAAGGTATGTAAGTTATAAAAATTCCACATCATCAATTTGTCTTTTATTATGAGACAAAAACTCTAGAACGAAGGCAAATGTCATTGTTTCCCATGCATGACATAATTACTGTGCTTAATATTATCGCCCACATCTCGCGTAGCATAAGTAGCAACAACGTAGTGTCAATGCTTTGGGTGAACGATGTAGCTGGTATTGAGCAATGGCGTTCTGTTCTTTTCCTGTAAGCATGTGGTAAAGTAGTTGAGTACTGACGATTGCATGGAAACTTTTTGAGTCCCGAATCTTCCAAAGAGACTAAGTCTAAAATTCTGACGCCATTTTGTGCACATCCTGGCACCTAGGAAGCTTGCGTGAGGCTTGCCCGATAATGCAATTTAACAGCTAGTAGTACTCGCAAACTGGGGGATTTTAGGTGTGGCATTTGTATGCTAGCAACAGGTGAATCCTGATAGCTCGTTATTAACCAGGTTTAAAGGAGTCAATTGTTATGCATGACCTTCCAGCATACATTATAACAGGCCTCTCTCCCTCTTGTGCGACCGTCTCGACCATTATAGGACTCCTGCTATGCCGGGCGGGCTACTGTCCATGTATCGGGACTTCTTCTTTAAGCTTGGCGGCTACGACCAGGGTATGGAGGTGTGGGGTGGCGAAAACCTGGAAGAATCTGTGAAGGTGAGGGCAACTTGTGAGTTCTGTGGTGTATTGGGGTGAGACTCTATATTTGTTAAAAGGGAAATCTCGGATTCGGAACCTTACACCCAGCGCACATATTCTCGAAGAAGATATAAGTTCATACTCATCACGTGTTTCATTTTGTACTCGTTTAGGACTATACGCTTGGGTCAAATAAGCTTGACACAGGTGTTTATGACGTGGTGGTAAGACCCAAATAATAATGATAATGAATAACATTTATATAGCGCTTAATACTGATGTTTCTAAGCGCATTGATCCGGAAAAAAAAAAGAAGTATGACATTAAAATAAAATACAGCATTATGTAAATATACGTATTATGATATAACATGCAACAGCAAAACAACATAATTAAAGTTGAGTAAACAGATAAGTTTTCAACGATGACTTGAACTTATCAACCCAATGAGAGAGTACGGCTGTCAACATGCTCAATGCAGAATATATCTTGAATATACCTATTATTACCTGGATGATTATAATAATTACTGATATTGGTAATAATGTTAGTCTAAGATACCAATGTCATCATCAACCTCTGTGATCGTTGTTACTAAAACGCGTTAATGAAAAGGTTCATTTTCGCAAATTTTTAAAAATTGCAGGGATGACATATATTATGTCTTTTTGATGTGTATGTAGGCCTACATTATTTCATTATGCACAGATTTAACGGTCATAATACTGATAGAAGCAATATCAAGGATCATAATTATTCATCGTATAGTATCATTTTTCATTTTCTTCATCGGCATACTACTGTCATTATCATTATAAATTAGCGTCATCGTGGTCATTATCATTGTTTTTGTTGTCGCTATCTTCATTTTAGGAACGAATGAGAAGATGAATATTGTTGTAACTGATTGGCATTTCGTCAATTTAGAATAATGAATATTGTTATCACATTTGCAATCGTCATGTCCGATAAAATGGTACGAATTTCTTAATTTTTATTGAGCAAGATGAAGTTCATGTTCCTAGTCCTTTGGGCAAACTTGACTTACTTTTTTTGAGGACGTTGCAATTCTCATTTCAGGTCTGGATGTGCGGCGGATCAATCGAGATCATCCCGTGTTCTCGTGTGGGCCACGTGTATCGCCAGACATCTCCCTACAATTTTCTCGGCAAGCATCCGATCGAGGTGGCCGAACACAATGCGATGCGCGTCGTTGAGGTAAAGGGCGCCCCCATGTGAACAACTCTTAGAAAAGGTCACCGCTGTGGTGCAAACATTTGCACTGCTTCCGATGGCCTGACAATTTGTAACAGCATTGTCTCTTTATGTATGTCGACGAATGTAGTATACCTTGTTTTTTTTCCTGAAATGAAAATCCCCTTTAACGGAAAAAGGCATTTGAGCTTATTGTGATATGATGATTATTATTTTCTACTTCCTACTACTCAACATGCAGTCACTTTTAGATGCCAAGCTCGAACAACTTCTGACATCTTGCTGCAAAAGTTGTGAATCATGATTAGGATATGCAAAGACAGTTTCTTTCTGACCCTCTTCCTGCACAACAGCAACAACAACAACAACATCAACAACAACAACAACAACAACAACAACAACAACAACAACAACGATGACGACGACGACAACAACAACGATGTAACGATATAACGATGTAACGATATAACGATGTTCTCGGGGCCGGCAGTTTTCTTTCGTTATATCGAAGTTTCGTTATAACCGAACAAATACACAATAAAAAAAAGAAAAAAAAACATAGAACAGATAATGTTGCGGCCCTAATTTTTTCTTCGTTGTAACCAGAATTTCGTTATAACTGTGTTCATTATAACGGGAGCGCACTGTATGACGTATTCTCATCAGAGATAGAGCAGCTTAACACAAAGCCCTCTATTATATTGCTTATCGGACGTTATTGAATGCCCGATTGAGAATGAGGTTCAAAGTAGACACATCTTCAAATAGGTCTCCATCTGTGGTCCTGTCAGATTTCACAAGAGGCACACGGAAGATGTATAGGACATCGTATGCACAGATCACATGTCCCTTAAACATGTCGTTCTAAAAGATTAAAAAAAACCAGACAAATTCAGTTGTAACGAAATCCTCCAACTCCCCTTGTTCTGTTCACCGCTATAGGTATGGACCGACGAATACAAAGAAAATTTTTACAATCGTCTGCCGCATCTGCGGAGGGCAAACTACGGGGACGTGTCCGGGAGGAGAAAGCTCAGGGAGTCGCTAGGTTGCAAGAATTTCAGCTGGTACCTGGATAACGTCTACCCAGAGTTGTACATTCCAAATAAAGAGGCTGTAGTTCAGCAGACGGTACAGGTAAGACCTACGTTTCAGTCATCAAGGGACAAGTAAACCAAGGGGAGAAACCCATAACTAAAGGGATGGTATAGTTTTGTTGGAGATGGGGCTTTAGATGTCTATCTTTTTTGTGTGAGATAATGAGAAACCTCTCAAGAAACCTCTCAATAAAAATGGAAGAACATACAATTCTAAGAAGAATTAAAAGTTTATTTGGTGAAAATTGGTTTTGACATGACTGAGATATCCAAAAACCAGGTCCTAATAACAGGCGGGACCGACCTTTTATAAGGGCAACTTTGTTTTACTTTGTTTAACTTTGTTTTTGGAGATCTCAGCCATTGCAAAACCGATTTTCATCAGATAAACTTTGAATTCCTCTTAGAATTGTATGCGTGTCAATATGTCCGAGTAGTTTCTAATTATCTCGCAAAAATTTGATTCCCGCATCCCAACCCAAAACTATACCATCCTTTTGAATGTCCACACTGCTATTTCTTGTTTGTAGCTCTTCACAAAGAGCATATATATATATATATATATATATATATACATATTTCTTTAAAATCTAATTAGGATACATACCCCATTAGCCGCCATTTTAATCTTTATATTAACAAAGATTCCTTTCTACAAGTTAAGAGTATATCCACATTAATGATTGCCTGCATTATTTACAGATAACTCGGAAAAAAAATGTTCGAATGATAGATGACTTCGTTGAGCTGTAATTCATACATGAATGTTTTATAATTATTATCCTTCGCTTTTTGCAGTTCCGCAATATCGGGGCGAAGTTGTGCCTGGACTCTAATGACCAGAACGGACAGGCTGGAAAACAATTGATTGTATGGGGCTGCCATGGACTTGGGGGTAACCAGGTTGGTATTTCTGCCAAGATCATTACAATTTAGCGCTGTCCTCATTAGGGAATATGATAAGAAGACCAAGGGAGACGAAGAGGTAGTCGAAATCATAAATACAGTTGACTCCCGTTATAATGAAGTCCTCGATACCGGCAGCTTTCTTTCGTTATATCGAAATTTCGTTAGAACCGAGCAAATAAACAAGAACAATACATAGAGTGGATAATGTCGCAGCCTGAATTTTTACTTCGTTGTGACCGGAACTTCGTTATAATCGGGTTCGTTATAACGGGAGTGCACTGTACACATCAATGGCTTATAGACCATGGTAGACTAGTTAAAGCTGGATGAGGCTGTGCGAAACGGTAAACCAAAGTCAGCCTGTCAAAAAACATGAGTATCGTTATACTCCCGACGTGTCTTTTCCCTCCTTTTTAAGTTTTTATTTATGGTCTGGAGACTCTTACAAGTGGAAAGGATGGTAGAAAATGTATGACTGAATACAAATGATGATACAGCTAGTAAGAAAAAAACAAAAGCAAAACTGCACCTGATTTAAATACCTGTCTTTTGACACATCGTTCTGCGCATAAAATCTGTAGAAAGCTTGTTAATTCTGCATTACTTCTCTCCAGTTTTACTTCAATGGCAAGTGAATATGACAATTTTGGTACCTGGACATGGCGAATGTTGTACAGTATAGCGAGTCATATCATCGAACAGAAAACAAGCAAGAGAGGCATCCGAAGCGAATTTAGTTTTTCATCGCTCCTGCTACACTGATACTTCCCGACACAAGTGGAGAACTGCTTACTATCTAGTCGAAACAAGTTAAAACTTCATGAAATTCTTCAGTCGAGATGTTTTCATTGCAACTGATTGACAAATTGCCCTAAATCGACGTAAATAAGCACTGAATTGATCAGTGTTTTAGTAGTAGCCATGATAAAAAATAATGGGCGTACATTTACTCGAGCAGGATTCGAACCTACCTACGACCTCGTGATCTCCGGACAGGCGTAATCTCCACTACACCACCGAACTTCCGCCCGACAGCAAGTGTTGGTTCTAATCCTTACAGTATGCAGCGGGTACTGCCTAATTATTCTAATTCATGAAATTCTTCCGTCGAGATGTTTTTATTTTTATTTACGTCGATTTAGGGCAATTTGTCGGTCAGTTGCAATGAGTACGTACGCCCATGATTTTTATCATGGCTACCACTAAAGCACTGATCAATTCAGTGCTTATTTACGTCGATGTAGGGCAATTTAACAATCAGTTGCAAAGTTAAAGCTTGTTAAATGGAAAGTTTCATTGATTGGACCTCTATCCTAATTCATCAAGAATTCACTCAATATAAATTATAGTCTGTGCAGTTCTTTTTAGTGTTTACATATTTACTTCCTTGTAGCAATTTTATTAAGATTCATAACCTACCGCATAAGAGTTTGTAAAATATTACTTCCGTTGAATAGTGCCCTCTGTTGCTTTTCGTTTTTTTTTTTTACCTTTCTCTCTCTTAGCTTCCTGCGTACACGCATCTAACTGCGAGGCTCAGTTATCCCTCGTTTCTCTTTCTTTTGTTCCCTTTCTACCAGCTTACAAACGCTAAATCACTCAAACAAGTACTGAATTTGCTTGATCCTACCTCTAATATTTCGTGTTACATGATTATAAACATGCAGTCAAATCTGCCTTAGCGATCACCTGCCATATACTGCCACTAACCCCCCCCCCCCCCAGAAAAGCCATGTTAACGATTTTGTCTATAGCGGCCACCTGTGGTTAATAGCCTCTTTTTGTCTCCCTTGTGTGGGCGCTATAGACAGGTTTGACTGTATGTGCACTCTATTTTTTTTTCAGTTCTTTGAGTACACAGACCTTGGCGAAATTCGAAATGATGAGCTGTGTTCAGACACCGATAAGACCGGACTCCAGGTTCTACTAAATGACTGCAGTGCTGCTGGAAATCCGCCTTCCTCCCAAAAATGGGAAATTACTGTAAGTTAAAGGACAAGTCCACATTCATATACACGTGGCTTGAGTGAATGCAGCATTATTAGTAGAGCACATAAGTGAAAGTTTGAGAAAAATCTGACAATCCGTTCAAAAGTTTGTAAAGCATCTGTGTAATCAATGCTGGATGAGAGACTACTACAGTATGTAATGTCACATGCGTAGAACGATATAAGGAAAACATAAAAGAGAATTTCACAATGCACACTTCCTCGACTTGTCACTGACGTATGTTAAGGCTAATAATATATTCCCCATTTTTTATGCCTTCGAAAAGAGGCAGGTCAAGTGTACCTTTATCATGAAAGAAAAGTGAAACTATGTTGATTTTCTTTGTATTTTCTTTATATCGTCGTGCACATGTGACATCACCAGCTGTAGTAGTCTTCTCCTCCAGCAGTGACTGATCAGAAACTTAAAAATTCATAACTTTTGAAGGGATTGTCTGAGTTTCCTCAAACGCTCACTAATGTGTTCTACCAATATTGCTGCATTCACTCAATCCACATGTCTATGAAGGTGGACTTGTCCTTTATGCAGTCTTATGAACACAGTGAAAAATATGAAATATTTCCAACTGCCTTTTCTGAGAGATGAATATCATAGGGTATAAAGAACAAGGACAATGACAACACAGCTACTCTGAGGAGAGTAGAAAATTGACACATTTATATGAATAGATATGTGTAAATGCAATGTCATATCATATAAGGATATGACACTCGTAGGTTGGTTTCATCTTGAGAATCTGACATTGAAGAGCGATTTACAGGGGAGGGCAGGCAAGGAAGAAGAAACTTCAATCCTTTCTATATTAAACTCGTAGTGACATTGCATTAAAGTGCAGAAAATATTCAAGTACACTGCCCAAGGAATTCTCATGCACAAATTTTGCTGCAGCTTATATGCGGCGGCGGTTATCATGATTGTATTGTATTATTATAAAACAGTTCACCCTAGTATACATTCAAGGGGCTGCAAGAGGGAATACGCCTCATCAAAGATCAAGTATTATTCTCAATAGAGTCAGCTGATGAAATTATGTTGTATGTTTTTTTTTTCATAAATGGAAGCACCGCCTGATAACTTTTGACTTTACAAATTGCGTTCTTGAAGCTGAAGTGATATTCAGTCTTTTATGCAAGATTTACGACTGAGTTGACAATAATTTTATAAGTGATCCTTTTGTAAGGATCACAGGGCCAGTAATAGCTACTGCCACATCCCCGCAGCACATTGGAAGTTAATGATCATTATCGGGCTATCAAAACTAGAACATTTCTCAATCAGAAGATCTCTTGTATGTATTGAAGTTATTAAATTAGGAGTGATTAAACAGTAGGTTTCTGAGGTATTACGAAAATGATTAATGAGCATACATCTGACAGTCTTTTGCCATCAGGGGTGAATGCACATGATAAAGTTATGCTGCTGCAGTATTTGCGTATGTGTGACAGTATCACCAAGCTCTATGTGGATCCATTCATAAAAAAAAAAAAAATCAGTAGTTCAAAGTGCGTGCCTGTAATATATTGTGCTAGTGTGTGTGTGTACACCTTTTGTGGTGACGTTCAGCGATGTAAAAGATTGTAGATATCGATTACACGATGATATCGATTCATTCTCTTGCAGCCGAACGGACAGGTGGTGAATGCCCGTCGGAAGGTGTGCATGCACGTGGCGGGCTCGCGGGCCGGAGCTGCGGTCGAGCTCCGTACATGCAATGCTGCAGACTCACGACAGCATTGGGAACTCTAGCACGCGAACAATCAGTGTGTATAGTTACGCTTCTCGGAGTTGAGACTGATTAACCCATTCGGAAGATTGTCGTCGCCGTTGCATACAAATGACTTCCTGAGAGTTACGAAAGAGTTAATTGAGCTGACCTTCGTCGTATTTGAATAATGTGGCATCTCTCAAGACAGTAGGAGTGGACATACAGTGGTAGTCATTAAAGATATCAATGTGATACATCCAACGATAAAGGAGGTGTTGCTCTAATATGGGGAAATTTATTTTTCTCTTCAGGTCGACTTATAGAGAGAATAAAGTCAAGCGCGTGAGGGAGAGAAAGAAAGAAAAGATTTGTTATATCCATCTGTATGTAGATTGAGTGAATGCAGCTTTATTAGTAGCGCACATCAGTGACAGTTTGAGGAAAATCTGACAAGTTTAAAAGATATGAATTTTGTGAAATTTGGTGACGAGACCACTGGACCAAAAGACTAGACTACCGATTATGACATCACATGATGTACTACGATATGAAGAAAATATAAAGAAAATTATTTATTAAGTTTCGACGCAAATTGTACAGTGTTGTATTTGCAATATCCATCCATGGCAATGTTCTTAGTAACACATGAATTAAAAAGTTCAGCATATAAAGACTATAATTACATTTACATGACACACAATCAATTGAAAGCAATCTCAAGTACACTACATTCATAACTTTTCAACAGATTTTCATCAAACTTTCACTGATGTATTCTATTAGCATTGTTGCATTCACTCAATCAACATGTATTTTGGGGTTTGATCCCCCTTCAAATTTCTAATGTTCTAACAAGTAACCAATATCAGTCACAAACACCCCCCCCCCCCAAATCAAATAAGCACAGGTTATTGCCTCAAAATTCTTTCACAGGTTCTCACATACAGAGTGAAAGATTGAATCATTTAATAGCAAACACAGTCTCTGAAGTCTAAGAAAAATTATTATTGCTAAATCAATGCCAAGCTGTAATTATTTGATTTAGAAGAGAGAATTAATTTTCCTGTTTAAATTCACCTATCAAAAATGTGTAAGCAAAGATTTGTGTGTAAGTAATTGGTGAATCGTGATACCACCACACCATCACCTTGTAAGATTCAAGTACGTTTTATTACCGACATCAATGTCTCGTAAATTTGATATTTTGTTGACACGATATTTGCTCCTGCGACATGTAGAGTTAGGGTTACAGTTGTGATATGGTTTTAGGTTCAGTTTGATGCGAGGACTAGGGTTAGGGTTATGTTTGTGGGTAGAATTTGCGTGTGGCTTAGCGTGCAGACATTTCATTGGAGCAATTTCTCGCAGGAGCAAATGTCATGGAACCGATATTTTACAATCTCTCGTTTTTGGTTCGACTTCAATTAAACTGTCAGTGCTTTGCTAATTTTGATTCTAATCGATTGGTTGCATTATTAGCCTGAAACTGTGGATGGAAGTCGTTACAATCAGATTCCTTCTATACACACAGCATTACACAAGCGGTTTGAGTAAACTATGTATGTCTCTGCAATTTTGTTGTTATACCACGTTTTGTCTGGAAAGGGAAATTTCCCAGCTATGTCACTCTCCACACTTCTGCTCAAACCACCGATACGTTTGGATCTTCCTTCACTATTTGTACACGCAAAATGGAAAAAACAGAAATATTATTTCATTCGTCATACAGTTGGTATGGCTTTGGCATTTTCACTACAACCTTGCTTGTTATATGCCCAGGATAACAACAATCTGTATGTATAGAAGTTACATTGATTTGAAAAAACAAACAAACAATGTTTTCCAAAGCATGACTACATTGCTGTGTCAGAATAATGTGTGGCACACAGAGGATTTATATCATGACTCACAAAGAATTAACTATCTACCCTCGATTTTCTAAGAAGCAAGTAGCATTTTTTTGGGTCAATATTCATCCAATTTTTCACGTTTTAATCTCGTTTAATTCACTGCTCCTCCTGTGTGTCCCTGCATGTTTCTTTCCTACTGTTCTTTTTTTCTCCCCTGCTCCCCCTTTTGTGCTAAACTTTCGCTTCTTGGATTGTCACGCGATCGGGCTCTAAAATAAATTTATTCTTTAAGCAGCTGTTAAGTGATTTATTCTTTACGAAACCTTCAAATGGTTTCGGAAGAGATATGACTCTGTTTCTATCACGACGCAAATTCTTGATTAGACGTAATAAACCTTGAACGAAGGACGTCTGTGATAGAGAGACGAGTATGAAATAGTGGTGCTTTAGCGTGTAACTGTTTTGATTTCTGTGTGAGCGCTATGTGTGAACTCTAGTCATATAATGTAGCCGCTGTAGCATTCATTACGACTCAAAGAAGTGTACCTCCCCGGTATAGAATTAAATGTCGAAATAACCCACAACGAAAACTGCTCATGAATCATTGCTTTTAATCCACGAAAATATTGATAAAAGAACGTCTGCGAATCTGTCTTTCAGAACAAGAAAGATGGATTGGAAAATAATTTTCCCAAATATGAATAACACTTTGCCTTTTGGAAGCAAATGAACGAATTTGCATTAGACCGTTTCCGTGATGTATTCAAATCCTACATACTGTTTCGCTGACGAAAGTTGCCCTGGGCACCTACAAAGCTTGCCATACCTGGCAACAACTAGACGAATTCCTTTCTAAGATAACAGGTGAAAGGAATGTTTCGTTACTCGTCTAAAGGATAAAACACATCCATGGCTTGCAATATATACTCCATATTCTCAGACAGAACATGAAACAATCAAACAGTAACAACCGGTCTGTCGGACTCTCACAAAGTAATTTATTTCATCCTACTGCTCCATTATTATGATCTACATAACAAATTGATATGCGATGCTTTGATTTGATCACTGTCAAAAGTTATCAATCACTCTGACCCGTGCTCTCCGAAGAGGTACATTAGCTTTATATCTCGCGTAGAGTTTGATGAATTAAATGAGCGCCTGTCCAGTTCTTGTGGAGCTGCCATTTCGTTTGAAAGAACGTTATTCTGTCTTCACTATGGCATTTAATGAATAGAGTAGAAAAAAAAAACACATACGGAGGTAACGGAGATTTAAAGCCTAATCGTTTTTCATGAAACAGTGGTAGTAGTCAAATCATCGTGCAAATTATATGAGGTGGTGATGCCATTTGGTTCATGCATGAATTAAACGAATATCTCTTAAATAAATTTGAAAAAAAATGCATCACAACATTTTGTTTTGTTTTTGGTAGGATCATCTACAAATAATCTAAGTAACCATCTAATAATAACCTTATCAGATAGAGGTCCAGACACTTAACCTTTGATCAAAATGATGTCAATACTTAATAGAATAATAAACAAAATAAAACGAGAGACATCACTGTGCCATGTATAGGCATCTCTTTCATATTTATATGAGAGTTGTCATCTCATTTTCAAAGACCTGGAAAGCGTGTCGTTTTGCTCTCACTCGAGCATCCTTCGAAACAAGGAAGTCTCGATACACTCAAACAAGGCAAAAACATATGGCTTTGATGTAGACAATACGACAAGGGTTCATTCGTTGTATACTACTTACATTCGCTTTCAGTTTGATTGTTAAAGAGTAGGCCTTACGCGACAAGCAAAAGCGTGAGAGAGAGAGAGAGAGAGGGAGAGAGAGAGGGAAAAAAAAGCCTTTTACATTCACCACTCCACTTCAGCTTGACGATGACCTGTAGTTGTGTTTTCATTGCTCAAATGAAAAGGAGCTGTTTTTTTTTTTTTGCTTTTTACAAAGACAGTACAGAGACTCGTGGAGACAATACCAAATCTCTGCTTCCGATCCACTCAGCTCGTGTGAAAGAAGAAAATGCACGTAGACGTATCTAAGCATTTTGATGATGTAATATACACACTGATTACGTCTTGCCTTCCCCCGACTCTTTAAACCGGACTACCATTGCGAGTCAACATCATTACAGCAGTTGTCTTCCATGAAACATTGATGCCCTCTCTTGGGTATAGCGAGCGCAAAAATTCTGAAAATTCTAGCGGTAGCTGTCAGCTGTGTTAACAACGATATGATCTTCGTAGCAATTACTCTCCTCTTCTCCATAATGACTGCGAGCTTAACTGCGGGAGAAGGTTTGACAGAGTGTTGCCTTCAAGACGGCAACAAGCGCTCTTGGAACTCTGGCCTCAGCTTTGACTGTTCCAAGCTGCAACTCAGGACCAGCGATCTGCGCGGCTTCTCCATCAGGCTTAACCCAGTGCCTCTGACCGCCCATCTCAAGCACTGTAGTCAAGTCGAGGAGACGTCGTACACCAATTTGAAAAATTTGATGCTTTCAAGCAATGGGATAGAAGTAATGGAAACTGGCTTTTTGCTCGGTCTCCCTGCTCTGAACAACTTGTTCCTCGACCACAATATGATCAGGTACATCCAGCAAGACGCTCTCCGTGGCATGGCAAGTTTGAGGAGAGTCTTTCTTAACAACAATAAGATAGGTTCCAACAGCTTCGCCAGGCACTGGGCGGGGAACAACTCCCTCATCCAGACAATCGACCTATCTTCCAATAACATTATTTTCCTGACGAAAGCGATGTTCGAGGATCTTACTTCTCTCTCTAGTTTGTACCTGTGGGAAAATGAATTGAAATATCTTGAGTACGACTGGGCTGCGGACCTGCATAGTCTACAGCATCTTGACCTGTCATACAATGATATTTCGTCACTGAATAAGTCGACAGCTTTCGGTTCGGTGAAACATCTTTTCCTGCAGTCCAACAGCATTCGCTACATAGAAGACGGTTGGGGAGGAAACATCTCGCATCTCGAACGAGTCGATCTCTCCTACAACAACTTATCGCGAGTGTCAGCAAATATTTTCAGTAGTCTGAAAGCACTGAAGGAACTTGATCTGCAGTGGAATGCTATTACAAAGATGGCGGTTGGTGCTTTTACTGGTTTGAATTCTCTTGAAGATCTGAAAGTGGCGTTCAACGGAATTGAAGACATGTCATTTGTTTTGCCAATCGCATCCAATCGATCAGTTCGCATCTGGGTTGACGAACTACAATTTGACGCCATGGGAAATCTCTCACGACAGAGTCTCTTGAGTATGGACCACTTTGTGATCTTGCGCGGAAATGACAGGGAGGAAGCAGAAGTCCGCAAAATTCAGGAAAGTGATTTGACTCAGTGGATACTCTTGGCCCTCCTTTTAACTTGCGTGATTATACTTCTTGCTTTCATCTTTCACTGCGGAAGATCCCTTCGTAGATTGATCACTGAAATCAACGCTCGAGAAAAGAAGCGACAAACAAACGATGTGCTGTCGATGACCTTGACGCCCATTTCCCTCCACACCAAAGCCAACCCCACTGACCAAAGTGCCTCCGAGAGCAACCCTTGTATTTCCCAGTCAGCACAAATGGACTGCAGTGGAAGGCGTCCAACTCCTCCCACATAGGACTCAGTGCAAATCCAGCAGCGTGTTCCATGCATCGTTACACGACGATCCCCATGCCATGAAGCAGTAGAGGACTTGTCTGGCTTGCTTGTTGATGAGTCCCTTGTGAGCGTGCAGGAGAGACGACCCCTGTCAAGGTTCGGCTCCTTCAAACCACACCTCGAGCTGATGCACTCTCATGTGACAAGAAGTCTCTCACAAGGCGACGAGAAAGATGGGATTTACGAAGTTATTCCCGACTTCGATAACGTCAAAATGACGTCATCCATGGAGACTGTGAACGCAAGCCATCACGCGATGATAGACAACGCAGACTACGTAAATATCACTGGAAGACATTGGATGAGCAAAGCCAAAGCGGGTCGTCTCCGTGGAGAAAGAAAATTGTTTAGACCTATGATGACAGGAGAATCTGTCAGATACACAAACCTTGTCCGTTGGGCAAGCAATCCATCGTGTCTGGACGCCCCTCTGCAGCAGAAACCCTCTCCCATAGATTTCTTGAACAACCGCTCAGTATTAAACCTCAAAGCATCGGTGAACTACAATAGGTACCCTCCAAGTGTGACGACTGCAAAGTCGCATTATGTAAATCTCAAGCGTACCAGAAGTGGAAACACATCCGGGTACTACCCTCATACGCAAAACATGCAGAGTGTTTACTTCAGTAGGAGGGATAAAATTTGTATTCAACCTATGCCCGAGTTTCCTTCAGGGAGTGCGATGAGTCCTGGTCTCTCTGACTCTACAAACCAGGCTGAAGACATGGACGCGCTATCCCTCATCTCTGGGCAAAGCGAAGAGACGGCATCCCTCTCCTTTCGTTTGTCAAACGCCAGCCTAGACTCATGTGCCAATGCTTTCGTGGATTCAGAAGAAATAAACATCAAGAGTTTTGTGTAGAATGTATTTGATGCATACATTCAGAAGCCATCCGAGTTCCAATTTATTTTGTGGAATATGGAATACGTATGAAACTGCAATTTTGTCATTAATCATGCGACGATTTCCTTGAACATGTGCTGTCGGAACGGTGAAAGCTGTCGATCGAAATTCCGACAATGAGTTTTCATTCTTTTTTTTTTCTCATTCAATAAGTTTTATCATCCTTATTATGCCTAGGACTAAATTAAAGATTAAATTGTGGTGTTTACGAAATTGCACAAATTTTTAGTTCTTAGGCCCTATGACAGAATCCTTTCAGGTAGCGATCAGTGAGAATAACATCATTTGCCTGACGAAAGCGATGTTCGAGGGGCTTACTTCTCTCTCTAGTTTGTACCTGTGGGAAAATGAATTGAAATATCTTGAGAACGACTGGGCTGCGGACCTGCATAGTCTACAACCTCCCGACCTGTCATACAATGATATTTCGTCACTGAATAAGTCGACAGCTTTCGGTTCGGTGAAACATCTTTTCCTGCAGTCCAACAGCATTCGCTACATAAAAGACGGCTGGAGAGGAAACATCTCGCCTCTCAAACAAGTTGATCTCTCCTACAACAACTTGTCGCAAGTGTCAGTTCCAATTTATTTTGTGGAATATGCAATACGTATGAAACTGCAATGTTGTTAATCATGCGACGATTGCCTTGAACATTTGTGCTGTCGGAACAATGGAAGCTGTCGATCAAAATTCCGAGAAAGAGCTTTTATTCTTTATCTTTGTAGTTCAAATCAGTGTTGTCATCCTTATTATGCCTAGGACAAAATTAAAGATTAAAGTGTGGTGTTTACGAAATTGCACATATTTTTAGTTCTTAGGACCTATAACAGAATCCTTTCAGGTAGCGATCAGTGAACAATCGCTTCTCATGTAAAGCTGCGTTTACACGGTGATCCCAGCGGCCACTGCTGACGAAACACCCATTTGCCCTGTACAGTTTAACCTTGTCATATTCATTACCTGCCTATAGGTTTGTATATTAAATTTTCTGCAAATTTGACTCATCTTCCCAGAATGGGTTAGGAGTGGGCCGTGCGGTTTTCTCAATTATTTTTCTTCGCATTCAAGTTACGTTAGGTATTGCTAAGATTTCTCAAGGTCTGTGACGGTATCCGCCAAGGACCAAGAGCCTTGTCCTGGGGGAAAGGTATTGACTGTCGTGGCCGCCGGGAACGTGGTATGTAAACATATCATTGCCAACTGTCATCCTAATCGATATATGTAACTTAAGGACGTTCCTCAGTTGAGTTTGTGCGCATCCTAGCTGCGCAGGTGTCAGTGACGTAACAAAGAACGTAGAAGCGCACGCACGAGTGATAAGCTAGCTGAGCTGAGCAGCTGCTAGTAGATCGAGCTAGAGTGTGGTATGTGTACGTACGGATACCCGACAGCTCCCCACCGCGGCCGCGCCGGGCAGCCGCGCTGGGCGACCTCGCTCGGCTCGCGTGCCGACTGTACGCGTTACAATCTGTACATACCACGCAAATTTCAGCGGTCCGAGCCGCATATACATGGTCATTGTAGCACAACACTGATTGACGGAATCGCGAAGCTTGGAAGTGGAACAGAGCTGTTACCATTTTCAATCCATAGATCTGTTTTGTGACATGAAGTTCATTATCCGGTCATCAACATGGTTAAGTCGGGTGCTTAGTAAGGTACCAAGGGCCTTTATAGGCCCAAGTCGGGGTCTAAGGCTCACTAGTCTATTGGACTAGGTGTTAAAACAACAACAACAACAACAACAACAACAACAACAACAAAACAAGCATATGACACATGCACATTTCATCTTTAGGTCTAGCAGCTAAAACAATCTGAGTGTCTCTGTTAAAATCTAAATTAGATCTAAACTTGTCATTACCAGTAATACAAAATATTGGGGGGGGGGGGGTTTGGTTACAAAATACAAGGTCACGAAAGTGTTATCAAACAAGACTATTCATCACTTTCACCATTCATATATTTATTTTTTTTATTACCAAATCTGGTGTAACAAAAGGAGAATCTTTTTTTTTTTTCGGGGGGGGGGGGGGGGGGGAGGTACTTCTCCATAGCTTACAACACGCACTTTACCAACCACTGCAACAACCAACACATGCAATCTACAATCAACGTCATTGTATTAAGATTTGTTTCTCATTTGGAGGACCGTCAGACTAATGCCAAAACTCCCATTTCCTTATATTTATTCTTCTTCCTCCATTATCACTTTTTGTACATGGTTACAGCAAGTGGGTAAAACAAAGAAACAAGCGTGCATATCAATAATATGGAGATTTCCACGCTTGCATCCACATAATATCATTATGGCTGTGGAAGGGAAATGATAACAAAAACGCACATGGACCTTTCTTTCTGAATATTTTTCACCATATCACTGCAATTGTGACATGTTTTTTTTGTGTGTGTGTGTGTGTCTTTTTTTTAAAGAAAATGGGGTTTCGAGTGAACCGCACGAGATTCATGCATCCTTTAGCAGAGTATATCCCTGCATTGGTTCCTGACCAGATTTGGGGGTCTTACGATGACTTCCGTCGCAAGGAGGCTCTGCTAGCACTAAGACGAGCACATGAACCCCATATTTTTACAATTCTTCTGCATTAAGTAACCCTTCTTCTACAATTTGATAAAGTTTCGTAAAATTGACATGGGTATTGAATGTACAGCATGACATTCACGAACCCCACCTATAATCAGGACACCCATGAGAGGTTTATAACCAGAATTTGGGGTCCGGTGAGGTGATTTCTATCATCTGGGGATGCTACCAGCACAAAAATTAGGACATGAACCCCCACTTTTTATTGTTTTTCTGGAATTAGTAAGCCTTCTTCTATAATTTGGCAAAGTTTCGTGAAAATGACATGGGTTTTGAATGAACAGCTAGCATAAGTTTTATAAACCCACTTGTCGGGGTATCCCTGCATAGGTTCTTGACCAGATTTGGGGGACTTACGATGATATATGTCGCATGGGGGCGCTGCTAGCACAAAAACGAGCACATGAACCCCAACTTTCAATTATTTTTCTGGAATTAGTAAGCCTTCGTCTACAATTTGGTCAAGTTTGGTGAAATTGACATGGGTTTTGAATGTACAGCATAAGTTTTATGAACCCACCCTGTCAGGGCATCCCTGCATAGGTTCCTGACCAGATTTTGGGGACTTACGATGATATATGTCGCATGGGGGCGCTGCTAGCACAAAAACGAGCACATGAACCCCCACTTTTGATTGTTTTTCTGGAATAAGTAAGCCTCTGTCTACAATTTGGTAAAGTTTCGTGAAATTGACATGGGTTTTGAATGTAACAGCATAAGTTTTATGAACGTTGTCCTTTTGCTCACCCCTAACAGAAAACGTCGATGAGAAGGATTTGAGAGATTTCGGTGTTTTCTGCCGCGTGAGGGCGCTGCTTGCTGAAGAATGAGAGTGTAAACCCTAACTTTAAAACCTTTTCCTCGTTTTGGGTACCCTTTTCTGCAATTCTTGCAAATTTGGAGAAAATAACGTGGATTTTGAAAGAATTATGGGGATTTACGTTTGTCATTGCAGATTTTGTTGCCAATCATGGTCTTGATCATGTAACGCTCTCATTTTGGTACAGGACGGCAGATTAGTCATATTCTTCAAAGTCCCGTAGCAGAAAAACAAGCACATGAACCTATGGTTTTATTTACATATTTGGGCTTCGGGTGGGTCAAGGTTACGGTATGGAAAGTTTCAAGAACATGACATGGATTTCACTTTAACTGAGGAACGTCCTTAAGCCACCATAATAATATGAACATCACTTAATACTATACCAATCATGTCCGTTTCGGATAATATAGACATTCTCCTTCAGTTATGCGAGATATTTATATTACAATGAATTAGTTTGTGAATGAGGTGAGGGCTATATAGGATTTGCAAGTAGCAGCATCAAGGGTAGTGATATTGCAAATAGGAGCAGTGCCAGCAATGATTTCCAACATAAAACCTGTTATGAAAATAGCAATCTGTATTGTTATAATAATGTAAATACAAATAGATGTTTGAAAGTAAATGTACATGACGATGAAGATGACATGAATGAAACTTTATTCAAAGCTGAATGTCAAAGGAAACATGGGTCATGCTGCACTTGCGCGATTGAAAACCTTATACTCTTATAAGAGTATCGTCTATCGCGTCATTCCCTGTGACAGCGAAAGCGAATCTTGCCGTTCTGCTGCGTATATTTTTGTTTCGAGCAGAAAAAAAATGATGAATTGTATACGATTTGTTTTTCGTGTGAATTTCCGATTGTGCCAATTACGTGATCATAATTTCCTCATCAAGTATTCATAAATGTGGATTTACAAGCGTCTGAATGCGGGAAAAGTATTTGTTTAGCGGTCAAATCAGCTCTTTTAAATAAAGTGTAATGTTTCTCATTAAGAAAGGAAGAAAAAAATTGTACAATTTTTGGGGAATACAACACAGTGCTTTTACTAATGTTCTTTGGAGAATATCAAGTAGAAATGCAAAGTGAGGAAAACAATGTAACGAGATGTATACTTTTCTTTGAACATCATTGTTGAACATTTTCAATACTAATAGCCAAATGAGATGGGTGTAAATTAGGCGTACCATTGTTTTGCACACACACACACGCACACACACACGCACACACATTAAAAAATGATGTAATGGTTATTACAAATGTACTTCTTTTTATGAATAGTTTTTCTACCTAACAAACCAAGATAGCTGGACATGAAAAATGAGCACTGCTTTGTGATTTCGGAGGCAATCATAATGACATTATTATCAACATTTGTTCGTTTGTGTGCGCGCGCGCGTGTGTGTGTGTGTGTGTATGTGTGTGTGTGTGTGGATATGTGTGGCTGGTGTATGTGTTTCTTATGGCCTTTCCTTTGTTTTAAGGTAATTTTTGCCTAATTTGATAGTTCAGTAAATAGTGAATGCTTACGACGAGGCTGTAAACTACAAATCCTGCTTTTCTCCTGTCCACTTGTCTCTTCAAATTCCAATACTTTCTATTAGAACTGATGAAAGTCACATGATGCACTCCAGTTCACATCATTTCCTTCATTTCAGTGTTGGTATTGATTTAATGTAATGATGTGTTACTGCAACTGGAGAACGATATGATGTAGCTTATGGACATATTGTGGTTTACGCAGATTGCACGAGAAAACATTAATTGGCCTTGAAAAGGCTTTAAATATAGGAAATGTACTATTACTGCGAAATTAATTTGATCTTTGTGTTTAAATGAAAATACTGAAGAAATGGTTTGTTTAGGTTTTCTTTCTACGAAGCCAAAATATGTCTGTATAGTGAATGCCCTGGGGGCAATATAATGCTGAGATTGTAATTTATGCTGATCTGAGCCCTGTCCTCTTTCGTTTTTATTCCTGACGGTGTGAGGCCATAAGATGGGTCTATTTTCAATCCAGTTTAATTCAATAATGCTTAATTTTTGACCCTTAATGTAAGATAATCGATAATACAAAAATCCACTTATCAATTCATATTATATCTTTTCATACCATCATAAGCCGTATAAGTCAGGTAACCAGAGAGTGATCTGTCTTTTCAGGGTTAGCTAACTTCAAGGATAAGCTATGCTCGACACAGTTAGCTAACTCTGAAATTAAGGATCACCGTCTTAATGTAACTATGGTTTCCGATATGGATTGTGAAATTTGTAGAGTATGATACCTTACACTTCAAAGAACGCTTCTATAAAAGCGAAATAGTAAAAGTGTATGCTATTGGCATTGTTGAAAGTGAAACTGCTCGTCAGTGATCCTCATTGACATGGCACCAATAATATATCAATCTTTAGAGGAAGCAGTTTTGTGATACCACACGTCACAGAATGACATTTATTGACGGTCCACACTGACAGTTACGACAAGTTGGGGCTCTGATTGTACGTATACAACACAATATGATTGTGTCAGGCGTACGTGACGGTTTGTGTGTTGAATTACTGTCCATTTATGTGTGTATTTTAAATTTTAAATTTCATTTCATTCATTTATTAACGCACGGAACGTACTTCAGTCTGGAGACTGCTCTTTCGAAGGTCCGTGAGGATGAAATACGATAAAACTATATTAGAAATGAGAAACAAAACTCATATAAAGAAAAAAAAAACAAACAAAAGAAAAAACAACAACAGACGAACATATTGATGGAACTGCGGCACACGTCTAGACCGAAGCAAACATGGTCAATCAAAGATAGTCATATATGATTACTATATGCAAGTACATCGCCATAGTTTAAAATGAAAGAGACGAAAAGAAAGGGGAGTTCAGGAGAGAGAGAGAGAGAGAGAGAGAGACAGACAGACAGACAGAGACCGAAAGAGAAAAGAGAGAGGTGATAGGGAGAGATAAGTACATGAAAAAAGCAAACAAACATGCACACACAAACATCTTATCCGTTCATGGATTTGAAATTTGTGCGAATGTGATGTGTGGGCATGCGCTGGCCGTAGTATTCAGTGCAGCTCTCCCATGGTCCTCTCGACCGAGTCACATTCAGTCATCAATTCGAACAGAAAGGGACTATTAGCAGAACCAAAGGTTGCCCGAAGCCTGTTTTCAATACTTCAACTTAATTGCTAAGTCTTCAAATTGAAGAAATTTTTGGATTTTAAGTTGATATTTACCCGCGATACTAAATCTGTCATGATCCTGAATGCTACAATGCGAAGCCCCATTACGCTATTCGTATGGGGCTGCTGGTCGCAGTTAATTGCACGATTACTAAGACATGAGAGCACTTTGGGGCGAGTAAGTCTCACAGTGTTAGTTATATGAAAGGTACTTTAACCTGAAACACAAACTAAGACAAGGAAATTCAGGGCAACTTTTGAGGTACCAAAACTTTACATTATCTTTAAACCCAAAGAGCAATGTGAATTGAGTGAAAGCAGCAGCATTACACATCAGTGAAAGTTGAGGAAAATCGGACAATCGATGCAAAAGTCTTTAAATTCTTAAAGTTTTGGTGTTTCAATGACTAGATACGAAGACTACTAGAGTTCATGACGACATGTGTGCACAACAATATAAAGAAAATTTAAAGAGAATTCTTCAAAAATCCATTTTTCATGAAATGACAAATTTCACCAACTTGATACTGACATAACTATGTTGAGGGTAGTAATTATTCCCCCTGCTTTCAGAAAGCGGTTAGTGAAGTGCTCTTTCATTACGCTAGTAAAGTGGAAACATGTTGAATTTCCTCATATTTTCTTAAAATCGTTGTCCACAAAGATGGCATAAGCTCAGTAGTCTCCTTATCCAGTGGTTCCAGCACCACAATTTTTAAAATTCATAACTCTTGCATATATTGTCCGATTTTCCTAAAACTTTCGCTGATGTGCTCTACTAGTGTTGCTGCTTTCACTCAATCCACGTCTATTTCTGGGTTTTGGTTTTCGTCAATCATATACAGAGGATTCAAATTTGACCAAAATCAGGAACTTAACATCAACTTAGTCATGGATTTAATGTAAGTGATTCAGGTTTTCACATTCAAATTACCTCCAACTATAACGGTACACTATTCAGCTATCGCTCACATCAATGACAGTGTTATCTGATATATAATTTTGAACTAGATATATCAAGGATCAAATGTGGGATTTTTTGTAACATCTAGTATTTACATATGCTTGATCTGAAGACACTTCATATGTGTCTCGGTATTATTGGAAATCGTTGCTGTTATGGATTCATATATAGTCGGAAAACTTTTTTGGGGTTCAATAGACTGTGAATTACAAATTACCAGCAGAATTTAGAAATAACTTGCCTATTAAACAAACATGATAGATGGGACGTAAATCTTCGAATACTTTTTGTATTCTTGTTTATTTATTTCAAGTTTATATTTTCTTTTTGTTTTGAAGGGGTTTGGGGAGAGGTGGCAGTATCAAATTTGATTTGCAATATTCTAAGTTGTTGATTTCTTCCACATCTTTTGTGTGAGTAGAACATTGCCATTGTCATTGTCCACATACAATGACCCACTCCCACACTCACACCCACTCACATAACTGCCAGGAAACGATACGGAACAGACGAGTCAGTGTGGATCGTCCTCTCTGCAATCCAGCATTTCAACAATCATTCAGCATGTAGTCAATGTGGAAACCCTTCAACAACGGAGCATGGCCTTTCCCATTTCTCGGTGCTATTGACAATTTCATACAGGATTGAATCGATGGGGATTCCCAACATTATCTCGACGCATTCCGCCCTATTAGCAAATGTGATATAGTGCATTGTATACATCCTTTTATTTGTGCATGCAATAAAGCGCCAACCATTTTGTATGTTCGTTGAGTAGGGGAGAGAGCACAACTGCTATAAAGCCCCAAACAATTCGGTGGTAGCCGAGAGTGCGTTTGTGTCAACGATTTCTTGTGTTAATGAAAGACGTCTTAGCAGCCATCTCCACAAGTTTTGATCATAAAGATCTATCAGTCTGAAGCCAGGTGTGTCAACGTATTGGAAATATAGTATCTACAATATGGCGGCTTACCAAGACGCGATAGCTCATCAACTTAAATGTCCCGTATGCATGGAAACATTCAAAGAAGCAAAGGACCTGTCATGTGGGCACACATTTTGCAAAAAGTGCATAGCTGCTTTAGCTAAAGGTAGACGTAGGATTGTTTGCCCAGAATGTCGCCAAGAGACGTTTATCGAAAGAAATTTGGGAATATCCAAGCTAAAGTCGAATATCTTGGCCAATAGGATGGTCGAGGCACTGAAAAATAAGGATGCCACCGTTGATCACAGAGTTAGACCTACAAAGGAGACAGGACCGGTTTGCAAGAAGCATCAACCTAATCTCATGAAGTATTTTTGCGAAAAATGCCAGGAACTCATCTGCAGCGAGTGTTCGATGGAAAATCACTACAGCCACAGTGTTACGCCAGCGAAGACGGTTGTCTTAACAAGGGCAATGCAAAATATTCTTGACGCCAGTGATGAAACCAAGCAGATGATCAATGATCTCCAACAGAAATACCCTACTGGACACCCTCTCCTGGAATCACGTGTCATCAGAAACAGCAAGAGCAAATTCGACGAGTCGTTCAGATCACTTGCGATCCTACAGCGCGAATTCAACGATAAATTACGGAAAGTGAAGACAGAGGAACTGGCTAAATTTTCTAAATCTCACCAGCGAGGAAAGGAAATGTTAGCTCGTGGCAATGAGGTGGAAATCATCACAAACTACCAGCAGTGGTCAGAAGAGATGAAGGCTAATGACCTACGAGGGTCAATGATCCCGAGTATGGACGTACAGTTTAGAGCTATTGAAGACAAAGCTCACACTTGCCTTACTCACCTCAGAAAACTTGAATCAGTGTTGTCAGGTAAGAAGAAAACAAAAGGGCAATATGCTTCAATAATTCGCACAATGTGAAGTCTTTAAGTATCGGGCAACAAAAGTTTAATCATGATTGAAATGCTGTGCAAGTCGTTCCTCTTTGTCATAGATAGCCCAAATCCAAATTACCTATAGTCTTTCGGAAAACATTTTCTCAGATAAGATCATCTAAACTTAGAAGGTAATTATACGTTAAGATAAAGGAGATAAGTAAATTTTGTAAATCTTACCAGGAAGGAAGGGGTTTGTTAGTCCGTGGTACTAGGTATTCCAAGAAAAAAATATTTCTCATTTTGGATCCTTAAAAAAAACTGTATATAAGATAACACTGATATTGATATAAGCTCTTGCTGAATAGTTTCATTATATTCAAGATTTATTTTGAACTTATTGCTCAGATTTTACTTTATTTTCAACCCTCTGTACAAAACGTTAACTTTGCACAGTGGTCAATTGGTGAGTATGGGAGTGTGTGGTTAACACCCAGACAATGGTCCTGAACAATGGCTATACTCGGGTTTGAATACTAGGTTACATATTCATGAGAAATTCTACTGTCACAGCTAGTCTTTATTCATCCTGAAATGTGTATGCAAGCACATGAAAACATGTGCTTACTATTTTTCATGTGCATGCATTTACCCTTTACCATGAATTCAGACTGTCAGTGCCCATGGCAATCCATCATGAATTGTCATGTACCTTGGAGCAAGAGTCCAGATAGTCAGTAGAGCTCTGAAAAGGTGGTATTCGTGGTATTCATGTCTATATTGTTCAGGATCACTGTAAGCACACACTCACATACACATCATTGGTTCCTGTGCAAAGTTCAGTCTTGAACAGAGGGTTCAAATTCGACCAAAATATCGAACTTAACTTTAAGATTAATCATGAATTTAATGAAAGTGATTCATGCTTTCATATTTAAATCACCTCCAACTAAATTGCACACAATTCAGCTATAACTCATATGAATGTCAGTGATATCTGATATATAGTTTACCAACCATGTAATTAAGGATCAAAAGTTGGAAATGTTTTAACAATTACACAGTATGCCCCCCGAAAAACTGTAATCATTTTCTTAAAATATAGCACCTGAGCTCTATATCACAGAAAAAAAAAACCCATTCAATTTGGTTACGTAGTCACAGAGAAATATGGATTGTTGTAAAACGTGTCATGGGACTGATTTTTCCAAATTTTGCACTCTGATGCTCTTGGAACTGCAAACTAGATTTGGAATTTGTCAAGACTGACAAATTAGGTGATCCGATAAATAAATGATGTGAGATTCTCATCGAAGAAAAAGGGAATCAAACCTGACTACAGATTTAAAATGGAAATAGCATATGTTCTGACCTTTGATCCCACTTTGCACCCCCAAGATTGCATCTGAGCAAAAGTTTGTTAATCTATGAAAAAAATGATTCGTGCGACATGGTCTATACATGTGCAAAATATGTCAAAGGTAGGACAATTAGTTACGAAGATACAGGACGAAGAAACATTTATGACCTTTGACCCTAATGTACCTACAAAAGACGGTGTCTGATGAATCGATTGTTATTTTATGAAATGATGTGCATGACATGGACTAAGCATGTGCAAAATGTGGGGGTGAAAGGGCGTGTTTTGTTGAGCTATTGCAAAGAAAGTCACCGAAAGACAGACATATCTCCCGACATTGAAGTTAAGCTTCAATTTCAAGCAGGTCTTTGGACGTCATCCCGACTTTCAACAAAAATATGGATCTCATGAACGATAGCCAAAAGTTTCATCTACAACATTATTAAAATCTGGTAGAAATTCATTGAAGGATAAATTAGCTAGTGCTCGATAAAAACAGTCATGTCATTTTTCATTTCCAGAAAAAATGTACTCCCATAGAGATAATACCTCATTTGCACAGCCAAAATTGCGTCCGACCAGAGCGTCGTTATTTTACAAAATGATCCATCTATTGAGGTCCATGTGTGTGCAAAATATGACGGTGATACCATATACACTAATGAGATTACAGAATGAAGTATATTTGACATTTGAACCCACGTTACTCAGCCAAGATGGCGTCTGAGCAAAAAGTTGTTAATTTGTGAAATGATTCTTGCAACATGTTCCTTATGAGTGCAAAATTTGGGAAAGATATGACTTGTATTTACCAAGATACAGGATTAAACACTTTTGACATTTGACCCTAATTTACCTACCCAAGATGGTGTCGGAGAAAGTAGGTGTTATGTAATGAAATGATGTTCGTGACATGAACTAAACATGTGCAAAATATGGGGTTGATAGCCATTGTTTACTTTTGATCTATTGCACAGAAAGTGAAAGAAAGAAAGTAAAATAAAAAAAGTTGAGTTATTGTATAGAAATTTGGAGGAGAAGCATAAAAAAAAATCAGAAAAAGATAAAGTCAGGAAGGGAGAATAAGACTAACTAAAAAAAGAAGAAGAAAAAAAGTGTTTAAGAAAAAGCAAAAAGCAGGGGTGAGCATCGAACCTGGGACCTTTAGATTAAAACTCGGATGCGCTATCCACTGAGCTATTTCATCCCCATAGGCTCTGTGTATTAAGCAAAATGACGCTACATCGAAGCCAAATGTCAATTTTAACCAAGTTTTTCGACGTAATCCCAACATTGTATGACAAAAGGTCCAGAGTCTCCAAAGTCCAAAGTCTCAACTACAACATATTAAAATCTGGGAGAAATTCACTGAAGGATAAGTGAGCTAGGCCTCGTAAAAGATAGTCCTGTCAATTTTCATTTCCAGAAAAACTGCACTCCCATAGAGATAACACGTAAACTGGTCAAATTTGACAAGGTTACTTTCAATCTGTTTTTACGAGAGGTTGCCGTCATCCGATCAAAATTTTTACACACACTAATGAAAAAGCATTTCATAAGCTACAACATGCTGAAATCTGGGTGAAAATTGTTGAAGGATAAGTGAGATACGCTCGAGTAAACTTGAAATTTGATGACGTCATTTTGAAAATTTACTTTTTTTATTTTGTTGAGAAATTTGACATCTTTTAATCATTTTTCCAACATCGCCAAACAATCAATTGACATGTACAACTCATCAGCTTTCAGAATATGTAGGGAAGGGGGGGGGGGACGGTCACCGTCCATCCTGACGAGTAAAATGATATTTAAAATTGGCGGTTTTTTGGCATAGTTGCACTGTATTTCGCCACTGACGCGCGCGCGGAATTTCAACATTGACGGACCCGTATGACTTTATATGGAGTCGGATTGACTTGGAACTTGGTAGAATAATTTCTTGACATTTCAGACATCCGATATGCATGTGAAAAAACGGGAAATTGCTATTGTATACGAGCTGGGCTCGCGTATATGCGTGCGCGCGTACGCGTCCGTCCATTTTTTTTTTTGAAAAATGCTCCAAATGATCTGAAGCGTGTGCAGAAAAATATTGAGCTCGATTGAACCATGTCGACATTTCAACAAGCGCGTACGCGTATATAGTGTAGAGATGACTTTTGAGACTATGAGTAGAAAGAGCTTGACTTCACTTATACGACGTAAATTTCATTGAGAAATTCCATTCAGTTAATGAGATATGAATGAGAATGTGATTTCAGATAATGACGTCATAGTAACGTCACGGTCGACTGATCACAATGATTTTATTAGATCTGTCGTCTTTTGGACATGATACATACTAGGTGTTTCAAAAAACATTTCCCACTTTTGATCATAAATATTTCAAAAACTATTCATTCAATAAAACTGTCATTGATATGAGTAATAGCTGGATAGTGTACAATTTGGTTGAAGGTAATTTGCACGTGAAAGCATAAATCTGTTTCATTAAATCTAAGATTGATTTTGAAGTAAGGTTTCAGATATTGGTCAAATCTTAACCCTCTGTACAAAAATTGAACTTTGCACAGGAACCGATGATGTGTATGTGAGTGTGTGCTGACAATGGCCCTGAACAATGGACATGCCTGAACCACCTGTTGGCTAGGTGTCAGTCTGGCGCTCCCTGGCACATGAATGCTTAATCAATGATTCATGTGGATTGCCCTGGGCACTGCTAGTCTGAATTCATGCACGGTAAAGTGCTTGCAAACACCACATTTCATTCTAGCTGGCAATCATTTTCAAATTTTGCTTCTGACATATCACTAAATTTGGGATATGAATAAGCATAAATGATCTAAAGTTCCTCATTTTAATACAACTGTCTACTATTTAAATAGTCTGACAAATTTTTCGCTTTTTCGATAAAAAGAGATCATTTTTGGTAAAGAGTTCAGCAGCATTTATCATTGGGGTGATTTGTTTCAGAGTAGATTTATTTAAGGCTCCATATACACAAGTGTATACTCTAATTGATTTTCTTTACTTCCTGTCACCACGTTTACGATAGAACAGAAGGTATTCATTGTACAATGTAAATTTGTTTTTCAGAAGTAGGGAGAGCACTGACGAGACTCAACGACAGTATCGACAGGCGTTTGACTTTACACAGATACTGCCAGAGGCTGAATAAAGACTAGCTGTGATAGTGGGATTTCTCATGAATGAATAATGAAGCATTCAAACCCTGGCCATTGTTCAGGACCATTGTCAGGGTGTTAACCACACACTCCCATACACACCCATTGACCCCTGTGCAAAGTGAAATTTTGTACAGAGGGTTGAAAACAGAGCAAAGTCTGGAACCTAACTGTGAAATTAATCATGGATTTCATGAAACTTATTTATGCTTTCATATTCAAACCACCTTCAACCAAATTGTACACTATTCAGCTATCACTCATATCAATGACAGTGTTATCTGATATATAGTTTTTGAATTATTAAGAATCAAAAGTGGGAAATGTTTTTTGAAACACCTAGTATAAGTAATGGTATAATTTTGAAATTGAGAGGATACTCGGATCACCTAATTAATGTGTGAACAGAATTAATGGTCAGAACTTGGAGAGAAAGGATTCCTGGCATGCTCTACAGAAATCCTTATTTCTCTTTGACCTCTGAAGAAAATCAGATGGGGTTTTCTGTATGATGTGGGCAATGAGTGATAGTTTCCACCCCCGAAATTGTAATTGGATTGATTACATAATTCACTATTTTAAAGTTAACATTGCGGAGGGTACCGCTGTAATTTCTTTTTGGGACATACGGTACACATACGTACATGGAGCACAGTGATGGCTAACTATACACAGCCCAGTCGCTGTACGTAGGTACGTAGCGACAGGGCTGTACAGTCGGGACCACCCACCACGAAGAGAGTACCACAACGATCGCATTGCGATCGCTTTGAATTTTGATACTCTAGATCATTTTTGTGACCTCAAACTCTTCTAATACAATCTTCAATAATGAGACTCTATATCTATGCTATCAATATTCAAATTCACGTTATGCAACTTACCGAAATTGATGATTATATCCAGCATGTCCTAACGGTACATCATCTTTCACGCCAGACCAATTCTAATATCGGGAGGTCACGTGATGTGAATGCCCTTTCAAAAGGTCGCGCTGTCGACCGTGTGCTGGTACACTCAAGCAGCGCACGCACGCATAAGATCTCTCCGCTCCGTTGGGCAGTACGCATGCGCATAATTCGCAGAGGTCAAGGCGTCATTTTGAATTGTGCAACGATGAACCCCGACGGTCAGGAATTGCGCCAGAAAGAATTTGTTGTTGTTATTGTTCCACGGACTTATCGCGAGGGCTCTCTATGGACCCGGTGTGGCGAACAATGTTGCTGTAATACAAGCATGTATTTAACGTGAGTAACGTATACTGTTTTTCGGAGAAACGTATAAATTTTCAAAAGTTTTGTAGTTGTGTTGAGGTTCCCCACTTTGAAGCTGCATGCCTCGACTGTCAGACGCTGTATTCGCACACAGCGTACTAACAGCGTCTGGTCGGGCTAGATGGTCGCTCTATAGCGAGCGTATCACGGACCTCTACGTTTTTGCATCTCATTTTCAATTTGTCTAGATGTTATCCACGGACTGTACGTGTAGCCACACTTGCGCAACCTAGTTCCTAGTTGAGGGGATGTTTTTAGTTTCAGTTTTGTTTTTTGTACTTGTTCGCATTTTGGTATCTAGAGTGACGAACTAGGCAGAGCCGTATAGACTGCAGTTTTCTCGATTTTCTTTATCCGTCCATTATTTTCATCATGTAAATATCAACTATCTACACGTCATGCACTTACCAGGGACTGACTACCATATAACGTAAGTGGGAACTGCTGTCTCATCACCATTTTTAATGCCGAGTCATTCTACTCTGCCAACTCTTGCCTCATTGTCGTTATGCATTGCTCCCAGTGATTGAAGTTGATGTGTGGTTCCGCGGTGAAATCTGCAGATCCCTGCTACACTGTACCACGCCGCGCACGCCCGCCAACTTGCCCTCTAGAACCTATACGACTTCTCTGAACCGTTGTGTATCCTTGCTTTCCCTGTGACATATATATTAGTCGTCATCATGCCTTCAACCAAGAAATCTGCTGATCTATCAATTGCTACTATCGGAGACGAACTTCTGGGAAGTAAATGACGGATTTCTTGCCAAAATGCATGAGATCATCAAAACAGTAGTCAAGGAGGTTGTTGAGGCGACGTCAAAATCATTCTCTGACGACATAGAAAAGAACACCGGCCAGATACATGACCTATAGTACAACTACAGGAGAAAAGAAAGGAGATCGACTCCCTGTCATCCCAGTTGACATCTGGTGAACACGTACTGGCTCTCTTCTTCGGATCATCAACTATTCATGCATGACCTGCAGCAGTATTCGAGAAGGAATTCACTTCGAATCTTCGGCTTGAAGGAATCTCGTAGTGAATCAACTGGACAGCTAGCCCTTGGTGTACTCCGCGAGCGTCTAGGTCTAGAGATCTCTGCGACAGACATCGACAGATGTCATCGTGTAAGCAAGACACAGGATGGTAAGCACCGCGGTATCCTCGTGAAATTCTGCAGCTAGAAAACACGGAACAAGGTAATCATTGCTCGAAGGAAGCTAAAGGGCAGTGGTATCTCGATCGAGGAGGACCTGACAGCCAAAAATCAAGAGCTCTACAGGAAAGTTTACACAAGCAAGAAGTGCATGGACATCTGATGGCAGAATCTTCACACAATTGAAGACACAATGGGGTCAGCCATCGCCCAGAACAATTATCTCCTCAGCCAGCGACTGTAATCGTATACAGTTGTAATGTATGATATGTCCTGAAAGGTTGACCTGGTATATAGTGTATTTTGTGCTCTTACGTCATGTCATTACTCCTATATTTTTATATGTATTGATTTTAGATTGTATCAGTAAGGGTCATGACGTACATGTAGGTCCCTAGCAAGTATCTTTTTATGCCCATTCTATAGCAAATTTTGAACTCTTGTACAATCTTTGATTAGTATTCTATTCTATTAGTTTTCAGTGTAACTGCCCTGTTTTAATCCTCTGTGTCTCTTGCCCTCAGTATTTCTTACAATGAAGGCACGTGCGTATTTTGATATAATCGCCATTGTGCAATTCAGTGACAGGCTAGTACGGATTGTTATTTGCAGGCAAACTCCTACGTTTTACAGCATACATTTTCTCCATTGTTTTTTTCATTCTGTACATAAGCAGACTTCTCTTTATTCAGGAATGGATAATCGGTTCGGTGTAAAAATGTCAGAGGGAAAAATGTAAGAGGTAAGAATGTCAGAGGTAAAAATGTCAGGTAAAAATGGCAGAGGAAAAAATGGCAGAGGTAAAAATGGCAGAGGTAAAAATGGCAGGGGTAAAAATGGCAGAGGTAAAAATGGCAGAGGTAAAAATGTCAGGGGTAGAAATGGCAGAGGTAAAAATGACAGAGGTAGAAATGAAAGAGGTAACATGGCAGAGGTAAAAATGTCAGAGGTAAAAATGTAAGGGGCAAAATTGCAGAGGTAAAAATGGCAGAGGTAAGATTGGCAGAGGTAAAAATGTCAGAGGTAATAATGTCAGAGGTAAAAATGTCAGAGGTAATTATGTTTACCTCTGACATTTTCACCTCTGCCATTTTTACCTCTGCCAAATAACTATAATTAAATTATTATAACAGGCCCTTTATTATTTTTATTGTACATAAATGATATACAAATTGTTAGTAGTAACTTGAGTTCAGTTATTTTTGCTGATGATACAAATGTATTTATATCTCGTAGAAACGCCACCCAAGTAACATCTATCATAGCAACTGAAATACCCAAACTTGAGCAATGATTTTTATCAAATAAGTTGTTGAGTAATATGAAGAAAACAAATTGCATAGTATTTAAACAGCAAAATTAGAGAATAGCAGATGATATAGCCGATATTGTTATAAATATTCAAAAGGTATGCGAGTTTCTTGTACGTCATTTCTTGGTGTTATGTTAAATTAACATCATATTTGGGCGCTCATATAGATGATGTTTTGCATAAAATATCCTGTGCAACAGGTGTGATTTATAGGATAAGACATCTTTTATCGTGAAGGATTTTATCATATATTCATAACACAACTTTATTGCCACATTTAACATATTGTTCAATGATCTTGGGTCAATGTGCAAAATCTCTCTTAATTCGTGTGCTCACATTTCAGAAAAGGTCATTACGTGCAATAACAAATTCTCACGCTTCAACACCTTCCCAACCTCTGCTTAAAAAGCTCCAGCTTCTTACTGTATTTGATATATGTAAATTACAAACCGCCTCATTTATATGTGTACTCGTAAGTTATGACCCCTCTGTCTTTGACGATATGTTGAAATATACGAGTTTGGAAATAAAATGTATGTGCCTGATGAAATGAAGTTATGTCCTTCCCTTGCCTCTTTTAAACGTAGATATAAAAGATTTTTGTTGAATAATCATAATTGAAGTTTCTTCAGAAATTTTATCAAACGTTCATGTAATGTCTGTAATGTGTAATTTTTACATATTTTTCACTCACAGTTTGCCTGTTTTTATTTTTTTTAATCCTCTTTCTTTTCCTTCTTTTAAGCGTATCTTATGATGTTCATACGGTAAAATCTTAAGTGGGAGTCCAGCCGTAGCAAGCCCAATGACCTCTGCTGACTCCTCCATTTTCTCTCTTACAATTTCCTTTTTTCACAATCTTTTTTTTTTTTCCCTCTCCATTGTGCTTGTCTTTCTTGTACATGTATATTGTTACCGGATGTAATATTATTATCTTCACCTTGTTCTTTGTTACATGTATTTTAATGAGAATTTGGAGATAAACGAAATGAAATGAAATGAAATGAAATGATATACCATCTGGACTCTGATGATTGATGTGCATTTAACTGAGATATTAAAAAACAAGGGACCAACTTTTTATCAGGATAGCTGTATTTTTGATATCTCAGGCATTTCACTACCAACTTTCTTCAAACTAATTATAATTTTCTCTTGGAGGTATGTATTCTTTCAGCAGCCAATAGAGGTTCTCATAACTCACACAAAAAAAGTTGAAAACCTGATGCCCTACCTCAATCAAAACTGTAACATCCCTTTGATACTGCATAAGGCACTTCATGACGTATTCATTTCCAAGTAGTTTGATTATAGGTGTGAGTTTCTTCAGTTCGTCTCTCTCTACAAATTAAATTTGTTAAGATCGCAACCGCTGATCTGTAAATCAACATACATGTCGGAAAAAAGGAACCAAAGCATGCAGTTGCGATCTTAACAAATTTGATTATAGAGGGAGACAAACTGAAGAAACTCACACCTGAACCTTCACCCTTCTGAATAATATCTTTCTTTCAGTTTGGTTAAACCTTCCAAAGAAATTAGAACGACACAATCGGACAATGTGAGTTAGTTCAAATATGCATAATAATATATAGGTTTTTCTTTCTTTTCCAAACTTCCGTTTAATGATTCCGTTTAATATTTTTTTCGTTCGATTTCATCCCAAGAAATCTTGAATTTGCCAATGCTCGTTTCAAATTCGTCTTTTGTCGATCATTTCTGAACAAAGTCTATTAAATTGAGTCATTTGTCACACATTCTCGTCATTTACAAGTCAAATTCGTCTGTCACACTCGATGCAAACATAACAGCAAAAGCAATTTCGCAATCAATTTAGCGATCATTTTAGGTGGGATGGGGTATTCGTGTGTGTATGTTGCCCCTAAATGTCCAAAAAAGTGACGGTTGCAGGAAAAAATTAAATAACCAAGAAACCACAACAGGAAAGATATCAGATGAAATTGATTAAGAATTTGAGGAAAATGATCGCTAAAAAATGAAACTGCTTTTGCTGTTATGTGTGCAGCGAGTATGACGTATGAATTTGAATATAACGAGAATGTGTGGCAAAGGCTAAATTGAATAGACTTTCTTCGAAAAAAATCGGCAAAAGACGATTTTGAACCTAGGATTGGCATGTGCCAAGTTTCTCAGGCCATAATTGAACTACGATTAATTTGAGTGAAAAAAAAGTATGAAAATGAATGGGAAAACCTATACTATGAACGTATGAATAGTGCAGGGGGTAATAAAGAGGTTTTGGGTACGCACTGAATTAGGCACCTTTCCTCAGAGGCTCAGACAAGGTGATATGAGCCTCTATCCCTCTTTCAGTTAGATCTCGGACCACTGATTTTTGCGCAGCTTGTGTTTTATTTGCTGTCCTATGATTATGTTTGAAAAATATTTTCTATACCCCCGATCATTAAATGTCCCTTTTTCCTTATTGTCGTTCCAAGTTGTATGCGCGCCCCTTAACCTGTTCTTCACAATATGCTTCTATTCGCAACTGTGCTTAACAAGCTTGGATTTAAGTAGGTTGCATCCTATTTCTCTATAGCATTTTCAAATTTGTAATTGAAACTCCATAATAAAAGAATCATATTGTTACTCCTAAATGGTGAAATGTGACCTTTTGCAGGAAAATTTAAATTACCAGGAAACCACAACAGAAATGTATGAGATGAATTTCGAGTAAAATTTGACGAAAATGATCGCTGAAAGACGAAATTACTGTATATGTTATGTATGGAGCGAATATGTCGGACGAATCTGAATTGTAAATAACCAGAATGTGTGACAACGTGAATGAATACACTTTGTTCAAAATGATAAAAAAGGGACGAATTTGGAACTAGGATCGGCACATTCCAGATTTCTTGTGCCGAAATTGAACTACAAATATATTAAATTGAACTTTTAAGAAATTAAAATGACCGGGAAAATCTATACTGTATAAGTAATAAAGACATCCGCCAGAAGTTATATAAGCTGGTAAACTTTACCTTTTCTTTTGAAGCTGTGATGTTTGCTATCTCCAAACATTACTGACTTTTTGACCTTTTTGACGTTTTCTTGAAGTGACTGACTGTAAATATCCAGATAATCAATCAGGTCATTTATACGCATTAAGAAGCTTAACAGATATGTTATAAACATTTCGACTTTATTTTTAATTTGGAGGTTATCAGTTTTACTCATCACTTCTGCAATAAAAGTGATCGTAAATGTAAATATATATATATATATATATATATATATATATATATATATATAGCATAACAAAATGATACTGTTACTGTATTATTGTGGCATACAATTCATTCTTCTCATATTATTGTGTATTCAACAGAACTTTGCAAAAGGAGAAACATCGATACCTGGGACCAACCCCAACCTTCTATCAGGAGTAGGGAGTCCATAAGGCCAAAGTTACCCAACCATGGTCCTGGGGCCAAAAGACCATTAAACAGACCCACCAAAGATCCCGAGAAGCCAGGCCCCTGGGAGCAACTTTTTTCACAGGGGTGCTGAACCCCTGACCCATCGTCGGTTGCCGGATCATGAGTAGCGTTTCAGTAAATGGGGGGGGGGGGGGGGGGGGGGGGGGGGGGGGGGGGGGGGGGGGGGGGGGCAGGGGGAGGTGAAGGGACGGGATGGGGCCATCGAAACGAGGTGAGAAAGCCCTCCACCACACAAGGAACTTTTCCACTCTTAGTGAAATTCAACACACTTTATGTGGTAAATTTTGAAATTCTTCAATCAAAAAAAAAAGTGAATACTCGTGGACTATGTTCATGGATGAATTGTTGAATGAGGTATCTGTTATCTCTTGATTCATGCGTGTGTGTCTTCACTTTGTATAAGTCCATGGAAGGGGACCTACGGGGGAGGGTGTGAGAGGGGGTATCCCCCTCCCACACTGGAGACGTTTTGAATTTTCACACATGAAATTCAGCGATCTGGTGCACACTTTTGATGAAATTTCTTAACAAGTAAAATAAAACATTAACAGAAATGTGAATGACCATTAAATCGGATTACAATCAACTCTTGTTCCGTGTGTGCGTCATCACTGTGATTAGGTATCCCCTCCCACCCCAGTGAAATTTTGAATTTTCATTCCTGAAATTCAGTGATCTGGCACACACTTTCGGTGAATTTTTTTAAAAGTATGAAAATAAAATATTCACAGAAATGTGAATGACCAATACATTGGGTTACAATCAACTCTTGTTCCGTGTGTGCGTCATCACTGTGAAATAACTGTATGGAAGTTGATAAGGCGGGGATGGGAGGTGGCTACCATGCAACGGAGATTTTGCATTTGTAGAATTTAATTACAACGATATGATGCACAATCTTGGTGGACTATCCCCATATTTGTATCAGAGAATCGTTTGTTGGTCTTTACTTTGTATAAGTCCATGGAAGGGGACCTAAGGGGGGAAGGGTGTGGGAGGGCATATACCCTCCCACACAAGGGAGATTTTGGATTTTCAGACCTGAAATTCCGCGATCTGGTGCACACTTTTGGTGAAATTTAAAAAAAAAAAGTATGAAAGGTAAATATTCACAGAAATGTGAATGTCCATTAAATCAGGGTATGATCAGCTCTTATTCTGGATGTGCGTCATCACTATGTAATAACTGTATGGAAGTTGATGAGGCGAGGATGGGAGGGGTAGCCAGGCCCCTTCAACACGATTGAACTTTTGCATTTTTAGAATTGAAATACAATGATCTGATGCACATTCTTGGTGGAATATTTCGAAAGTTGTATCAGCGTTCGTGTGTGTGGATCTTCACTTTGTATAAGTTCATGGAAGGGTACATAAAGGGGGAGGGTGTGGGAGGGGGTATCCCCCCTCCCACACGAAGGAGATTTTGAGATTTCAGACCTCAAATTCAGCGATCTGGTGCACACTTTTGGTGAAATTTAAAAAAAAAGTATTAAAAATAGATATTCACAGAAATGTGAATGACCATTAAATCGGGGTATAATCAGCTCTTGTTCTGCATGTGCAGCATCACTGTGTAATAAATGTATGGAAGTTGAGGAGGCGGGGTTGGGAGGGGTAGACCCCTCTCACACGACGGAGCTTTTGCATTTTTTAGAATTGAAATACAATGTACAATGATCTGATGCAAAATCTAGGTGGAATATCCTGGAATTTGTTTCAGACAAGTGTAGTAAGTCATCTATGGAGGGCGACCAAGCGGGGGAAGGATGTGGGAGGATGTATCCCCTTCCTACATGAGAAAGCTTTCGCATCTTTATGATTGTGATTCAAAGTTGTGGAATTTCTGGCGCACACTTTTGACTTAATATGTTATGTAATGTAGCCGTAATCAATACAAGGGGTGGAGGCTAATACAGCAAGGGGGAGGGTTTTAGAAGGGGGTGTCCTCTAACCCCTCCCATTTGAGAGAGCCTTTGTATTTTAAGGATTGAAAAGAAAACATGTTGGTTCTACACAATATAGTCATTTATGATGGAGTATTTGAAAAACTGTCAAAGAAGCATAAGCATACTAAATGTAGTAGGGGAATAAAGGTAAACTGAAAGAGAATATCCTCTTCCCACATTTTGGCACGTTTGGATTTGTTTAAATCAAAGTGACAGATCTGGTGAGCACTTTTTGATGAAATATTTAGAAAGTGTCGATCTCAAAAGTCTATGTGGATGGAAGTTGGCCTAACGGGGAAGGGTGTGGGACGGGGTATCACTCCCACACTAGGGGCATTTTCCATTTTCAGAATTGAAATTAAACGATCTTGTGTACTTTTGGTGAAATATCTGGACAGTTTCTATTTAAAAAAGCAAGAAAATTTTCCGCATCGTGGGGATTCCGCATCGTGGGGGGGGGGGGGGATTGGGATGGGGAGGGGGTCAAAGTGATGTGTTTGCATAGCTCCCACCCAATATTTTTATTCCAGGATTGGTGCTATTTAATACGAGGAAACTGTGGCACTTTTAGAATCCAATTGACATTATCTCCCAAACACATTTTGGTGGAATTAGGGAAATTATCAATCCACAAAGTGTACTGTTATACTACTGCGTCTATGGAACGTATGGAGGGGAACTAAGCGGGGAAATGGTTAGGGCCT
Source organism: Diadema antillarum (assembly GCF_040938485.1). NCBI lineage: Eukaryota > Metazoa > Echinodermata > Echinoidea > Diadematoida > Diadematidae > Diadema > Diadema antillarum. The sequence continues at coordinate 1,013,824 of NW_027271437.1, read as the reverse complement.
AAATGAAAGGAGGATATTATATTCCCACACGAGGAAACTTTTGCATTTTTTGAACAGAAATGACAGATCTATTGATGAAAGAATCATCCGGAGATATGTCAATCTTATGGGAAAGGACCAAAGGTGGAGGATGTGGAAGGGGGTATAAATCCATTATATTTTCAGAATTGAACTGCAACAATGCCTTGCACAGTTTCGGTAAAATATTTGGACAGTTTCCATCACAAAAAGCAAGAAAATCTCCGACATCCCGAAAATCATTGGGAGGGGGGTAATATCATGGCAACTGCCCCGCACCCCTGCCGAGGAAGCTTTTGCATTATTCTAGAATAGAAAGGAAAATATCGTGGGAGGGGGTATTTCCCTTTAATACGAGGGAGATTTCGCATCAGAATTGACTGCTGCACACTTTGTGTGAAGATTGGGACAGTGTCGAATAAAAAAAAATCCACATCTTGGAAATTACTGGGGAGGGGGGCAAAATGATATGCTGCCCCCTCCATCGACGCTTTCCTGAAGGGATCCTTCCCCTAAATAAGGGAACTTCTGCATTTTTAGATTTGAAATTCAGCAATCAAGTGAGCCCTTCAGGTAGCGTTATTTAAAAAAAACACACACAATAGAAAAGTAGGAAAAGCAAAATATCCAGGGACAATGAAAATGCTTTAATAGTGCTGTCTGCACTTATAAGCCTGTTTTGCGTGGGAGGGGGATACCCCTCACACGCTATGGAGATTAAAATTTCGCATTTTCAGAAGTGAAATTCAGCAATCAAACACTTTGGGTGGGATATTTGGACAATTTTCTATAGAAAAAACAAGCAATTTTCCCTGTAAAAAGATATAAGTTGGGGGAAGCACCCCCAACTTTTATTTTTTACAGGGGTGCTATGCCCCCCTGCTCAAAAAGTCAGGGGTGCTGCAGCACCCCCAGCACCCCCGGCTCCCAGGGGCTTGCGAGAAGCCCGAATCCAGTTCATCCATTAACGTGGAATCAAAACAAAAAGCCGAAAGTGAATTAAGAAATTCTTTATGTGGCCGCTACTCTGCCCGTTATGGGCCATCATCGGGTCTGATGCCACGCTCAAACGCCCACATTCTGAAGAAACCTGCACAAATGTAGAAAAGCATTACACGTAAAGAATGTTAAATCAAGCACTTTGTGTGCGGGAATTGGCCCTCTATTCCATTTCCCCTTCTCACTGTATTCAAATTTGTAAATTTTCAAATTCCACTGAAGTGGTATTTCCAATAACGCATGTTTGCTATTGTTACAGATTAAAAAAAAAGTTCAATGTATTACATCAAAAGAATGTGCAGCTATTGTGGAGCTAATTGTTAAAAATAACTGCGTTAATGGAAAAGAGGGACCTCCGTAAAAAACAAGCTTGTTAGATGGGTTCGCACATGGTTTTGTAAAGAAAGCAAGAAAAAAAAAAACAACCTGTCAGACACTATTATGAAATATTGAAATTAGGGTCTGTTTGTTGTTGAAATTGTTTGTTTACTTTTTCATTCTTTCTATCACATTGTTCGAGAAAGTGCATGGAGTTGTACATTGCAGTATAACCAGTAAAGGAAACTACATTATATAGAATGACACAAAGAGGCAATTTGCGACGATTGCGGTGTGAAGGATGGTAATGACATTGTAAAGAGCGACAGTGCTTTTGAATATTCCTTCCTGAGGGACTTTTAATGAAACAAAACTTGCAAAGATATCACTATTGTTTGAATGTCATGCCCTCTCCCGAGACCTTTGCGTAGATATATGTATCCGTAGTTTTTACTGCAGGGAGATAAAATGAGATCCTATGAAACTAACTATATACAAACAATTGAGAAATGAAAATCTATCCGTTGAGACGCATCTTGCTATCGATATCTCAATATATAATTTCTGTAATTTATCACAATTTATGGATGTTTTTACTACCAGCATGCTGCTCCCTTTCATTAAGCTTCATAGGCAGGAATTCGCCCGGTTGTTGGTAGGTCGGGCAAGTCTTCGGCAAGCTTTGTGGTTGTTAAGGGCAACTTCTGTGAACAAAGCACGCATGCAGTCTGAATACTTTACAGAAGCAGTCTACTACGGCCTCGCTTAAAGCAGAATACTAAAGGAAACGCATATTTTGTTGGATTATTCCCCCATTTCAAGCGTAGAGCATGTTAAACACAGCGGCCTTTAATTCATCCATTTAGAAAATTGCGTTTTGGAGAACGGCTGCTTAGAAAAATTGTATCCTGAATCATGCTCAATCGGAAGATCCGTGGTTATTTTGGGGGCGTGTCATGGGATGAAAGGCAAACCCGGAAGTATCACACAACAGCCTAAGCTTACCTATGTATGCTCTCGATGAGAGCGTGATGTCGAGGCTCATACCCCGAAATCCCAAGACATTTTTTATCAGAATGTCACAAAAAATGAAATTAAATTGTTTTCTACTTCAAATTTCCTGTGAAATCACACATGTCCTCGTTTAAATAGAATCTCTTACGCGTTATTTAGGCCACGAATACAGAAGCTGTCAGGCCTAGTGCCTGTACGATGGTGCTTCGTAGTCGATCAGTCACATGCATGCGCCCATCACCGGCCGCGTATGTCGCAGTGCAGTACTTAGTAGACTCCGTGTATCAAAGAGCGGATCACGGAGAAGCCTGAGCTTCGTACCTCTTTGGTACGTACAATGTATTATATCGGCAGTTCCTCGGTAGTACTACAGCTGTGTACGCCATATAGATAGATGTATTTAGCGAGTCTATTTTTTCGCGAATCCGGACCAATAATTTAGCGAGTGCTTAAATTCGTGGTTGTGGAGTACACCACGGAAGGGGGAAATATATACGGAAAGAGAGTTAATATTTTCTCGTGTTCTTAAACTCGCAAAAAGCACCAGGTTCGCGAAATTGGCGAAAATAATAATAAAAAAAAAACCTCGCGAAATAGTCGGCGTACGTGGATCGCTAATGCTAGATACCACGCAATCAATGCGCGGGCATCGGCTAAGTCGAAGTCTTGACTAGGCCGGCCGGCCTATCTGGTGATAAAATAAACGCTACAGATCACTGCGATTTTCATCGATAGTGATAAAACTTTGATGGACTCGGTGAAGTAACGAATGGATCGTGCAGTACCTAGCTCTTGGTAGATAGAATGCTGATGAGCTGTGAACGGGAGTACGGAGTGAGTTAGCCCGACCAGACGCTGTAAGTACGCTGTGCGAATACCTGTCGCGACGTACCTACGTACGTACAGCGACTGGGTTGTGTATAGTAAGAAGTGAGTGTGATGTGATTGATAATACGTATAGCCCGACCAGCTAGACGCTGCGCTACTTACAGCGACTGGGCTGTGTTCAGTTTACAGGCCTACTGCTGCTCTGAAGTACGAGATCAAGTCAGCACTAAGCTCGGTTCATTTTCAGTTCAGAATTTTTAAAAAAAAACTCTTACCCATCTAAATTTTGAAGTCTACCTGGCATTGGTCTTGCGTCACCAACATTGTCCCCTGGCCTGCCGTGTGGCACGGGCTCGTACTGCCAATCTCCACTAAGTCCGTCCGCTTCAACCGGACCGCCCTGGGCCTTCCCCACTAGCTCGCCCGTAGCGTCTCCCTCCCGCGCCCCGCCGTGCGGCTCGTCAGCAACATCTATCTCTCCAACTTCACCAGGGTCATCATCACTAGTTTCATCATCGTTATCATCACTAGTGTGTACTGTATCACTCAGTTCATCATCGCTCCCACATTCAAATTCCACCAAGAAATCATCCTGATCATCACTGCATGGCCTTAACGTACGATATCGTGCATTTAATCGAAAAACAAACTTTTAAACTTTGTATGATACAATGCATGCATTATGCGCGCGGGGGCCTGCGGCGCTCGAGACCTTGCGCGATTCCTTTCATCCCATGACGTCATCGGCAAAGCCTCGAAATTACGCTGTGACCTAGATTTCAGGGGGGCGACAGGTGTTAATTTTCAAAATCCTCTAACTCCACTTCAAAAAGGCCATTTTAAACGATGTAAACGACAAATTGTTCTATGTATCTCACTCTTTCACTTCATATATAATTCTATTTCTTTAGTATTCCCCTTTAAAGTAGAAATTCAAAGAAAACAACCATTGGCACAAACTTATATCCTGTGTTTATGTTAGAATCTTGGAAGTGAAAAAAATGCAAGACTTTTGATCATTCCACAACGGGAAACGCAACATGAGCAAAAAGAAAATTTATACTAAGTCTGTGGTAATGCAAGCACTCTGGGTGAATTCGGGAAAATACGGCAAACTTTGATTTGATTTGATTTGATTTGATAACGGTTTATTGAAACAAACATGCAAAGTAGCAGTCATGCTGAAGGCTAAATCATAATGCATCACATTGACGAACAAATCAATCATATCAAACAACGTACATTGCACAGCGTTGTATGAACATTTCAACACTGACAATCAATACCGGTAATATTTACATATTGATTAATTCATTCATTCGTTCATTTATTTTTCCATCTCCAACATAACTTGTTAATACTTTTTTTTTTCACATAAAACATAGGTACAAGTATGTGACAACATTACAAAATATGAAATTATATTTATGATAAAGAAATGATACGGTGATAAAACCCCCAAAAAATGTGAAGTTTAGAAAATGCAGAAGATGTATTGTATACTCATCTCTGGCAGCCATTCAACTCTTCTATACACAGTCTCACACACACACACAAATAAAACTTGCTTATAAAGATGAAAATTATAAATACAGACAATAAAGGTGAGTTGAAAAACATGCTGATAAGCTTCATATGGAAAATAAACAACAAATGATTATAACCAAACATTTTTAAACGTTTTCATATAAAACAAAATTTCAAAACAATTCAATTTTCGATTCTGTAACCACTTTCAGTCATAAATGATGTTATTCGCGGCATCAAAAAAAAAATAAAAAGTACAGCACAGCCGTCATAAATGGATCAATCTAACAGTAGCATTCGACGTGTTACAGCTAAAACACAAATCATAAGTGCATTCATTGTCACTGAAGAAGAGGTTACATTACTTTGAAATACGCTAAATTGTGATATTCTTCGGAAGAAAAGATGGCACAGAATCCTATCATTGCAGCAAACTATCATTAGACAGTCATATTTAAGATTTTAGAATGCAAGGGCCATCGTATTTCTTAGTTTGAGAAGCCCGTTATGAAGTGAATGAACTGCAAACCACTTGGAGCGGCAGTGCGGCTGAATGCATAACACTAACAGCAGCAAGGCCAAGCGAATGCTGACAGTGACTTTTGCCAACTGCAAGTGTATGAGGGATTGTGTTTTACCTTCTATTTGAAAGATTGTCGTTACTTTCGATGTTATTAAGCAGATCATGCAAACGACAAGGAAAAGAGGTAGATTCACTTTGCAGTGGTATGGTATTAATATAAAGTGTGTTCGGCGAGTTTCGGTAGGTTTTCGAAATGGAAAGGAGAATGACATTCTCCTCGTTTTATGTTGCACACATCTTTTCCGTGAGGTCGGAAATTGTAATAACTTGGGCTGGCTTAAACTGTATTTACAATCTTGTAAAATATTACCAATGTTTGATGTCTTTGAATAGAACCACATCAGGAACATAAGTTTCCTTTATATTATGCATGATTCGATTTGAAGTTATGTATGTGTAGTTTCTTTTTTTCAGCATTCGTGTGTAATATAGATTACGTAGCCCTCTATACAATACACATCGGCAGAATACATGTACATATTATTGTATAAATCCTAGTTGTAATGCCATAATGTATTATGTTCGTTGTCACCGATTGTAATGTGGAATTATAATACCAGAATGCATGAATTAAATTTAATTTTTATGGACTTGACACTATACGGAATGCAGAAATAAACTGAATGGAAGTAAACTGAACTATCATCAACTTGCTGCCAAGATAACGTCTTCCGACATAACATTAAATTAAATTTTTGTCTCTGTATTGAACTAATGCCGGGAAGCGTACATCGTAAGAATTAAAAACCACATTATAATGTTCATTTTTTTAAAAACAAAACTTAATGTTTTTACATTTACACTTGCATTATCGCACATCATACCATTTAGAATACCAACTATGTTTTGTTGGTACATCGAGATAAAGGCCTTACACTGTTCTGGGCAAAACAGAACGAATGAAGTAAACAAAAATTGAGAGCACCGTCCGTCTCACAACTCATTTTTTTATTTACCTACACAAAGTATAACCATATCTGCTTATTTAAATAAAATAAATACATATATATGTATATATATATATATATATATATATATATTCACTGTGTATACATATACTTATACTATATCTATATACAAAGCATAACTACAGTTTTGGTTATCTCCACATTTTGACTAACCCTTAAGAAAAATTCATAAATTCTTTATTGCAGAGTGTATTTTTTTTGGGGGGGGGGAGGGGGGACAAGATATCTAATGCTCATGCATTTAGTGCATGTGAAAAAAAAATAAATGGAGACAAAAAATAAAATAATTTACAGGTGAGAAGCCTCTCTTTCAACAAAATTGAGCAGTGCATGTCTTCCAATGACACGGAGACTTTAGTTTAGGCATAACTTGAATACTGGAAAACTTCCACTGAAACAGCCGCGTAAAAGGGCTCATGAATCATGATCTATCGATGAGTGACATTCCTAGTTTCTTTTTTAATGCTGTCGAGTTGCTGTGACAGCACCCGGGGACCGCACCTCTCAAATCTCGGTGATATGCCAGGAAATAGTCAGAACTGTCTTGAGTAAGAATGACAACGAGAAAGAATAAAGACAGAAATAAGCATGGCACGAAAATCCGTACTGGGCCCCCATAACTATTATGTTCTGTCGTTTTTCGATATTGCGAAAACAATAAGTACATAAATTAAGGCTTACTACAATGTTCTTTACAATGCTATGGGATGAGGAGGATCACTCACTTCTACAGTTTTTGATATACGAGTAGATTCTGATTTTAAAGGGATGATACAGTCTTGGTGGAGATGAGAATTGGGCTTTTAACTTTTTGCGAGATACCAAGAAAACACTTATGATATAGTACAGAGCATACCATTTAAAGAGGAATTCAAAGTTTATTTGATGAAAATCGGGTTTGGAATAACTGAAACATCCAAAAACAAATTAAAACAAAGCGATCATTATAAAGTGTGGGTCCCACACTGTATCAAAATTGCTCTTTTTTGGATATCTCGGCTATATCAAAACAAATTTTCATCATATAAACGTTGAATTCCTCATAGAATTACAGGCTTTTTCATATTTCATAAGAGGTTTCTCATTATCTCACCAAAAATGTTAGAAACCTGAAATTAGGTCTCAACCAGAAATGTATGATCCCTTTAATGCTTGGGCATGACACTATTCCTGCATTTTGGATTATAAATTCTGAAAAAAAACCCCAACAATCTTTGTAAGTTGTGTGGACGTGGGAGCATATGCGCACCCTCCACATAACCCATAAAAAGGCAACAATCGGCTATACAAACACATGCGAACAATCCCCATATATTTCCAAAATAAAGTACTGCCCATGCAAAAAAAAAAAAGTTTAACAAAACTTCAACCCTTTGGATAATCGGCCAACATTGAGGATGGTGTTCGTTTCCAAAGATTCGTTAATCTGCAAATTAGGTAAGGCTCGTTATTCCGAGAGACACATATTCCCCATACCTTATATTATATAGTGTTTGTTCATTCGAAAACTGGCCAGGGTTTGTAATTCGAACATTTGATGAGTCATTTCGAAGGTTCGTTAATCAGAAAATGAAATATGGTTCTTAACTCCGAACATTCGTTAATCCGAAAATGAAATAAGATTCATTATTCCGAAGGTTTGTTGCGCTAAAATTCACTGATAAATTTAGACACTGCTTGTAAGCCACACAAAGAATGATACATGAGCACTGACACACCTACGAGGTGCATAGGTCCTACATGTATAACATTTATATTTGATCAAAATACTGATGATAATTCTGTTCTTGGTATTATTGAATCATATTGGATGTAATTAAGCGATAGAAGTTATCTGAGTTCTGACTATTTTGGGTTTGCATGATCTAAGGGTTTAACCAAAGACAATAAAAATGCTAGTGAAGTCACTGGCTAGGGTCTTCGTCATAATATTATTTCCCGCCGAGAGAAATTGCAGTCGTGCAATTATTACAGAAAACGCCTTCACCGGAAAAACGCAATTACTCTGCCATACTTTTGTTCAACGTCATCATGAATAAGGCGAGTGATAACACAACAGATGACATTAAAGGTCTGTTCGCAACACGTGTTATGTGAGTCACGTTTTTAAATGCCAAGGACGGGTTTTTCCTGCAAACTTTCACGTTTCAATCTAGTTCATACTTCTCATGCTAAATTACATCAAAAGTAAAGCACAAATTCTTGTACCTTGTCAATGATAAATAAAAGAAAACACTAACACAGTATAAAAGTACATATCACAGTACAAAGAATACACGGTACTAGTATAGGATATCTGGTCGAAATCGACATTACGGTTTCTGTTGTCGCAAGATAAGTATGACGGGATAAAAATAATTCGAGCAGGCTTGTTTGGCTGTGAGCCCCGAATAATCAGTTTTTGTTAATGAGGAAAGGAGAGCGGATAAGAAGTTCAGACCAAATCAATAATTAGTAATACCCAAATCAAATGCATATGTGCTTTTGATATATGACAAAAACTGATCTAAATGTGAACCATAATTAATTTTTGACCAAATTATCATTATTTTTCAAAATATAAGATGACTGGAACACATTTGTACCATAGAATTTGGTATGCAGAAGACATAACTATAAGTATTCAGCATGAACACTAGAAAGTGCCATCTACAATTGGGCCATCAGGAGCTTGCCGTCTAGCTCTCAGTAGAAAGAGAATGAGAGAGAAAGGGAGAGAGAGAGAGAAAAAAAGTGAAAGAAAGAAAGAAAGAAAGGAAATAAGCCGCGGAATTGCCAATGATGGATTGGGAGAGTGATGGCAAGGGCGAGATTGCGATCTACACGATCTTCATCGTGTTGACAGGGTATGGATAACAGGAAAATAATATCAAAAAATATTATCACATAAGACCGGGCAAACAAATTCAGTGTCTAAAAGATATGCGTTCAATAAAAACGCTTTTGATTTACATGTGAAGGAATATAAGGGCGAGCAGCTTTTTAAACCGTTGTGTTTGTTTGGTTTTTTTTATTCATGAAGAAAATTGTTCGAGTTCGTGGAAGGTTAAACGCGTCACTTTTGCGCTAAACAAGTCGTAAAGGAATGGACTACGTTATGCAATAGTGAAGTACAAGAGGGCTGTATGAATCATAAATGCCGCTTGAAATTGGAAAGTGTGTGTGTTTGTGTGTGTGTGTGTGTGTGTGTGTGTGTGTGTGTCGGTGTGCAATTTTCTTTTTTAGTTGGAAAAAGTCATTCTTGTTTGACAGGTACTAGGCCTGTCAAAAGAAATCAAAGAGGGCTACAATGTGCATTTTTGCAATGACCGAGCCCGTCCTTCATGTGGTAGTATTGATATTTGGTATAATGCGACGCGTTGTTAATGAAGAGTTTATTGCTTGGATTTGCTCAATATTCTTTTCTCTTTCCTTCCCCTTTGATGCAACAGAGAAGGAAAAGGATGTCACCTCTACTACTCCGATGGTGCACTCCAGTACTTTAGATGATAGCTCAAGTTTTACTTAGAATTCACAACTTCGTGAACGCCCAAAAAACTAGAATATTAGGCTTGATAGTTCTGAGGTAAGTGGGAATTAATATTAGTCAACTTATATTATTGGTAAAGGGCCTATCTCACCCCTGGAGACGTCGCCGTAATAAGTTACTGATGGTAGATATTGGAATGGACGTACAACCTGACGGCGAACCATCACAGGTTTCATACTTTTTAGAGATCATTCTTCAAAGGCGTTTATACTGACTTTAAGATGTATGCCTTGATAGCCAATGTTTATGCTTGTCTGAAGACAGGTTGCAAAGCTGTGATAAGTGCTGCACTCGGGTAATATCAACTTTAGAATAGATGGAGTTTGGGGAGATTTTGCAAGTGAATGATAAAAAGTCCAAAGGCTAATCTGATTCTGTGGTATTAATATAAGTTAGGAAGACTTCGTATCAAATGTCATGATTATGACAGGAGCAATTCTGAATATCATAGAGTTCCAAAACGTGTGGTCAGCATTGATAAATGAGCTCTAAGTTAGTATTGTTCGCATGAGAGATAATGGAACTCATTAGAACAGCGATTGGGATATCTCTGTAAATGACTGAGCTTGGGGGAACATACATACAGCTTAGACGGGAGTGCATTATTGCCTATACTCATCATGAATTATCCCAAAGTGAATATAACGTATTCTAAATTATTGAAGGCTAATTGGAAGCAAACAAGTGAAATAGTGTCCTAATGTGTGTCCTAAGTGTGTTCTTATGTGAACTAAAGGGAACGTTGATGGCATGGAAAGTTTTCTTTTGCAATAACAACACTTCATCCTGGAGAATTTGATAAGTATTGCTTATGCTGAAATTCCATGATTAAGCGTATATCAAAAGTAATGATTATTGAGAGATATAAAGATTAATCAATTGCTATCCATGTTATGCGATAAGATAGTTTTGCAAATGAAAAAGTATGTAATTTCCAAGAGTTCATCTTCTGTAATAATTCCAAGAAATGTGAAATATGATGTACTTTCTAAAGGGAATCATTTAAAGCAATTTCCGAATTAAAACCATGAAGTGCACTGCTGTGTTTCATGTTTAATAATGTTTATTTGTATTGTCACCTTGAATATAATTTGATTTGATTTTTTGTGTGTATAAGATATAAAAAATGTAAAGCGCAAAGAGTTTGTTATAAGCTATTTGCTATTCGCCATGATTTCAGCTATCATTGTCATTGTTACTATTGCTCGAAACATAATATTCTGTTTTTACAACATTCAATATGGTAACTTATTTACTCTGACCAGCTCAGGCACTTTTTCCAATATGGTATTAATGTATACGAACAAGAATATAAAACAACACAAAAATACATAAATATCGTCAGCAAAGAGTATGAGACAAAGTGTTTCATGAACACCAAACAAAAATTATTGATATAAGCGACGAGCACAGGCACAAAAAGACCTCTTTGTATATGTAGAACGACATAAATGACTTCGTTTACATCTGTATTATTACCTGTAATAGAAGCAAATTGTTTTTCATCAGTCAAGTTGCTCCTGAACCACTCAAAAGCCCTCAAACGTAATTCCAGTAAGCAGGTAAGACCGCTTATAATGTAGTGATTTATGACTGGAAGTATATCAAATCGGAATGATTACCTATTGCATGAGCAACATTGTCAACAAAGTGGAGCAATGCAGGAATAGTACCGTGCTTTGCAAACTGGATGAAAGTCGAATTGACACATGTACCACTTTATATCGTGTATTCTTTTCTTGATAGAAATAAATTAACAATTGGAGTACATTGAAAAGTCAAACTGAGAATTTTCAAAACTATAGATTGGTGCAATTTCAGGAAGGATCATAATAATCTTCTGAATTACTTGTTTTAAACTTTGGACAGCAAGGACAGTAATGAAATTGTTCAAGTTTGACAAGTGGTGGTAAGGACATTTCCTGTGTAATATCTATATATATATATGAGATATATATATATATATATATATATATATATATATATATATGTATATATATATATATATGTATATATATATATATATATATATATATATATATATATATACATATCATTTGATCCGCGTACTGGCAGTTATAGTAGAAGAAAGAATGACTCAGCATTGCCCCCGAAAATGTGGAATCTTCTATACCAATTAGCAATTGATGCATTTCTCTATCGTTTCATTCCTTTTATCATATATATATCATATTAGGGCGAACTCGTGTTTGTGATGTGAGAGTATTTGACTATGTGTGTACAAATGCCTCCGCGAGCTGTGTCAGGATGGCCGTAGGCGGAGTTCGTTTTGTTGCAGTTTACAACGATCCTTTTCGCTAAACTATTCTTTGTGCACTACGACGTAATCTGTCGTATCGTGTAGTATCAGAAGCAGCTCATCGACACAAGCGGTACTCATACCCAGTTCATCATCAGCAACGTCACATAGATTGTGTCACCCCAAAGCATCACATGTCAATGTAGTTATATTGGTACACCTAATGTTGTTACCAACTCTGTCACGCTCACGAAGTGGGGCCTATCGTTGGCGGGTCCAGGGTGAGTGCTAGACCGCACTACACCAACTTCTCCCACTCCCTCTAGAGCTTAGATCATATTATAAGGTATATGTGACAAGCAGTGGCGTAAATACGGGGGGGGGGGGGGGGCATGGGGGGGGGGGCCGTCCCCCCCCCACCCCCCATCTGCTGGTAAAAAAAATGGTAATTCAAGGGTTAGTAAACTGCTTTTTGAAATTAACATGAAAGGGTGATCAAGAAGTAAGATATTTTTCTAAGTTTTCTTTTAACCATAATTAAAGAGGTACGAAGTGTGAAATATTGTTCAAAAAGCCCGAAACCAACAAAAGAGTGTGATTCAGCATGTCTCCTGGTTGGCATTCTGAATATAAGCAGGATGTGCGCAGTGTACTCAGAATATCGGAACGGCAAAAAGAGTCGCTGCAATGTTGCCCAATGCGATGTATGAATGTACACCTTTGTACCTTACGCTTCGTTATATCACAGCTAGATCATTGATTTTGCAGTGTTGCTTTACATACTAGTCTATATTAAAATGCCTTGCATTGCCAATAATAAGACTTGAACTGGGTTATTTCCTAACTTTTCCATGTATATAAAACACACACACACACAAATACAAACAATTGGGGATGCTCTAAAGTGCAGATTTTGGAGTTCTTTCCCCCGCTTGGTCACTTCGACGCCCCCTCGCTGGTCATACCTCCCCCAGTCATGAACATAAAGCGACATCCTTGACTACCAGTGGCGGAACCGGGGGGGGGGGGGGGGGGGTTGGTTCACCGCCCCCCTTAATTTCCAAAGCGAAAAAATGAAGAGTTTGTTTGCAAAAACCGATAAGTCCATTTTTGAAGATTTTGAAGTACGATCTCAGTCATAAAGTACAAAATGATACCTTTAAAATGATACATTGGTCACTACATATAAAGGTACATTTTTGAAGTTATGGTCAAAAGAAACAAAAATTTTCTTTTCATTTTCTATATTTTTCTTGAACTTTAATCGCAAATATCTCCATTTGGCAAATATGGACTTATCGTTTTTTGCAAACAAACTCTTCAAATATACATGTAGCTACAAACGGCAGTTTTTGGACTGTAAGATCTCAAAATTTTCAAGCTCGCCTCGCTCGCATTTAATCGTTATGCTATTCTCCTGATATTGCTGCCAGTAGTTGCCAGCAGTTAATTGTGCCCGTTGCCCCCCCCCCCTCCCCTTAATTTCCAAAGCGAAAAAAAGTTTTGGCTACAAACGGCAGTTTGGGGACTGTAAAATGTCAAAACTTTCAAGCTCGCTCGGTGGAGCCGGATAATGACAAACACATGTCAGTTTACTTCGCAATCAAGTCATAGTACAGTGAACATAACATGCAAATGAGATGCATAACACATGAACACATATGACAAAATATGAACAGCAGCCACTTTAATACCACCTCCCCGATGAGAGGGGGAGCATCCCAACGATGTGATGTAATATTCTACGCCAAAAAACGTGTTCCCGAGCACTTTTGTCATTATACAACGTCGGTCATTTTACTTACGTTGTGTGCGTATTGGTTTTGGGCACAAACAAAATTTTACAAAAATCGAACACCCAGATTAGACAGGAAAGGTATACGTACTGTCAATATGTGTGTACATAGCAATATGTTTATGCCAAGATGGTATAGGCAAACTGTATGTATCTACACTAGATTAAAATACGGTATATATATATATACATATTATATGTACTTTTTCATTTACCCTGGCTATTTCTACTTGTACGAAAATCACCAAGCTTAATCATATCCTTTAGAACTTTGACCTTTCCCAGATAATGGATGCTGTAAACAATCAATACAGTGCTCAATCGGTGGGGAATCCCAACATTGCAATACATCTCACATTCCACCCTATCGGGAAATGTGGTCTACAGCATGGTATGTGTTGCATGCAAAAGCATCGCACCATTTTGCATGTTCACTGAGTAAGGGCGAGGGCACAACTACGACTCAAAGACACATAGCTGTTGGATGGAAGCCTAGAGTGTGTTTGTGGCAACGGGTTTTCTCCTTCTTTCATAATCTTCAGAGCGTTCAAAGTGTTAGATGATAACTTAGTAGCCATCACTACGTGTTCTTGTGATAACAATCCATTGGCCTGACGTCTCGCGTGACACCGGAAATCTAATAATTATTGCAATATGGCGGCTTGCGAGGACGCGATAGCACAGCAACTTGAATGTCCCGTATGTATGGAAACTTTTAAAGAAGCTAGATACCTGGCATGTCTTCACACCTTTTGCGCAAAGTGCATAGAAGATTTTGCCGATGATGACTATAAGATTACTTGTCCAGAGTGTCGCCAAGAGACGTTTATCGACGAGGATTCCGGGACATCCATGCTTAAGCCGAATATCTTGGCTAACAGGATGGTGGAGACACTGGAGAATAAGAATGCAAACCATAATCACAAGGGTACGAAGGAGAAAGAACCAGTCTGCAAGAAACATCGGCCAATCCGCAAGAAGTATTTCTGCGACAAATGCCAAGAACTCATCTGCAGCGAGTGTTCGATGGAGAATCATGCAAACCATGCGACTAGAGTTAGTCTCGCGAAGACAGTCGTTATGGCGAGGACCCAGGCAATGCAGCAGATTCTTGACGACAGTGAGACAAAGCACAGGCAAAGGGAAAATATCATCCGTATTCTCCAAGAGAAATACAATCGGGGACATGCTCTTTTAGGATTGTCTATCATGGCCAGCAAGAGCAAGTTCGACGAGTTGTTCAAGTCACTTACTATTTTAAAGAGCGAATTTGACGAGAAATTGCAGGATATGATAGAGGTCCAGAAAGAGGACCTTGCTGAAACTTCTGTTGCTTGTGAGCTAGGGAGAGATCTGCTGGCCGGTGGTAATGAGGAAGATATCCTCACAACCTTTGAGCCGTGGTTAGATGCGATGAAAGCTGATGGCCAACGAGAATTGACCATCCCCATTATAGGCGAGGAGGAGAACATGATTCGGGAAACGGCTCACACTTGCCTCACTCATGTTTTGGGACTTGCAGCAGTATTGTCAGGTAAGATCGAGGATTTAAGTAACACGCTTGGAATGCTAAACTGTGAGGAGGACTTCACTCAAATTTGTCATCTGTAGTTTCACATACCTCACACTTCTCTACCCTGAAAGCTGACTGCACATAAAGACATCAGAGACTGGTCAGAGTCTCGTCAAGTGGTCGGAGACCCATACGTATTTGTAAGACATAATTACAATTTAGCCCAAATTGGTACGTGGATGCAGAAGTAGTAAAACACATGCATCTATGAAAGTTTGAGGAATCTCGGACATCCGGGCTCGGACAATTTATTATAATAATGTGTTTTCCAAAATAATGAAAGATCACTAAACGACGTACCTCTTTCAGACGTCAGCGGAACATTTCTCTTCAAAAAATGACAGTGCCAAGTCTAATCACTGTATTTTTTCTGAAAAAAAATAATGGTTTGGTATTATCTTGAGATTCTAGTTCGCCATCGTTGCTGTTCTGTGACACTCCAAATTGTTGTTATATTCTGTACCCAAAACTTTGAATTAAATTTTTGAACGGATAGTCCGATTTTCCATGAACTCAGCTAACGTGTATGATTAATATCTATAAATCAACTGAATCTGCATGTACGTTTTGTGGTAAAATCCCCTTTAAGTGTGTGTTCTGCTATTCCCCTTTAAGTGTGTGTTCTGCTATTCCCCTTTAAGTGTGTGTTCTGCTATTCCCCTTTAAGTGTGTGTTCTGCTATTCCACAGGTTCCTGCCAGTACTACCAGCCATTAGATAATCTAAGTGTAGCCCGAATCAAAAGGGAAATCGTAAATAAAACGTTTTGTCACGTAATAGCAATGAAAGCATAAACAATTGCCACTGTGCAACACAAAACCAACACAAAGTCGCGCGCCCTGATTTTACGAGAAATATGTCAGCATAATCAATATTCAGATCTTTTATATTGTCTGAAAGAGCATTCATTCTTTACATTTTGGTAAAATTTATGATCTTAAAACAATCTGGATTTTTAATTCTAATTTTAGCTGTTTTTCTGGATCAGTTTTTCTTTAAATGAATAATATGGACTAATATGTTGTAGAGACCACTTCTCAGTTTTTAGAAACAATTTAGACACTCCTCACTTTCAATTGTGATAAATTGTGAAACAATGGCGCTGCTGCACTTGAAGTTGCTATCAGCCATGAAATGAATCTCCTTAATAGACGCATACAATTTCAGGTATTACAAAAGTCTTAGAGTCTACTGTGGTTGATACAGAGTATTACATCCTCTTTTTGTCCCATTCTAATGGAAAAGAGATGATGATGATGATGAAACAGCATTTATATAGCACCATTTATCTGTAGAACCATTCAAAGACGCCAAAAAGAGCACAGCATAGTGAGAATTAAACACTTGAATATACCATTAGCTCCCGTGCCTCTTTTCTCAGTAAACACTTACCAGAATGTGTATACCTTCTTTTTATTATTCAGATTGGTTGAAAAGTCCAGTAATATTCAAGTACAAGTCATTTTAGAACTTGCAGTCTGCTCTTTCAGAACCTGCCCTTAATTAGTAATTCTCGTCTGGTAACGTTCTGGTGGTTTTGTGATCATGGTCACATATAGACCTTGGTAAGTGTTATTATTGTCCCCGCCGAACGAGTTCGAGCAGGGGACTATGAAACGGGCTCCGTACGTGTGTGTGTCCGTGTGTCCGTCCGTCCGTCCGTGTGTCCGTCCGTCCGTATGTCCGTGTGTGCGTCCGTCCGTCCGTGTGTCCGTGTGTGCGTCCGTGTGTGATCAAAATCTTCAATTTGCTACTTCTCTGTCATTTATGAGCCAATTTTGATTCTGTTTGCTTTATATGATAGCACTACATGGGAGCTTTGAAACTTCTACACAGAATTTCAGTCGTGACCTTTGACCTTGACCTTTGACCTATATTGTACATTTTGCTACAAAATGCTACTCCTTCGCCATTTCTAACCCGATTTCGATTCCGTTTGCTTTATATGATGGCACTAGGTGAGGGCTTCAAAACTTCTACACAGAATTTTGACCTTTGACTTCTTTGACCTTTGACCTTGATTTTTGACCTATATTGTACATTTTGCTACAAAATGCTACTCCTTCGCCATTTCTAACCCGATTTCGATTCCGTTTGCTTTATGTGATGGCACTAGGTGAGGGCTTCAAAACTTCTACACAGAATTTTGACCTTTGACTTCTTTGACCTTTGACCTTGATTTTTGACCTATATTGTACATTGGCTACAAAATGCTACTCCTTCGCCATTTCTAACCCGATTTCGATTCCGTTTGCTTTATGTGATGGCACTAGGTGAGGGCTTCAAAACTTCTACACAGAATTTTGACCTTTGCCTTCTTTGACCTTTGACCTTGATTTTTGACCTATATTGTACATTGGCTACAAAATGCTACTCCTTCGCCATTTCTAACCCGATTTCGATTCCGTTTGCTTTATGTGATGGCACTAGGTGAGGGCTCCAAAACTTTTACACAGAATTTTGACCTTTGACTTCTTTGACCTTTGACCTTGATTTTTTACCTATATTGCACATTTTGCTACAAAATGCTACTTCCGGCGGGGACATATATTACGCACCGCGTAATTTCTACTTTTCCTTGTGTTTACATGTACCTTCCTCCCAGAATTGCAAGCGAATGACACTTCCCCAGCAGCAGACAATGCTACAGGAAAAGGCTTGCAGAAGGCAAGTTCATCTTCATGCAAGAGGCAGCCCCAGATAATCACAGGATCTGGCACAAGAAAGAGGGATGCAGGTAAATCCCAAGCTTTATTGAGTCAATCGATGTCACTCCTAAGTATGGAGCAGCCCCGGTCTTCATCCACACCTCGTTATGAAAGGTGTATTCCGTAGCACGAAATTCATATAAGCAACAATTGGGTGCTGCTACTCGTTTATTGAGCTGAGCAAGTTTGCTTCGATCCCAGCTAAACATCCAGCTTGCCATTACAAAAAATGCTATTTCCCTCACAAATCCAGTGACCCAAATTTGCCTTGTCCACTTACCACAAAACAAGAAGCCGGAAAATTGTTCCATGTAAACACTTTGTGCCACCGACTCTTTTATTTACCGAGAAGAGTATATGTGAAGAGTCTTTTTTTTAACTCGTCCAGAATTTTTCCCTTGCTGCTCTCGTAGCGTTCCTATTGTGTAAGCGACATAGATGAATCAGTATAAAGAAGGTCAGTTCGGCCAACTCCATCACACCATAACTGACCCCGAAACATTAAATCGCGAAGTTATCACCGATTCCACTAAAAGATTATAATCAACTCAAGAGTTTTACTTTATGGTCAATATTTAGGAATATTGTGGTTATTAAAGTCTGTAAGGATATTAACTTTCCAAAGGGAGGTCCTGTGTTCGAATCCTGCGGGTTGTTTACATCCGTAAACATCCATTTGACCCAGTAGTGTTGAAATTCTAGTGGAATACTGAATAATGGCTAGATAATTCCAAGAACAAGAGCACTGTAAAAAAAAACAACAACAACAGTAAAATATAATATAAGGACGTTTTACCAATGTGGATTCGGTAAACAATTATACAGAAATAGTAGTAATTCTCAATCAAGTCTGATGAATCTCCGACAATACTTTTGTGTTTTACAAAATGAATAAAGAGTATACTGAAAGAATTAAATTAAATTTGACTAGAACGGTTCAAATGTCAAATCGTAGATATAACATTATATCATGCACATACTGTAATAGCACTGGAAACATACACTATTTAACACTGTAACAAATTTGCATGCCTTCCTCTTCCCAGGATTGCACGTGAATGACCCTTCCCCATCACAGGCAGCAGAAAATGCCACAGGAAAAGTTTTGCAGAAGGCACGTTCATCTTCATGCAAGACGCAGCCACCAAACATTGCAGGATCTGCTATAAGAAAGGGGGGTGCAGGTAAATCCCATGCTTTATTGAGTCAATCGATCTCATTCCTAAGTGTGTGACTTCTGCCACATCTTATTATGAAAGGCGTATCCCGTACAACACGCGATTCATGGAAGCAACAATTAGGAGTTAGTTAAGGTCGTGTCATACCTTTCAGGGCAAGCCAGGGGCGTCACCAGCTTTTTTTCAAGGGGGGTGCGTTTTGACCCTAATGTAACGAGATATTTTTTGACAGACATTTGGAATATAGGAAGCTCTCAATCCCTAGACTTTTACTGTTTTTGAGGGAAACCAAGCGGGGAAAAGGCACCGGCGTAGCTAGGATTTCATCTTGGGGGGGGGGGGGGGGGGGGTGTTAGTATGCGAGGGAGCGAGCAAGGGGGAAGGGAGGGTGTGGAAGTTACACTGATGTCATGAACGCGACCGAGCCCGAGCAAGCGGAGAGAGCGAGGGGGGATTTGTTGCATGTTTTGCTTGTTTTATCGACTTGAAACAGTCCTACTTGTCTAAAGTAAAGCAGTATATTTTGATGTAGATTAATATCGAACAATTTGCCTATAAAATAGTATCATCCAAATAAACTTCATGTCGTAATATTTACACGGAGTATCATGAACGCGGCCAAGCAAGAGCGAGTGGAGTGAGCGAGGGGGAGGATGTGGGAGGGAGTGTCCCCCTCCCATGGTGAGCACTTTTTGCATTTTGATGTTGTAAATGTGCAATTTGATGCAGGTATTTTGCGTGTTTGTCGACTTGAAACAGTCCCACTTGTTTAAGGTATCAGTACATTTTGAAGTAAATTGTTATTGAACAATTTGCCCATAAATGGTATAATTCAAATAAACTTCTAGTAATAATTCTTACACTGATGTCATGAACGCGACCAAGCCCAAACAAGCGGAACGAGCAAGGGGGGGGGGGGGTTGTGGGAGGGGGTTGTCCCCCTATAAATGGATTATGGAATGACATTTTGACATTTTACAGTCCCCAAACTGCCGTTTGTAGCCATATTTTTTTTTGCTTTGGAAATTAAGGGGGGGGGGGGGGGCGCACCGGGCGCAACTGCAGGCAATTACTGGCAGCAACATCAGGTGAATGACATAACGATTAAATGCGAGTATTAAGCAGCGAAGAGAGCGAGCTTGAAAATTTTGACATTTTACAGAAAAAAAAACTACCATTTGGAGCTATATTTTTTCGCTCTGGAAATAAAGGGAGGGGGGGGGGGGGGGGGGAGAGGGCGCACCGGGCGCAACTGCCAGCACTTACTGGCAGCAACATCAGGAGAAAGGCATAACAATTAAATGCGAAAAATATAATGGTTTGGTATTATCTTGAGATTCTAGCTCGCCATCGTTGCTGTTCTGTGACACTCCAAATTGTTGTTATATTCTGTACCCAAAACTTTGAATTAAATTTTGAACGGATAATCCGATTTTCCACGAACTCAGCTAACGTGTATGATTAATATCTATAAATCAACTGAATCTGCATGTACGTTTTGTGGTAAAATCCCCTTTAAGTGTGTGTTCTGCTATTCCCCTTTAAGTGTGTGTTCTGCTATTCCCCTTTAAGTGTGTGTTCTGCTATTCCCCTTTAAGTGTGTGTTCTGCTATTTCCCTTTAAGTGTGTGTTCTGCTATTCCACAGGTTCCTGCCAGTACTACCAGCCATTAGATAATCTAAGTGTAGCCCGAATCAAAAGGGAAATCGTAAATAAAACGTTTTGTCACGTAATAGCAATGAAAGCATAAACAATTGCCACTGTGCAACACAAAACCAACACAAAGTCGCGCGCCCTGATTTTACGAGAAATATGTCAGCATAATCAATATTCAGATCTTTTATATTGTCTGAAAGAGCATTCATTCTTTACATTTTGGTAAAATTTATGATCTTAAAACAATCTGGATTTTTAATTCTAATTTTAGCTGTTTTTCTTGATCAGTTTTTCTTTAAATGAATAATATGGTCTAATATGTTTTAGAGACCACTTCTCAGTTTTTAGAAACAATTTAGACACTCCTCACTTTCAATTGTGATAAATTGTGAAACAATGGCGCTGCTGCACTTAAAGTTGCTATCAGCCATGAAATGAATCTCCTTAATAGACGCATACAATTTCAGGTATTACAAATGTCTTAGAGTCTACTGTGGTTGATACAGAGTATTACATCCTCTTTTTGTCCCATTCTAATGGAAAAGAGATGATGATGATGATGATGATGAAATAGCATTTATGTAGCACCATTTATCTGTAGAACCATTCAAAGGCGCCAAAAGAGCACAGCATAGTGAGAATTAAACACTTGAATATACCATTAGCTCCCGTGCCTCTTTTCTCAGTAAACACTTACCAGAATGTGTATACCTTCTTTTTATTATTCAGATTGGTTGAAAAGTCCAGTAATATTCAAGTACAAGTAATTTTAGAACTTGCAGTCTGCTCTTTCAGAACCTGCCCTTAATTAATAATCCTCGTCTGGTAATGTTCTGGTGGTTTTGTGATCATGGTCACATATAGACCTTGGTAAGTGTTATTATGTTTACATGTACCTTCCTCCCAGAATTGCAAGCGAATGAAACTTCCCCAGCAGCAGACAATGCTACAGGAAAAGACTTGCAGAAGGCAAGTTCATCTTCATGCAAGAGGCAGCCCCAGATAATCACAGGATCTGGCACAAGAAAGAGGGATGCAGGTAACTCCCAAGCTTTATTGAGTCAATCGATGTCACTCCTAAGTATGGAGCAGCCCCGGTCTTCATCCACACCTCATTATGAAAGGTGTATCCCGTAGCATGAACTTCATATAAGCAACAATTGGGTGTTGCTATAACTCGGTTATTGAGCTGAGCAAGTTTGCTTCGATCCCAGCTAAACATCCAGCTTGCCATTACAAAAAATGCTATTTCTCTCACAAATCCAGTGACCCAAATTTGCCTTGTCCACTTACCACAAAACAAGAAGCCGGAAAATTGTTCCATGTAAACACTTTGTGCCACCGACTCTTTTATTTACCGAGAAGTGTATATGTGAAGAGTCTTTTTTGTAACTCGTCCAGAATTTTTCCCTTGCTGCTCTCGTAGCGTTCCTATTGTGTAAGCGACATAGATGAGTCAGTATAAAGAAGGTCAGTTCGGCCAACTCCATCACACCATCACTGACCCCGAAACATTAAATCGCGAAGTTATCACCGATTCCACTAAAAGATTATAATCAACTCAAGAGTTTTACTTTATGGTCAATATTTAGGAATATTGTGGTTATTAAAGTCTGTAAGGATATTAACTTTCCAAAGGGAGGTCCTGTGTTCGAATCCTGCGGGTTGTTTACATCCGTAAACATCCATTTGACCCAGTAGTGTTGAAATTCTAGTGGAATACTGAATAATGGCTAGATAATTCCAAGAACAAGAGCACTGTAAAAAAAACAACAACAGTAAAATATAATATAAGGACGTTTTACCAAAGTGGATTCGGTAAACAATTATACAGAAATAGTAGTAATTCTCTATCAAGTCTGAGGAATCTCGGACAATACTTTTGTGTTTTACAAAATGAATAAAGAGTACTGAAAGACTTACCTCTTTCAAATGGCAGGTGGAATATTACTTTTAAGATACGTAACAAATCTAATGATTGTGAAATGAAATCTACCATCATTTTCTTTATACCTTGTTTTTTACACCATAATTGCCCCTTTTTCTTATCTGGATTGTTACAATCTTTCTAGTCATCGATGACGAGACCTGGATCTCGCCAAAGCTATGAAATTTCATAAATATTGAACGGATAGTCCGATTTTTACTCGGACTCAACCACCGTGTACGACTACTATTTCTACTTCCATGTTTGTATTGCTATTCCAGAGGTTCCAGTCAGTAGGCCTATACATCAGCTATCAAATTTGACTAGAACGGTTCAAATGTCAAATCGTAGATATAACATTATATCATGCACATACTGTAATAGCACTGGAAACATACACTATTTAACACTGTAACAAATTTGCATGCCTTCCTCTTCCCAGGATTGCACGTGAATGACCCTTCCCCATCACAGGCAGCAGAAAATGCCACAGGAAAAGTTTTGCAGAAGGCACGTTCATCTTCATGCAAGACGCAGCCACCAAACATTGCAGGATCTGCTATAAGAAAGGGGGATGCAGGTAAATCCCATGCTTTATTGAGTCAATCGATCTCATTCCTAAGTGTGTGACTTCTGCCACATCTTATTATGAAAGGCGTATCCCGTACAACACGCAATTCCTGGAAGCAACAATTAGGAGTTAGTTAAGGTCGTGTCATACCTTTCAGGGCAAGCCAGGGGCGTCACCAGCTTTTTTTCAAGGGGGGTGCGTTTTGACCCTAATGTAACGAGATATTTTTTGACAGACATTTGGAATATAGGAAGCTCTCAATCCCTAGACTTTTACTGTTTTTGAGGGAAACCAAGCGGGGAAAAGGCACCGGTGTAGCTAGGATTTCATCTTGGGGGGGGGGGGGGGGGGGGGTGTTAGTATGCAAGGGAGCGAGCAAGGGGGGGGGGGGGAGGGAGGGTGTGGAAGTTACATTAATGTCATGAACGCGACCGAGCCCGAGCAAGCGGAGAGAGCGAGGGGGGATTTGATGCATGTTTTGCTTGTTTTATCGACTTGAAACAGTCCCACTTGTTTAAAGTAAAGCAGTATTATGTAGATAAATATCGAACAATTTGCCTATAAAATAGTATCATCCAAATAAACTTCATGTTTTAATATTTACACTGAGTATCATGAACGCGGCCAAGCAAGAGCGAGGGGAGTGAGCGAGGGGGAGGATGTGGGAGGGAGTGTTCCCCTCCCATGGTGAGCACTTTTTGCATTTTGATGTTGTAAATGGTGCAATTTGATGCAGGTATTTTGCGTGTTTTATCGACTTGAAACAGTCCCACTTGTTTAAGGTATCAGTACATTTTGAAGTAAATTGTTATTGAACAATTTGCCCATAAATATTGTATAATTCAAATAAACTTCTAGTAATAATTCTTACACTGATGTCATGAACGCGACCGAGCCCGAACAAGCGGAACGAGCAAGGGGGAGGTTGTGGGAGGGGGTTGTCCCCTATAAATGGATTATGGAATGACATTTTGACATTTTACAGTCCCAAAACTGCCGTTTGTAGCCATTTTTTTTTTTTGCTTTGGAAATTAAGGGGGGGGGGGGGTCGCACCGGGCGCAACTGCAGGCAATTACTGGCAGCAACATCAGGTGAATGACATAACGAATAAATGCGAGTATTAAGCAGCGAAGAGAGCGAGCTTGAAAATTTTGACATTTTACAGTAAAAAAAAAAAACTACCATTTGGAGCTATATTTTTTCGCTCTGAAAGTAAAGGGGGGGGGGGGGGGAGGGCGCATCGGGCGCATTGACTGCCAGCAATTACTGGCAGCAACACCAGGAGAAAGGCATAACAATTAAATGCGAGCGAGCGGAGCGAGCGAGCTTGAATATTTTGACATTTTACAGTAACAAAAAAAACCTGCCGTTTGTTGCTATTTTTTTCGCTTTGGAATTGAAGGGGGTGGGGGCGCATCGGGCGAATTAACTGCCAGCAATTACTGGCAGCAATATCAGGAGAGCATAACGATTACATGCGAGCTGGCGGAGCGAGCGAGCTGGAAAATTTTACATTTTACAGTCCAAAAGCTGCCGTTCTTAGCCGTATTTTTTCGCTTTGGAAATCAAGGGAGGGGGGCGCACCGGGCGGAACTGCTGGCAATTACTGGCAGCAACATCAGGTGAATTGCATAACGATTAAATGCGAGCGAGTGAAGAGAGCGAGCTTGACAATTTAACATTTTACTGT
The DNA here is from genome assembly GCF_040938485.1 of Diadema antillarum. Lineage (NCBI taxonomy): Eukaryota > Metazoa > Echinodermata > Echinoidea > Diadematoida > Diadematidae > Diadema > Diadema antillarum. The sequence continues at coordinate 988,682 of NW_027271437.1, read as the reverse complement.
CCAAAAACTGCCGTTCTTTATATAGCCATATTTTTTCGCTTTGGAAATTAAGGGGGGGGGGGGGGTGGAGCGCATGCCACCGGGCGCAATTGCTGGCAATTACTGGCAGCAACATCAGGTGAATTGCATAACGATTCAATGCAAGCGAGCGAAGAGAGCGAGCTTTAAAATTTTGACATTTTACAGTAGAAAAACTGCCGCTTTGGAAATTAAGGGGGGGGGGGGCGCACCGGGTGCAACTGCAGACAATTACTGGCAGTAACATCAGGGGAATTGCATAAAGATTAGATGCGAGCGAGCTTGAAAATTTTGACATTTTACAGTCCAAAAACTGCCGTTTGTAGCTATACTTTTTCGCTTTGGAAATTAAGAGGGGGGCGGGGACGCCCGGTGCGCCCCTCCCCCTGGATCCGCCACTGGTAGTCAAGGGTGTCGGTTTATGTTCATGACTGGGGGATGTATGACCAGCGAGGTGGCTTCGAAGTGACCAAGCATGGGAAGGATGTCCAAAATCTATCTAAATAGTAAACACTGTATAGAAAACACTTGTACAAGTAGATATCTATAAAATCAGTGCTGCCAGAACCATGGGTGCGAATTGTTTTTGCCCACGAGGTTTTTTTTTGTGTGTGTGTGTGTCCCCGATGCAAAATTTCAAAAAAAAATATAAATAGATAAAAAATAATAATCATTTAGGGTCCGGCGTTGAGGTCGCTCGCAGACTGAATTTTGTTTTGTTTTGTTTTTGGTTTTTTTAAGGGTCTGAAGGGGAGTGCGTTCGCACCCAACGCACTCCCCCCCCCCCCCTTCCCTGGTGACGCCCATGCAAGCCTTGCGTGCGACTCGCGAAGAACAATTTTTACTACCCGGAGGTCCCCGCAGATTACCCGCACATTACAGTACATAGCACGTATCTCACCTGTAGTCGCCCGAAGGTGCGCACGCAAATCTTTTTACCTGCAACCATGTATAGACCTTGTCACACCTTTCCGGGCAAGCTACGCGGGCTTGTTGCGTGTGGGAATTTTCCAGCATACCGGACAATTTCTGAGGGCAAGCAAGGATTTGGGCGAGTCAGTAAATGCGTCTTATACCCCGTTCAGAGTCCCATTTTGTCTAGCACAACCTTAAGAGATCTTGCTGTGTTCACGCAAGACGATGGGGACTCTAAACGGTCACGGCGTAAGCATCTAGCATAAGTCTGGAGTGAGTCTGGCACAAGTCTGGCGTGAATGTCGTGCTAGACAGCCTAACACGAGTCTAGCACAACCTCTAGAGGTTATGCTGTGTTCACGCCAGACGAGGGGACTCTGAACGGTCTCGGCACAAACACGGCGTGAACATAGTCTGGTTTTCAGACCCTTTGCCAAGTGTACTCCTTTTACAAAATGCACCCTCGCGGATTTTGTTGCCGCCCTTCATGAAGTCACCGTTTTTGTCAAAGGATAAGGCCCATCAGCTTATCCTGCTACTTCTAGAAGCAGTAAATATTCTGAAAAGGAAATTAGCGTGAGAAAACGGTCTGAAAACCAGACTAGCGTAAACACAGTACACACTTCCAGAGACCAGCACTGTTTGTGATGGAAAAAAAAAAAAAAAAAAAAAAAAAAACCTTCCACTGATTTCCATAGAAATGTATGCGGACCTCACTCTAGACGACAAGGGGACTCTGAACGGGGGTCTCTCTTAACACCCACTGAGTTTGTATAAAAAAAATAGCTAGTTTTCATCTAGCATGTCCTCCAGAGGTCCTCCTAGACAGGGGGAACGGGGTATTACTTGCTGGACGGGTTCTAACTAAGTTCTACTTGCGGGTATGCTGTGTGACCTGTGTGCCAGGCGCGTTTGGGTTGACAACTCAGTGAAGGAATTCCTCTCAAGGAATGGCAGAAGTCCCACAGAATGTCGTTATCTTGGCAGCATACGAGGACTGCGAAGTACTTGCGTGGGATTTGCCTGCGAGTTGCTGCCGCTAAGGGCCTCCTAATGGTGTTCTGCGTGGACCTCTGCGGACAATCCCCGCGACTCACCCGGAAAAAGTTTTGGTCATGCTCAACACTTGACTACGCGCTAGGTACTGTCAGGTGCGGACCAACTGCGGAGAGCTCCGGGTAGCAAATTTGTTTCCCCTCAAGTCAACCCGCAAAACATCCTCAGATACGGGATGACAAGGCCATGGGCATGCTCAAAACTTGTTCCGAGTGCGTCGGGGGGGGGGGGGGGGGGGTTCGTTTGCAGAGGTAGACGCAGAACACCAGTTAGAGACCCTTACCGGCAGCACCTCGCAGGCAACTCCAACGCAGGTACTTCGCAGTACCCGTAAGTCGCTCGTAACAGAAAACGGATCGGTTTCAACGCTCTCACGCAGGTCACACGGAATACATGCAAGTAGAAGGTAAGTAGCTCTCGTCTAGAAGGTAAGACACAAGTGGAAAATTCGCAAACATTCTTGTCCTCCGGCAGAAAATTCTCCTGCGTGCTGGAAAATCCCTACTCGCAACAAGCATGCGTAGCTTGCCCGGAAAGGTGTGACACGGCCTCCACTCGATTATTGAGCTGCGCAAATTCGATACGATCCCAACCAGACTTCCCGCTCGCCATAACATGTTTGTTTGTTTTTCATTTTCATCTGAGAAGATGGCTGGATATCCCATATTCAGCTACACTAAGCTGGTCTTCCATGGGGTCCAGTTGGATGTGAGGCGTTACCACTTCACAGGGTTAAACATCCTGTTCTTTGCAATGAATGAATGAAGCGGGATCTTTTGCGTGCATGAGTTGTGACTCTCTCATTCGCGGGACCTCCATTTTATGTCCTATCCGAGGGACAGAGTGTTTTGCCTCTTGCTGGAGGGGACGGTAGGATTACACACAACATTGCTCAGTCCAGACTCGGGTTCGAACCCGGGTCCTTAAGATCGTGAGGCAGACGCGCTACCGACTGAGCCAACTCACCGCCCTTCATAACAATATAATGTCAGTTATTTCAAAATCCAGCGATCAGAATCCGACTCGTCAAATAACCATAAAACAACACGCCCGGAAATAGTCCCTCGTGAACATCTCGTGACACCGACTGTAACACAGCGAAAGTAAATTCAAACAGTCGTCTTTGACTCGTTCAGATTTTTCCCTTGCTGCTCGCATGGCATATCTTTTACGCTTATAGTGTAAGTAGTCTGGTTTTCAGACCCTTTGCCAACTGGACTCCGAGGCTATTTGAATTTTCAATTTGTTCGGGGGCAAACTACACGTGGTCTATTCAAAATAATCATAACACAAAATCTGACTTTGAAAATACGTCGTCACAACGGCAATAGCATGTGAAAATATATTTTTCAGATGAAAGTTGAATACCCGTGCAAACTTTTCCCCAAAATTCGGTTCTAGTGCTTCTTAATGTATGTCACTTTCAATATTATCAATTGAAAATCAATAAAAGATAGGAGATACAAACTTGAACAAAAAAAATCCCTAAAACCTACAAAAAATAACAAAGAGCACACTACAAGGTAATAGTCAGCTCAAAGATTTTACAGTCATTATTTGGGAAGCGCTGTGGTAAAATGGATAACGTCATAGACTTTCCCAAAAAGACGTCCTGTGTTGAATCCTGCCTGAGTTTACCCAAAGTATAGAGCATGTAGAGTCAGCGAATGCAGAAGCTGAAGTACACATTTATGAAGTTCTAGGAATCTAAGACAGTATATATGAGGGCCTTTTGTTTGTTCGTTCTTGTTTTCAACAGAATAATGAAAAAGTTCTATTCTAAAATGACTAACATCTTCCAGACGGCAGGTTGAATATTACCTTTAGCATATTAGTAACATACCTAATGACTGTGCATTTTCCAGGTAAATGAAATGTCATGTAACTTTCTTTATATTTTGTTATATTATGATTATTGCCATACTCTCACATCCCGACGGGACATTGATTTCCCCAAAGCTATGAAAGTTCAAAAACAAAATAGTAAAGGGATAACAATTTTTACTTAACATTCACAAATAAGTACTACTAACATTTCTGCTTTCACTGAATCGGCATGTTAATTTTGACATGAAGTGTCCTTTAAGTTTGCGCGTTCTTTTCTAGGGGCTCCCGTCTTTACTACCGGCCATGTATCTAAGTACCCCAAGTCAAGAAAATCGTAGATAAAACATTTTGTCATGTAATAGCAATGAAAATTTAAACTGTTTGGCACTGGAGATATTATTTTGTGTACTTTCTTACAGGACCTATTACGACGGGTGCAGGTATGTTCGTTTCATCGAGGCAACGGATGTCACTGCAAAGTGGAGAGCAGCCCCGCTTTTATGCCACAGCTCCTTTGAAAGTTGCATCCATGAGCAGGCCAGTTAAACCAGTAGCAATTAGGAGTGGTTACTCGGGCGATGAGCAGCGTGGACTCCAGTCAACTGCAAACTCTGCTTTGATCCGATCTACAACTTCTGCTAACCGTTACCAAAAGCTCAATCCTTTCCAAACATATCGAACACAGACTTCTCTCCAGGTACCTAAATCCGACTCGTCTAGTAACCATAAAACACCACTCCCGGACTTTTTCTCTTTTTTTAAACAGCCCTATTTAGATAAAAGGGACTGTCCCATCTTTTCTAATGTAAGCGACAAAGATGAGTCAGGAATGAAAGTGAAATCTCCCAACTCCATCACACCATACATGGTCACTACCCCAGTATCAACACCCTTACAGAAAACGTCACCATCATCAGACACTCGTCCAAGAAGTAAAGTCATGTTCCCTGAACATTTTGATTCAGCCAGGAAGCAGACCGACAAGTAAGAACGTCACCAACTATTCAATCCACGATCGGACTGTCGCTTGTAGCGAAAAGGGTAGATTTTGGAGAGAAGTGGCCACTACCGTATAACAAACTTATTCGATACTTTTGAAAAGTATACTCTTCATATATCATCACAACCTTACAAGTAACAAATTTACGAAGAGTCCCTTTCTGGGAACATATCCAAATGACGTTGTCAATTTGGCTAGCGAATAACCGTTGGTAGTGAGTAAGATGTGTAGAAAGACACGAGTTTTTTGTCTATGTGAGTGTCGCAATTATGCAATCTCAGTGACCAGATATGGATTATGTGAATTTTCAACTGTGATCTATTCAAACTCTCCGGAGGAATCTAACGCTGTGAGTGTAATTTGCCTATCCCTTGGAGGTGTTCTGGGCATCCCTTATCATTTATGACCCCCACTGGATTATGGAACGTGTGTTTGTTACTAATGGTGGACCAGTATCAAAACGTAACCAAGTTTTGTTGTAGCAATGGATACAATGATTGCCTGAAGTTTGCATGTAATTGTGAAACTTTGCGATTCCGATAATTGTTCCGTCGTCATACTAAGCATCTACATGGCTCACCTCTTTGTTCCTTTCTTTGTTGATCTTCTCTACCATAAATGACCAGTAATCAATACTCCAAGTCTTGTTTGTTTGATATCAGTTAAAGCACAAGTCCACCTTCATAGACATGTGGGTGAGTGAATGGAACAATATTAGTAGAACACATTAGTGAGAGTTTGAGGAAAATCGGACAGTCCTTTAAAAAATTATGAACTTTAGAAGTTTCTGCTCAGTCACGGCTGGATGAGAAGACTACTATATATTGTGATGTCACATGTGTACAGCGATTTAAAGAATGTTTAAAGAAATTCAACATTTTTCACTTTTCTCGCATAGCAAAAGAACACTCGTCTTCTCTCTTTCAGAGGGCAAGGGTAATAATATTACCATTAACATACGTCAGTAACAAGTCGGAGAAATGTGCACTTTATTCAAAAAGTAAAGTTTGTGAATTTTTTTTATTATCCTTATTATCGTTCTACGCATGTGACATTATATACTGTAGTAGTCTTCGCATACGGCAGTGATTGCGCATATACTTTCACATTTTGTATTTTTCTGACAAACAACCTTAAGTGTAATGCTCATAAGCCTACACCATGCTTTTTCAATGTGGCGAGTTGTTCTATTATAATACGAGGAATTTCTATAGTCAAACCCAACACCTTTTTTCCTTTTCGAAAACAATCGTAAAAACAGAATCATAGAAAGCTCAGTGAGTCCGTTCCTTAGGTTTACGAATTAATACATTCAGTTTGATACATCATTAGGCGCCATGTTGTGTGGCTGGACAGCCTTTTGGTTGGAATGATGCCGCACAGCCTTTTGGTTGGAATGATGCCGCGAATGTTTTTCTGTATCTATTAGAGGTGCTTTTCACACATGCGATGGATCATGGATGCACGTCACGATTGCCACACCCACGAGTCATACATCCCACGAGCTAGTCGCCAAGTGAACAAGGCACACGAGCTCAACATCACTGACTCGTTGGTGTCAGGCTTCTGGTGTTTGATCCTTTTATCTTCACCTGGGCCCGCCCCTTATGTGTTATAAATGGTGACACCACATTTGCTCCTGCGACAAATGTTCCGGTCCTATTCTCTTCAAGGAATAAAAAGGTTATGGTTAGGGTTGTGATAGGGGAATTTTGTTTAGTTTGATGTGAGAACTAGGATTAGGGTTATGATTATGTTTTGTGATGGAAGAATGTATGCTTGGCTTAGCGTGCAGATATATGCATTTCATGGAGCAAAGTCTCGCAGGAGCAAATGTCAAGGAACCATATTACAGCTGGTGTTTGCCACTCAATGGACCAGCTTCATTATATGTATTCGTGTTTTGTTATGAACAACGCATGGTTACACTTCATGATGCCTGAATACATTGCAAAAACTTTCCTATTTTCCGGTATTTGTTCATAGTCATACCATGCAGCAACATTATGTGATTCTTCGTGTTCTTCGCTTCTCTCTTTGTTGATCTCCTTTATAACGGACAGTAATCAATGCTACCGCTCCTATATACGTCAGGAAAGAAAAGTCCCAACATATTTCAAGGTTGCTTGTATTAACAGTAGCGTTGATATATTTCCTACACTTTAAAAACATCGGTGTTAGATTTAACATCACGGGTGTTAAATCTAACACCTATCAAACTTCAATAAAGGACCACACCCACAGGTGTTGAAAATGCACTGTGATGGTGTTGAAAAGTGCTCACCTGACACTTCGTGGTGTTAATTTGACACTGTACCTGGTGTTGTTTTGACACTGTACTGGTGTTAATTCAAAAATGACACCACATGGTGTTGATTTGATATTTGTTGGTGTTAATATCAATGGTTTAACACCTGTCCAGCTTCAATAAGAGACCACACCAGCTGGTGTTACTTTGGTGTAAATTTATTTTCACATTTTTTCAAAAATCTAGTATTTTAATGTAAAATTCATGATGATAACTTTTTTTTTTAACATGGAGACAAAATATTTCAGATTGTTAAAATTGATTAATTATAAGGGTTTTTTTGGAATTATTAAGAGTTTGTATTTTAAGTCAAATTTGTATAGAATTTTAAGTTCTTCCTCATGCCTTGGTGACCTTTCCAGATGATTGAATGTAGACGTCTTGTTTTGTTTTTCTCCCTTTCTTTGTCATGCCTATCTTTAATTTCATTTTCTGTCTGTTCTGTCCCTGCTTTCGTTCTTGTCCTTGTCAATTTTCTGATTATTTCGCTCGACATCAGGATATCAAAATTTTCACACATGGAATCCTTGACGGATCTTGAGATGCCCTCACCTTCTAGAGTAATTCACAAATTTTACAAGCTTTGCTTTTCTTGCGAATTCCTCTTTTCCATGAAGAGTTATGATTTAAGATTGTATTGCTTACATGTTTATTTATCCAAACCAGAGTTGATAACATTATAATAATTGTATTCATGTTTTGTTGAAACTACGGGGATTCAAAGTTCCTTTAAATATTCTGTACTCATGTAGCGTTATGTATATTACTTTGTATTACTTTACACGGAAATAACATCATTTTGAGTTGAATTTGAATATGAAACCCTTAAGTCCAGAGAGTCAACCGGGTACGAAGGATATAGCGTGTACTAGTTGAAGAAAATTATTACCGGTATACATAATCACATTTTTTACTTACATTTAAGGCAAATCATATCTTAAAGCAAATTAAAATGGTAATGACCTGAATTGATCGGTGTTTGTAATTACGGGTCGATGAAGGGCAATTTGTCAATCAGTTGCAATGAAACATCTCAACCGAAGAATTTCATGCATTTGAATTTGAATGTGAATTCTCTCGATAGTAGTATGAAAGAAGCTTTAAGTTTAAACACATTCACATTCAAATTGAAGAAGTTGTTCATACATTCTTATAAAGCGGAATGAGTTACATTCTAGTCAGACTTAACTTTGAGTTCTCTTTCTTATCGCTTATTCACCATACTCATTTTTTTTTTACTATTCCTTTTTTTTTTAAATATTTATCCCGGTGATCAATCGCATCTTGTGCCTTGCGTGTGCTAGTATAGACTCATCATCTCTTCCCCCTTCTCGCCTTTTGCCTGTCTTTTCCTGTCCTCATGTCTCTTTCTGTTTTTTCCTTCCAAGATAATCTCCTTCTCTTCCTTCACTCTGTTGTTTCTCTCTCCCTTTTAAAAACAAGAGAGTTTACTTGTGTTTGTTTGTCTGTCTGTCTGTTTGTTTGTATAAGTCTGTATGTGTGAGCACTTTATTATATATCTAAGCAATTTGCTTCTTTGATGTTATCTAGATTTTGTCCACGAGGAGGCTGCAAAATACAAACTTGGCTTTTTAGCACATCTCCTCCATTTCCCGAACTTTAGTTGTAATTCAGTTTTATCTGCTTATGTGATGCGCAGTTGTATTGTTAATTTCACATATTTTTCTTTGTTACTTGTACTTGTTAATTGTATTAATATTGTGTTATTTGTGTATGAACATGTTTTGCGTTGTTTGAAATGGAATGAAATAAAATGAAATAAAATGAAATGAATAATTACGCAGTACCCGTTGCGTGCTATAAGGATTATAATAGAACCAACACTTGCTGTCGGGCGGAAGCTCGGTGGTCTACTGGAGATGACGCCAGGAGGTTGTAGGATCGAATCCTGCTAGAGTATGTAAGCCCATAATTTCCTTTATCATGGCTACTACTAGAACACTGATCAATTCAGTGCTTATTTTCGTCGATGTAATGCAATTTGTCAATCAGCTGCAATGAAAACATCTCGACGGAAGAATTTCATGAATTTGAATAAATATCTGTATTATACAGTATCAAGATCCAGGAAAGTTGTTCATAAACGGTTATTCATTTTCCGTAAAATGAATTGTTTCTTGGTCCCCAATGAATTAGGTATCTGGATAATCTAAAAAGCAATCATACAAATATGAGGAAGGAACAGAAAAAGCTTAGTGCTACCGGAGATTAAACGGGGTCATCCCACAAGACCGACACCCACGAGTCATACGGTCCACGAGAGCGACATCAAAAATAGGTCCATGAGTCATACAGCCCATGAGTTATACGGCTCACGAGTTTTACAGCCCATGAGTTCGACACTATGCACAAAAGACTCACGAGACCGACACTATTAAGCAAAGAAAGCCCACGAGACCGACACTACACAATAACGGCTCACGAGACCGACAGTACGCAAAAGACGCTCACGAGACCGGCACTAGGCAAAGAAGGTTCACGAGACCGACACTAGGCAAAGAAAGCCCATGAGACCGACACTAGGCGAAGAAGGCTCACGAGACCGCCAGGATGAACAGCGCAATCTACATGTCAATTACCTGTACAGGGTGTTCCATTAAAGGGAAAATTACATACGGGCGGGTGCAATTTCGTCACGCTATCGAGCGAGAGACTGTAACTAATTGAACAGCACCATCTACATATCAACGACATCAAGTTTCTTTTTCTACACGTGTGGCTTTTAGAGGGCAGTTCTGTCACGCTACAGGGAGCAAAATTGTTACCAATTTATCTCTTTTTAAAGATAAAATTGTCTTCTTCACCGGACCCCCCCCCCAAAAAAAAAAGTATGAAAACATAATAGAGGACAAGAACGATGTATGGTTCAATTTTAGATGCCATCGTGCTATTTTTGATAGGCCTTCCCAATTTATAGAAAGACGATAGACAGGCTGTACGTGTTTTTTTTCGCCCTTTTCTTTCTCACTTCTCTAGTTAGGTATTCCTTATTAGATAATGTATCGTCCTGCTTATATCCGCCTGCTTAAAGATCAGTTTGTTTGTTTTTTCTGTAACCATAATGTATATTATATGACATTTCAAAGGATGAAAACGTTTTATATCGCAGCGATTCACCTCGATTTGTGGCTTGTATTTGTAAAATCATTCTCCTCAAAACGGTTTATTTTTTATGAAATAGAAAGGCTATTTTCATGGATGTATGTTCGTTTTCGGAAGCTTTAACGATACCTTGATATTATAGACGACTACATTTTATTTCTGCGTATTTATACTAGAAAATCAGCAGCTTTGCATATGACTACTCCCCTTCCATATCATGTAAAGCAGATATGCGCTGCAACATTACCCATTTTGTGAAATATTTTCTTGTAAACTTCATTTCACACCTGGGTATTATTCTGTATAGTTGATGTGAATGTCCACATCATTTTATTTCATTTTATTTCTAAGCAAGTGTATACCCGTTTAACATTTTTGCGGAAAGAGAAACCAGGGTGTTTTGGCATTTTTGAAATTAATGTTGAAACATCTCATGCACTTTTACTGAATTTGGTTCATTTTTTCACAAATAGTCAAACACGCAAACACAATTAAAAATCTTGAACAGTTCAGAGGTGAGGGAGGGCAATTGAAGGGGTAATCCCCTAGCAACTCTCCTTTTCCATCTCTATCTTCCTTATGCCATTATCCGGACACCCTATACAATCAATTGTTCTATAGGTGGCGGTGTTCATCCTGTCGGTCTCGTGGGCCTTCTTATGCCTAATGTCGGTCTCGTGAGCTTTGTTTGCCTAGTGTCGGTCTCGTGAGCCTTTTGAGCGTAGTGTCGGTCTCGTGGGCTTTGTTTGCGTAGTGTAGGTCTCGTGAGCCTTTTGTGTGTAGTGTTGAACTCATGGGCTGTATAACTCGTGGGTTTATTTTTCTTGATGTCGAACTCGTGGGCTTTATTTACTCAGTGTCGAACTCGTGGGCTGTATAACTAGTGGGCTGTATGAATTGTGAGCTGTATGACTCGTGGGCTGTATGACTTGTGAGCTGTATGACTTTTAGGCTGTATATGACTCATGTGTGTCGTTCTCGTGACATGCATCCATTTTGTATGCCGTGATAAATCGGGGTGAACGTAACGAAACGCGACGTCACATAGTAGACCGTAACAAAACTTGGAGATGGTCCATAATGGGACACGACGGAAAATATTGATAGTCTAGCCTGGTCAGACGCCGTGAGAACAGCGTCTAATAGCTACATGTTCACCGGGGCGAGGACTGGAACGACTAAGACTAGAATGCGGTGCATCTACCCACGGCGCATGGCGGGGTTTCCGTTGCCGTCGGGAACATGGTGCAAGAGCAGCTGAAAGAATTTATTCAAGAAACGGTGAAGGATTTTATATTTTGTTCATGTCGAAATACTTATGCAAGTGTATTCATATAGGAAGAAAATGTATGTGCCTTTATGGAGGGGGGGGGGTAGAAAAATTATACTCTGGTGAAGGAACGGCATTATCATGTAAAGAAAAGAAAAGAAAGTTATTGCATGAAAAATGTATTTCAGTGTACAAACCTTGCATGCAGCCATACAATATTTGTATTATATATGATTAGAGGCGCACCTACATATTTGATATGAGTTGTTAGACGCTGAGATTATGAATAAAATAATCTATACATGTACGATTCAGGTTTATATTCAGCTATTTTGCACCTGACTATACATAGTGACACTTTAGATAAATAATAAAAAGTTTTTTGAGAGTAGCCTTAGTTTAAGCTTTCTTGTATCTTTTCGTGATAATTAAAACAAAAGTAAATAAAAAAATCCAACTTTTCTATGAGGATTTCCTTTTTTTTTGTGCAACTTCCAGTGATCTCCACGCACGGGTCGGCACCTCTCAATGCCCTTTGAACACTTTGGAAGAATGAAAACATAGCTGTCTTTATAAAAGACATTTAAAAATGAAGTGCGGAGAAAAACACATAAACATCAATGAGCATACCACGCAATACGTCGAGAGATTAAAAAAAAAAAAAAAAACGTTGATGAATTCAATGTTTAACCACCAGCCGCCCACTGTAGAATAGATTTTCACACAACGTAGTGCCGGTACATCAAAAAAAGTATTCTTTTTTTTTAATATCTGAAAATAATGTCATGAGAGTGTCATAATTTTTGTTAAAAGTTTTCATTTTTTCGACTCATCCTAAGATTATGCTTTCGCTAAATTTCATCCCCCACGTGTTCTTTAAAAATGTGGATCAAGCTTTAGCTGTTTCGATATCCTGTAAAATCAATTTTATCTCGTCTTGAGTCATCATATCTTTGTGGTGTTGTTCGCATGAGTATTTCATCAGTAGTATAAGCCAGAGATTTAACGTTGAGTACAAGAGAGTACAAGTTAGTGTTCAGCTTATAAAGTCGTGTATCGTAAATTCGTCACAGTTGACTGTGTTTTTAACAAGCACATTATGCTCGGGAATAGGTCCTCTCTTGTGTTTGATCTTCTCATATAAATCTATTTACAAATGGCTTATTAGAGAAAGCAGTAATATGTCAAAAAATCGTATTCAATAAGTTAAGCAAAGTATCCTTTTTGTTTACAACAATCTTTGTTTTCGTGTAAATAGCTGAAGTGTCTTCATGTTTTCTATTTTCTCTTTTCATTTCATCTGTCATATCTTATGCAAGAAAAAAATATATATATGTTACGCTCAGTAAGCGGTAAAGGGAATTATTATTATCCAAAGTAAGGAAACATGATTATGTAATAAACTTGTATTTATGACTGTGATGGTGATAGAGATTCTTTAACGGTGATGACATAGAGCAAACTTGTGACGATTACGGTGAGAATGAGGATGGCAAAGACAAACTTGTTAAGATATTGCTGAGCACTGTTGTTAGAATGTCAGTCATGGCCTCTCCCGAGAGCTTTGCGTAGATCTATGTATAAGTTGTCATAACGGCAGAAGGTAACATGCAATGAAAAATGTTGTTACATGATTGTATATAGACCAATATATATTTGTCCAAGTTTCATGCGAAATTAAAACTTATGGAATTATATGATTATATAATTGTATAATTATATATATATATATATATATATATATATATACATATATATATATATATATATATATATATATATATATATAAAGGCTATAAACATGTAGCTGAGGAATGATAATCCACCCTTTGACGCGCATTCTATAGTCTATGTCAATCTCAATTAAGGTCTTTCGCTTAACGAAAACAAGCAAGAACTCTGGAATAAATCCACACAAGAAGCTCAAGTTGGCCTTATTTATGATAACATTGTTTCGATTTTTACATTCGAGCGCAGTTTATATTGCCCTGTATAGCATGACATTGAGAGTACACGTGTATTTGAATAAATTCTAGTTGTTATGTCATTATAACTTTCGTTATTGTAATGTAGAAGTATAATACCAGAATGTAGGAAGCCATTTTAATATTTGTATGGTGTGCCATGGATACATAATCATTATCATTCAGTTGCTGCCAAGATAAGGCTACATTTTGTTTTGAGCTGTGTACATGTACATCTACTGGTGAAAACATGAAATCTTAAGAATTAACACTCGCCTTATTAAGTTAGTATTCAACAAAATAGTATGTTATTGCTTGTACTCTACTACTTGCAGTTGACATATCGTACCTTTAAGACTTGTATACCAATTTATGTTTTTTTTTAATAGTTTTATATCATGGTTAGGTATATTACACGGCTTCATATAATATGGTTTTATATCAGATTATTTTCTGTTATACTTCGATATATGTATAGAATATGTAGCGTATATTTTTTCATGCTATGTTTTGTACAACGACACTCTTTGTTGAAAATGAAAATAAACGAAATGATTTTTTTTTTTTGTAAATCAACGGAAGGCCTCATCAGCAAAAGCCTTAATAAAGGCATGGGCCATGCTGTGGACAATGTATCAAGAAATAAGGCCTACTACAATGTTCTTTACAAAACTATGAGATGGAACGCTTCGAACTTCTAAATGTTGATACAGATTCTGATTTAAATGCTTGAGCACGACACTATTCCTGCATTTTGGATTTTATGTTCTAAAAGAAAATCCCAACAAACTTTGATCGGTTACCTGCGTTTTAGGGCGATGCTCAATATTTCAAAGATTATTCAATCCGGAAATGAGAAAATCCATATAGTAGACCCCTATATTCTGTCCTTTCTCAGCGCGTGGAGATATTGTGGGAAATATAAATAGGTCTTACTACTTTGCGATACGATAAAGTTTTGATATATGACACTATTCCTGCTTTTTGATTAGTATTAAAAAAAGACACACCTGGTGCTCGTAACTAATGTTGACGTGGGGGTGTGTGAGCACTGTCAAAGAAAACCCGGAAAAAAAATACAACAATAGGCTATACAAATACGCTCAAACAATAATCCATACATTTTTTTTTTTTTGGGGGGGGGGGGGGGGGTGGGGTTGGGGGAGAGATAAACAGGTATGCCGAACTGTTAACTAAAAATATGCACTTTGACAAAATACGAAGAAAAAAAGTACGTTGACCCACGTTAAATTTTGACAGAAACGATTCCACTTGCAATTGACTTGGAAGAGCCACTAAAACGACATAGTAAAAGTTCCCTAAGAATCGAGTGGTGAAGAAATGCATAAATTCAAAATGAAATCTATTCATGCACATATCTGGGAACATAAAACTGGTAGAAAGTAAATTCTGATGTGCATGCCCATGCTTTTGAGGTCAAGAAATACAATTATGACATCAGTAGTAATTTTCAAGGATTCCTCTACGTGTAATTTGCTACATTTCCATATACTAAATGCAAAATTGCCGCCATAATAGTGACCTGTTCATGGCACGATATATCAATGTGTTATATTGTATAGCTGCAGATCGTTGTGGTCATGCTTTAAATGCTAAGAATCAATACTCATAGGCTCAGTCATTAACTTTAAAGAACAAGTCACCCCAAATTTGCATAAGTTTGCTTATAACTATAGTCCTAGCATTGTTACTACCGTGTAGTACACCATAAAGGGAAATTCAATCTTAATGTTATGCTTCGTGTGAAAATAAACAAATCAGAGAGGTAGATCAGTGATTTTCTTTTTTTTTTGCGGAAAAACACATAAAAAAGTTTTACATTGTAAACAAGACATTGTTTTGGGGATGCAGGAATACAAAATACAAGAAGGATATAAGTTCCTACTTGCAAGCAGTCTGATATTAATAATTTGCATAAATTTGTATATACATGTACATGCAGAATGTTCCCCATAATCTGTGTTCACCCATATCTCCGTATATTTCATCTATAGATAATTCACTTGTGTCGTCTGTGGTCATAATATTTTTTGCAATGCTAAGACGGAATCATTGCTAGAGAGCTTTCAAGAATACGTCGCTGAAAGTTTTCATAAATTTGCATACGAATTCATGCAAAGTAATATTGTGCATCATATTAAGCTTACACTTTTAGGATACATCTTTCAGAATGATATTTGCAATGTTAGTATCTATGAAATCAAGGACAGAAACCATCAATTTGATATCATTCACAACCTAAAAATATTCCCTCACTACTTGTTGTATAAATATCCATTTGATTTAAAGTATTGCACTACCTCAGTCTACTCAGCTGAAGCCTATGAACATTAGACAACATAAAATGGTATCCTATTTATAATATATATCTAATATATATATATATATATATATATATATATATATATATTGATCTTTACCCCAATTAACTATCAAAATGTACATAAGGTACACAAAAACTGAGGTCTTAAACCGTGAAGCAGACACTCTTTAAAACTATGTTTTTTTCCTTTCATGTTCTGATTCAACCTCCATATTTAATGGATGCTAATTGTGTCTTTAATACTTTTGATCAGGGAGGGTACATTATCAACACCATTTCTTAGGCAACCATACTGATATAAGTTAAATTAATTTTGAAATTCATATAAAATTGTTCTAGTAATATTTTGTTCGGTTTCACTCAAGTGACTTTCTGAAAAAAACTGAAGCACTAGGGTTCGTATAGCTTGATATCAAGTATATGTGTTATACACATCTTTTCAAGTACACTTGTTACAGAAGTTATTACGAGTGTGAAATACTTTCTGCTCATGAAATAAGGAATTTGATTGTTTTAAAGGACAAGTTCACCTTCATAAACATAAGGATTGAGAGAATGCAACAATATTAGTAGAACATATCAGTGAAAGTTTGAGGAAAATTGGACAATCGATGCAAAAGTTATGAATTTTTAAAATTTTTGTGTTGGAACCGCTGGATGAGGAGACTACTACAGCTTGTGAGTCATATGCGTACAACAGTATAAAGAAAATGTAAAAGAAAATTCAACATATTTTCACTTTTTTCGCATAATAAAAGAGCTCTTGACTTGCCTCTTTTCTAAGGCAGGGGGAATAATATCACCCATAACATTTGTCGGTAACGAGTCAGGGGAATGTGTACTTTTTTCAAAAGATGGCATTTTGTGAAATTCTCTTTATATTTTCCTTATATTGTTGTACGCATGTGACATCTAAGTTTTTCATACACTGCAGTAGTCTTCTCATCCAGCGGTTACTGCACAAAAACTTCAAAAATTCATAACTTTTGAACGGATTGTCTGATTTTCCTCAAACTTTCAATGATGTGTTCTACTAATATTGCTACATTCTCTCAATCCTTATGTTTATGAAGGTGAACTTGTCCTTTAACCTTTTATGAACATAAGCTGATAGGCATAGAAATTTTCACAGATTAGGTCACATCTGTTATGTTCAGCTTTTTTGATATGGAGTGATATGCTGTAATGTATACAGATTTTATCCATGTCGTGTTCACAAAAGCTTGCCGGAGGCTTGCCCTACCCATCGATACCTGAGTAAATTCCTGCCTATGAAAATCAATGTGAGCGAGCAGGCGAATGCTGTAATGCTTCACACTGCTGATTTATGATTATTATAGAGTTGGAAACTCTTTTTGAGAAATGTTTTTTTCTTTTTTGGTCAGTATAACTAGATCGTCTACTACAGATCTCTGATCAGCATAAGTGGAAAATAGCTTCATTAATTTATAGCATGTGAATCTTCAAAATACTTTCGAATTTTCATAACACGTTATGTTGGTTGAAGGTTTGAATTCTTGTCCTTTGTATGTTTCTTCTTATTTTACATTCTTTATTTTTGTTTGTTTGTTAAGGGGGTGGGAGAGACAGCACGATCAAAATTGATTTGCACTATTGTAAGTTGTTGATTTCTTCGACATCTTTTGTGTGAGAAGTTGCACCGTTTTTTGTGATTGTCTCGACACCACGACCCACACACATAACAGCCAAGAAGCGATGCGGGACAGTGCAGCATTTAATCCCTGATGTGCAAACAGCAGTTTCATTCTGCACCGAGTTAATAACAATAATAGGTTCCATCATATTTGTTGAGCATTTATACATTTAATAGACAACCAAACTTACAAAGATTGACTGCTATGTTCGTCATGTTTGCAATGATTTATTGTGCATCTTAGCCAGATATCGTGTATCAGTCACTTTATTGTACAATGTACTTTTCATTGAGAAATATGAAAATGAATGGAAATTGAAATTGAAAATAATGGATACATTTATGCAATTGGTCTTCCACCTTCCCCAGACATCTAGGAGCTGCGATCACAGTATGGAATCTTTGGGGAATCCCAGTATGATTTGCACAACCTGTTACTGTTGTTTATGTGGAATGAAATAAAAAAAAAACCTGTGCATTCTTAAACGTTTGAGATTGCAAATATTGGATCGTGGTTTAATATTTATTCTGTGCATGTGTGCACGAAACAAAAGCACCAGACATTGTGTTTACGGAGAAAGGAAGAGAGCACAGCTACAAAACATTGAAACTCTTCATCAGTACTTGCCAAGAGTACATTTGTTGTTTTATAGCAGTCATCTCTTCGTGTTCTGATTACAAAAATCCACGCGGCTGTTGCCACGGTACTGAAAATATCACATTTCCAATATGGCGGTCTATTTCTTGAGTATTTATACACAGAGTAAAACTTAAAATACTTGACCTCCATGTTCTATATGTCTGTACTAATACATTGTGCATACTAGTCAGATATTGTGTGTCCATAAACTTTATTTTATCTGATATATCTGGGTTCTTTATCCAGAAATACGAAAATAAATCGCAATTGAATTTGAAATTGAAAATAATGGATACATTCATGCCACTGGACTTTGACCTTCCCTAGACATTTCACAATATGGAACCGTTGAGAATCCCACCATTGTTTCCACACTCTGTTATTATTATTTATGTGGAATGAAAATACATTCTTACACTTTTGAGATTGCAAAATTGGATTATGGCTCAATGTTTACTCTGTGCATGTGTGCATGAAACAGAAACACCAGACATTGTGTTTACGGAGATAGGAAGAGAGCACAGCTACAAAATATTCAAACTCTCCAGCAGCACTTGCCAAGAGTGCATTTGATGTTTTATAGCAGTCATCTCTTCGTGTTCTGATTACGCAAAAAACAACAACAACCATCTGTCTGACGCTGGCTGTGCCACTGTATTGAAAATATTACATTTTTGCTCTATCATAATTAGTTTTTGACATGGCGGCTTACCAGGACTCAATAGCTCAGCAACTTGAATGTCCCGTATGCATGGAAACTTTTACAAAAGCCAAAGACCTGGCGTGTGGACACACATTTTGTTCAAACTGCATAGAAAAGTTTGCTGATGGTGAATCTATTGTTTGCCCAGAATGTCGCCAAAAGACGTTTATCGACAGAAATTTGGGGATATCCACGCTTAAATATCTTGGCTAATAGAATGGTTGAGGCAATGAAAAATAAGGATACCACCATTGATCACAGAAGAACAAAGGAGACACCACCCGTTTGCCGGAAGCATCGACCCAACCGTATGAAGTATTTTTGCGAAAAATGCCAAGAACTTGTCTGCAGCGAGTGTTCGATGGAAAATCACTACGATCACGCAGGTGTTACACCCGCAAAGACAGCTGTCTTGTCCAGGGCAATGGAACAGATGCTCGCCGACAGTGATGAAACCAAGCAGGCGATCCATGATCTGCAAGAGGGATGCCTGAAGGATCTTCCTCTCTTCGAATCATATATCATAGACTGCAAGACCAAATTCGACGAGTCGTTTAGCTCTTTTACGAACCTACAACTGGAATTCAAGTGTAAATTGCAGAAGGTGATGACAGAGGAACTTGCTAAATCGTCTATTACCAGCGAGGAAAGGACATTTTGGCCCATGGGAATGAGGAAGAAATCTTCCCAAATTTCCAGCAGTGGTCAGATGAGATGAAGGCTAATGCCTCACGAATGTCGATGATACCAGATATTATAGACAAGGAGAGCAGAGCTGTCGCAGACACAGCTCGCAATTGCCTTAACCACCTCAGAAAAATTGAAGAAATATTATCAGGTAAGATGGAAAACAAGGTAACATACATTACTTGTGCCTGAAGTTTCAAAGACGACGTAACTACAATTTTAATCATCATTTCACCTCGCCTGACAGCCAGCAAAGGATTCAATAATAAAAGCCCTCCGGAAAATGTTTCCTCTGAAACGTACCTCAAATGTAAAAGGACGTGGGGAGAATACATTACTAAGAAGTAATCTTAATTATCTCATAGTTACCTTGGTGCACTGTTTAGCCTTTGTTTTGGCTAGTACGATACCATGAGAAGATGTGCTGTGAAAATACGTAAAGCTTTATTGTGACGTCAGATTTTGATGATACTACTTCCGCTCTCTTCTGACTTAACGTCATTCTTATCTAAGCTCATATTGGGCTCATGCACGTGATCACGTTAAAAGATTTGATTTTTTTTTTTTTTTTTTTTGTAAGAGCATGGAGTTTCATATACGAGGCGTTTAGTTACGTGATCCAATCATTCATAGTTGGTTGAAATTCTATTGGTAAAACATGATTAATGATGAAACTTCGTCAGACGTAAACAGAGTAAATAAATTATGGTCATTTAAGGAGAGACTAACGTCAGAAAGGGGTATGGTAAGAAACCAAAACCCATTTTCAGAATCTGAGGTCATGGATTTTTTTTCTAATAACATAAAAATATTCCATATTTACATTATTCTTTACGTGTTGAAAGGCAATATATCACAATCAATGAAATGACAGAATGCTGGCAATTCATTTTACAGTCATAAGAAAGACGGCTTCCTTTATTTGGCAAAATGTCTAACAATGTATGGTGGGTTGCCTGCCTGGGGAGAGGGGTTGAAAGAAAGTTCACCTGAGAAAAGGGAGTGCATTTACAGTGTTTCTGATTTAAGGGAACTCCCAGCCAGAAAATTCATACCTGAGACGGGGGTCGAGGGGACTGAGCTGAAATATTTGCAGTGGACGCTTTCAAAACGTAAGGACTCTCTGTCGAACGAGACGATAAACCAAATGTTCTGCAAAACTGAACAAATACGTTCATTCTCTTCAAGATTTTGGTCCAATGACAGCTTCAAGTTTTCACCCAATTACAAGTCAGAGTGGGGATTTGGGCCGATCAACCTCCACCCGAAGGAGCCGATGTCCAAGTCTAAGAATTCCAAGAGTCTGCGTTTTATTATTTGAGAAATTATTTTCATTGAATTTCAAGTTTCTACTCATGTCTTGGCGCCCTGTGGTAAAAACCTTATTGTACACCACTTGTAATTTTTTCCTTTCTTTCTTTGTTACCTCTATCTTTAGTTTATTTTCCTGCCTGTTCGGCCCTTGCTTTCGTTCTTGTCCTTGTCATAGCTCTTTATTTCTGTCCGTTTCGCCTGACATCATTTGACGTCATGATATCACAATTTTCATATAATGGAGTCCTTTAAACTTATTTGAATTGAATTTTTTATTTGAATTTGGTGTCCAATATAAATAATATCACTCGCGGATTATGTGAATCCAATCAATAGCCCCTACAAATGAAGGATCCGCTTTTATTCATTTTTGGGAATCTAGTAAATCGCTGAACGCTTCTACTACGTAGATGTCCTGCAAATACGCGAAAATTACCAGCGGACTATAGAAATCAGCCACTCGGGGGAGACCAAGCTGACCCAACATGAACATTATAGGGAAATCCCCATAACTAAATGTGTACAGCTTTATAAATGATTTCTATGATGGTAAAGACACTCCCAAATAATCTCGATTTAAGTTAAAGAAATGAGAGTTGCACATAATAGCGAGCTTTAGATCTACGACGCGAACGCTATGACGACGTCATGTAAAAAAAATGATGTTGTGCACAAGCGCAGGATATACTTTCTTAAATTGTCCAACCTTGGACGCTGTCTCGTCGGTAGCGTCAGCGTCGCAGATCTAAAGCTCGCTAATATCCGATGACAACGGGTGATTTTACTTCAACAGGTTTGCGTCATTATTTTTTTTTAAATTTATGCCGGTTAGGGTGCGAATGCAGATCGATTCATCGGAGCAATCCTTTGGTCCACAAGCGTGACCACTAAAAGTAGTGCTGAATGAATAGAAAAGAAAAAGACTCAAATAAAAAATAACACGAACAAACAAACAAATGTAACCCGAATGTTACACTCCCGATTTCATAAATAAAGAACATCACACCTGGGATTAAGTTTTGACAAAATAATCCAATGACAAATTTTATTAGCTTGTTTGTCGTTCAACAAAGTACATTATTCGTTTCAATTCGTTCACAGACTCAACTGTAACATTTGTTATGTATACAATTAGATATTTGCCCGTGTAAGACGATAATTCAACTCGTTGCTGACTCTTTCCCTCTCGCCGGCTATCCAGTCAACGATTCCAGAGCAGTCGCAAACCAGTCGTACACGGCAGCTGATGCAATGGTCAGTTAGCCGTCAGTCACGCCGAACCAAGCTAAGGCTGGCCAAAGCTCTCGTCCAAATATGTATCTAGTCAAAAGAGTTTACAAGACACAGGACCTTCCTAATATAGTGTCTTTCTGATCAATGATATTTCTTCAGGAGTACGGAAGTCCACTCCAAAATCTGATCTGGTACATGGTCTTTACATATACTTGCCTCATAAACCTAAATGAGCGCATTAGACAATACAGATACAAACTCCAATCATCAAATGTTTGTCAATTCATTTTGACATACTCTATACAAGTGTTTGTATACAGTCAGTTTAGATTCTCAAACTTTAGTTTAATATTTTAAGCATTCTTAATTATCTTAATTATATGCAACACAGCTGCCCGAATAAATCGTTGATCTATCTGATCGACCTGGCAGTATAATTGCTTCATTTGGGGTCTCCAAATATTCGTGACTCTCATTCAAAAGTCTCATAGTTTGAGTGGAAATAATGCTCCACGCACGCAATAACCGCACTGAGTAGTTGTGCACTTTACCACGCATGTACAGTTAACATGTATACATTATAAAGAGCATGAATGTATAACTTTCATATATTCACAATCTCACAACTATTCCTCACATTCTTTGCAAGGTTCTTCACATCTAGTGGCTAATCCTCCGCACTAGAGTTAACATTCCACATTTCAATAGTGCAGTGACCTCTGCTACTCACAGCGAACGGTCAGTGGACATAAATCTGTCAGTCCAGACGAGGAGGGGAGAGGGGAGTGTTGCACATTGTAGACCTCAATATTTACGAGCACAGCCTCATCTTTTCTGAGTGTGAGGGTCTACAGGGCATTTCAATATACTTGAATTCAAACAAACATCTGACTTCTAATTCCAAGTCAGCTTCCCAATTTTGTCTGTCTGGTAATGAACTTGAGTCTATGCATAATCATGTCCATTTATCAAACATTCAAGGCGCAAATACATTGCAGTGCATTGTAGTATTACATCTTCAAATAATACACAAGCATCAATCATCGATCACCAATACTTTTGGCATAACATGTAACTTCCGAATTTATGTACATGATATCAGAGTCTCTAAACATGCGATCTCCAAATGTAATGGTTGGAGTTCTTAATTACAAACACTCTCCAATGCATTAACATGCAACACACAACATGAGAAATACAATGACTTACCTAGTCAAAAGAGCCAACACTCGTTTTCACTACAGGTTGCTCCACACGGCAGTCAATAGTTGTACGTGCCACAACCAGTTGTATCAATGGCACATATCACAATACAGTTGATGCTTGTAAGGGTTTACCAGTATTTTGTGGTAACCTCTCAGCAGATAAACTTCAACTGTGAGAAACTTTCTGGATCACATAGTCGATGTAACAAGCAACGTGGATGCAGGCCTCAAAGCGCTGGCAGGAAGCAGATATGCCTGTTTGCTCCAAAGCTATGGGCTTTTATACTTTTCTAACCGTTATGTAGAATGTTGAAAGTACAATCTTTCTCTAGAAAATCAGAAACTACCAGGAAGTTAACTGACCAACAGAAATTCCATTGGTTCATGTTTCTACGACATCATTCAAAGTCTGCCTTATTGGCAAGAGGTCACTCATTCCCCTTGACTTCCAGGAACATGACTGACGTACTGACCATCCACTTGGCCAGACAAAGTCTTAACATTGACCAAGGGCAGTAACGACAGACTTTCCAGTCACTCTCAATCCTTCTGGCTTCAGGGCTTTAAAGTTGCAGTCCTGTGACCTTGGTCACTAGAGTTGCTGCCTAACCAGCATAGCTACATAACACATTGTTTACACTCATGCAAACACTGGTTTACTTAACAGACTAGACAGATCACATATCATAAGCCATGCAAAAAAAACTCAATTAGAATGTAGAGACATAATTATATCTCATTTGCATAAATGATGTATTAAACATAACCACTGCACATACATATCTCTTATGCTGAAGTGTGTAGATCACACTTTCTTCTGAACATGTAACACTAACATATCAAATGATAATCCTGCTATTTAAACAGTTATACCCCTTACAACTGTTGATAAAATATAGCACAAGGATATCTGTAATAATGCAATGTAACACAAGCAGAAAAAAATCTAGTAATGTATGGAGTTACCTTACTCAAAGGTACACGCAGAGCTAGCCTAAACTATTCATTGGATCTTGGGGGGGGGGGGTCAGAGAAATGTGAGAGGAAAGGAATAAAGAGGACATAATTTGGGGTAGACGTGCACTCTACGTCATTGTCACAGAAAATGTGGGTCTACAGTTAGAACCAGTCCACTCTGTATAGGCTTTGCCCATGGTTAGGACAGTATCCCTAGATCCCAAAGCAACTACTGCTTTGTCCCAGAGAGAATGAACTTCCTCGTCTGAGATATGGTCCTTTCATTTCTCTTGATGTGCCTACACACCAACAAAAGGGAGGGGTGCTTAAAACAATAACCCTATACTGGCGACCTTGCTCTCTCCTTGACTTTTATTACACCTACATAGTCTAACACCAGCAGGGGCATTTCACAGGACTTGACCAGTCTCAATACTTATAGGCTTACAATCGGACATTGACTACTGGGGTCAGAGGCTTGAGGGGGGAATCTTAAGACTAATCGTGGGGGTTACGAGTACACTGACTGACCATGGGCCTTCCAAGGAATTAGGAATCTAGTCTGACGACATTCTTGTGAAATCTTAATAACCCAGATTTTGGTGGGTTACATCCCCCCTTTTCAAACCATGGTTCACTCCTCTGAACCTTAGATTTAATCAAAACCAAAGATCTTACGCTTAAGGTCAGCGGAAAATCCTGATAAAGTTGCTTGCCTAGCACCAGAGGGTTCACCAAGGGTATCGTTCTGCATGCGTAGCGGCGGCCTTGAAGAGCGAGTCGAGAGCCTGATGGATTGCGGGGCAGGCTCTGAATTGATTGCTTGGTTCGTATTTTGCACTTGCTCAGTCTCAGGTTCTGCTAGAGTACGAGGGGTGTTACCTCTGGGGGTAAAGGACTGGTTTGTCTATTCTCTTCCTCCATGCTCTCCCTCTCAAATCGGGGACTGCATCATCTGGTGTTGCTCTACCAGAACTACTGGATGTAACTGTGGCATCTGTGCTGATGTCATCGCCAGCCTGGTTCTCTAAGTCTGAATCGCTTGATGTCTCCTCAGTATTATGGGGTCAGGGGACAAAACGGAACTGCGGGAAATACATGTGTTACTCACCTCATTAGATGTGTTGACCTGTTCAGGGGTGTCGCTGGCAGTCTCAGAGGGGGCACTGGGATGTTGGGAGGGGCCAAACTCTGGCGCATTTACCTCAAGTCCTGAATGCCCAAAGTACATTTCTTTATACCGGACCCAAACTTTGGAATAATCTAGACAATAGTTTAAAAGATTCTCCTAAATTCGTCACATTTAAATACAAATTCAGAAAATATTTACTCTCTACCTATAATTTTAGATAATTTAAATTGTTTTAATTCATATTTGAGAGCTTTCACCTGTCCTGATGTCGCAGCACTTTGCGTGTTCTGCATGCGGACCTCTCTTCTTTCTTCTCTCTTCTTCCTTTCCTGTCTTTTGTTCTTCGCAGACTTGCATTGTTACCGTCTTCTCTCCTCTCGGTACTGTCTCGCGTCTTATATGTGTGTGAGTAATGTGCGTACGAGTGTGTTGTCCTTGTCATATTTTCTCGGTACACGTGGTTCAGTGAACAGTGTCCAGGCATTAACATTGATATCTTATACACTTTTCTCCCGACCTGCGTATCTCAATATAACTACACATATATTTTTTACAAATGATTTAAATAATCTATATCAAATATAATAGCTATAAAAACCCTTGAAATAATATATTATTTACTCATTATTTATCTAGCGATCCACGTCCCACAAGCTTTGCTTTTTAGTGGATCACTATTTTCCATAATCGAATTTATTTTTCGCACGTCCACGAAGTATATTTGTATTATTGTATATATATATATATATATAAAAACATATGTTGTTATATACATGTAATTTATCTCGGATATTACATGAATCTTTTGCAAATATCATTTCATGATATGTATACTTTGTACTATGTTTTGATTTCTGTTGATTGGAAATTTGTACTATGTTTCTTGATTTTCGTTGAATGGAAATAAACTATGATTGAACTTGAACTTGAACTTGAACTATGTGGGCGGTTAATGTGCTTGCGAACATCAAAAAGCAGAGAAATTTCTTCATCACTTGAGTCTGAACTATCAGACTCTTCCTCACTCGGAGGGGAAATGAACTTTTTGGAACGGGTCCGATCAGCTGGAGTCCTTTTCTTTCCTGGTCTCTGGGTCTCTGACGTATGGACTGGGGCCTCGTTCAAGTACTCTATGGGTAGGAGAAGGTTGCGGTGTAGGGTACGTGTCCTGCCAACTCCGTCTTCAGGTGCAACCTCGTAAACGGGCATATCCGGGTTGAGTTGCTTTGCGATGACATAAGGGTTTGCATACCATCTATCAGCCAGTTTCTACATTCTTGTCAGTCCAACATTCTTGACTATGACGCGATCGCCAGGCTTCAGACCATTGGCAGACTTGTTTGATGCAGCTGACGCAAGTTTATACGCCCGCGTAAGCTGATCACGCAAACCACTGACATACTTCACACGGTCAGTCCCAGTGAAATTGTCAGGGCTGGTGCCAAATCGCAGATCAACAGGCAGCCTAGCCTCCCTGCCGAACATAAGGAAATAAGGCGAGAAACCAGTGCTGTCATTCGTCGAACAACTGTAAGCGTGTACAAGTGCACTTACATTTGCTCCAGTTTGCCTTCTTCTCCTCCTCCAGGGTCCCCAGCATAAACGCTCAGGCTGAGGGTCTCCTTGACTTCTTAATGCCAAGGAGCCTTGACAGCTCATGGGTCACCTTGCTATCAAAGTCCCTACCTTGGTCAGAATGAAGGCGCTGGGGCAGACCACAATGCACAAAGAAGTTTTCCCACAGGACCTTGGCGACAGTGGCAGCAGTCTGGTCCTTCGTGGGGAAGGCTTGTGCGTATCGTGTGTAGTGATCCGTCACTATCAAGATAGACTTCTTATTCGAGCGGTCTGGTTCGAGGGAGAGAAAGTCCATGAAGACCAGCTCCAGGGGGCTGGTTGTGTGGATACTCACCGATGGGGCTGCTGGCTGTGGAGGAGTCTTTCTTGCCACACAGCGAGGGCAATGCTTGACCCATTCCGTGATGTCAGCACTCATCTTTGGCCAGTAGAATCTGTCTCTAGCCAACGCTATGGACTTCTCGATCCCAAGGTGGCCAACACCGTCATGTATGCCCCTCATTGCCTCGACACGGCGCTGGGCAGGGAATACTAACTGGTGATGGCGGTTCGCTAAGGAGGCAGTGAATGTTCTGTAGAGCACTCCTTTGCACAGAACTATCCTGTCATACTCACGTAGTATTAGGGCAGCCTCTCTCGGAAGGCCGGTATAGGACTGCGGCCTCTCACCATGTTCAACAAAATCCCTGACAAGTTTCAGATGGGGTCTGCCTTTTGAGCCTGTGCCCAGTCTACTACATTCAGGTCTAAGCCCTTTGCATACAGACCTGGGATAGACTCCGCACTGGCACACAGGGTTTCGACATATGGCTGACTTGTACGCGGAGAGTTGACTGAAACATAACGCGTCTGACAGAAGGCCGAGGGTGTGGACACTTTCTCACATGAGTCTGACGTCTCATGCAGCCTTTCCTCCAGGTCACCAATCTTGCACTGCTGGCGATCCTCAAACTCCTTATCGAGGCTGGGAGGATGTGGTTTCCGTGATAGTGCATCTGCTTCGATGTTAGCCTTTCCTGGCTTGTAATGGATGGAGAAATCAAAGCAGGAAAGTGCAGCGAGCCATCTATGCCCTGTAGCATCGAGTTTTGCCGATGTTAGGACATAATTATGTTAGTGGGTTGTTGTCGGTCATTACCCGTGTACCTTTTGCTGCATACAGGTAATCCCTGAATTTATCGGTCACTGCCCACTTCAGAGCAAGAAATTCCAGTTTGTGGGCTGGATAGTTCTTCTCACTGTGAGGCAGTCCCCGACTTCCATATGCCACTGGACGGAGCTTACCTCCATGATCTTGATATAGGACTCCACCAAGTCCATCACGGCTGGCATCAACATGAAGTACAAAAGGCTTTGACAGGTCTGCGAATGCCAAGACTGGGGCTGTGACAAGACAATGTTTCAAAGCCTGAAAAGCCCTCTCACACTCCTCAGTAAAAGCATCACCAAGGGGGTCGCTCGCCTTTCGGGCATCCGGGTTTGGAACCTTCTTTGGAGGTGGACGGCCTCGCTTCCTGGGGTAAACGCACGCACTTGTAAGTGCATTCAGTGGGCGGGAAATTTTGGCGTAGTCTTTTATGAATCGTCGGTAATAGCTAGCGAATCCCAGGAAAGACTTAACATGCCTCACTGTCTGTGGCCTTGGCCAGGTTCTTACATCGGCCACTTTGTCTGGATCTGTCTGTACTCCAGCCACGGAGACTTATACATGACCAAGGTGCCTAACCGACTGACAACAGAATTTGTATTTTTCTGGGGACAACTTCAAGTCAAATTGCTGCAGCCTATCCAGCACCCTAGCCAGGCGCTCCTCCATTTCCTCCAGCGTCTTGGAGAAGATTATCAGGTCATCCATGTACACCAACACCCCTAACATGTTCAGACCTGACATGCACCTCTCTATCAGCCTTTGGAAGGTTGCTGGTGCTCCCTTCAGCCCTTGGGGTATACGCTCAAACTGGTAACACCCCAAAGGGCAAGTGAAGGCAGTCTTTTCCTTGTCCGATTCACGCATCGGGATTTGGTAGAATCCCGACTTTAACTCTTTATTTGCCATGGTGGAAACCCCCTGTGTGTTACGTTATTTTGAGACACGAAGGTAGTCATGCCTTGAGAAAGAATCTTGTTTTTCCAATGTATACAACTTTTACAATTTTCTGTTAAGCTGGACATAATAGTGAGGAAAGTTGAATAGGAATGCCAAGCTTTGCTCTGATACAGATTGTATGACAAATCTATTTTTATTTATTTTTTCAATGATCAGTTGCTACATTACTGTAAAGGCATGACTTTTGCACATGAAACAGTGAGAGAAACTTTGAATTTACTAGCAAATTAAGTTGGAAACACAGCTTGATAGTCAATCACCACATAGCATGCAAGCTGTATGTAAAAGGAACAAAAGCGCGTGAAAAGCTTTCATTGTACCGCGGGATTAGGCGATTTATCGATCAGTTTAAGCGGATTAGTGCATTTGAGCGGAATATGCGAAGTTGGCACGCCGTCGACTGACACGGCAAATAAAGAGTTAAATCGATGACAGAAAACCATTTACTGCCACTCAGGGAATCAATGGCCTCCAGTATCAAGGGCACTGTGTACTGGTCGAGAATGGTACGAGAATTTAGTGTGCGGTAGTCAACGCACATTCTCAAAGTACCATTCTTTTTCCGAACCAGCACGATTGGGGAGACATAGGGACTCTTAGACTCCTTAATGATGTTGTTCGCCAACAGCTGTTGGAGATGTTGCTGCAAGTCCCTAAGATCAGGGGGAGGCACCCTCCGAGACCTCTCACGGAATGGTGTGTCATCGCTGACACGAATCTGATGCTCTGCATAGGCTGTACTACCTAACTCAAATTCATGCCTGGAAAACACATCACTCCTCTGCCTGCACTGATTGAGCAGCCTTTTTTTTTTTTCACTCCGGGGAAATCGGGCCCCAATTGATGGGCAACTCACTAACATCAGCTTGATGGGAAGGGGTGTTGTCACCTACATTTGCATTTACTTGGGAGTGGGTTACCTCCGTGTAGCTGTGAGGAGGGGTAGGGAAACTACTAGGGGTAGGGAAACACTTGTCGGGGACATAGGCGTCTACTATGGGGCAGTTTCCAGGGACAGTGATAGGCTCAGGGCTACTATTGATCACCAGCACCCTTACCTTTCCAATGGCTCATCTGACAATTTCTGTACTCCCAGGGCTAGGCGTAACCCACTTTGAAGTTTGCTGTGGGGATTAGACTCTACGAAAACAGTCGTTTCTTCTTTCAGGGGGTTCCTTATTTGGACGGTCATTACCAATTTGGAGTGGGGAAATATTTGCGTGTTATGTCCTTTCTTAGTCCTAGCAGTGCCCAATTTTCCATCTGGGGACACCTTCTCTTGATTCGATGTGCTGGCATAGATATCCCTGCACTTAGCACTAATCGGCAACGACTGGGAGAAGCGTGTTCTAGCCATCCTCCTACGAGATTCAAAACAGTGCCTGAAAAGTCCTGAATTTGTGCCAATAATGACTCTATGGTCACAGGGACGCTGGGGGTCTGGTACTACAAGAGCCAGCGTACTAAACTCAGTCCCTGTGCCGGCAAACGACCGTTCAAAACCCATGTTGACGTAAGCCCAACCCAGATAGGGCATAGTCCCATCTCCTCCATGGTACAGGACTAGGCCACTCAGTTCATGGAATTCCCTATCTAGTGTGTCAAAAAGGCTCTTGTGTATAAGAGAACCTTGAAACCCACTATCAAGTAGGCATTTTTTCTCCTTTCCATCTATCCAACATTTTGGGTTGATAGCTTCTCCTACCAAGCCATCAGGAACATCATTATTGGAAACCTCAACTTTAGAAACAAGTGGGGGAGAATCTAATTTTGGGGCCCCTGGTTTCCCCTTCCCAGGCGCCCTTTTTTGTTTCCCTGTTTGCCAAGGATGTAGTTGACTAGTCTTTTGCTCAGTATGTCAGGGGACAGAACTTAGACAGTTTCTACTGATGTGGCCCTCCTCTCCACACTTGAAGCAAACAACACCAGTATTACTCTGCTGGAACGACTGAGATTTGGGGGCATTTTTGGTGGGTTTGGGTACTGGTGGAGGTACTGGTTGGGGAAGGACATGGGGTTGAGAGGCTGTTTCGGGTGGCAGAATAGAGGGTTCTACCTTACGGTGGGCAGCCTGCTTTGGTTTGGTGCTGACATGGGGTGGTGATCCAGGCAGACAGCGATTTCTTCACCCTCTCCTCTTCTTCCTGCTTCCTCATCGAGCTGAGCTGTAGGTTCACTAGAAGCATTTCGTGGTAGAGAATGCCCCTGAGGAAATGTCGGAGTCTCACCTTGTTGACGTCATGTTGTTTGACGACTCCTCGCCTAACTACACGGCGCATAACTTCCTGTAAGCGAGAGATATACTCAGCGGAGACTCACCTTCAGCCTGGACTGTCTGATGAAATCTGACAAACAGTTCATCATCAGTGTCGGTATCACCAAAAGCCAGATCCAGAGCCCTGAGGTAACCTGCAGAGCAGGCCTGGGGGTTCTCGCGCCTAAGGTCTGTAATGATACTTGAGGCAGGTGGACGCAATGACTCACGAATGCGCTTGCGCCGCTCAGCATCATCCAGAGTCTGCCACTCCTCCATCTGGCCCTCAACATGCTCTATCCAGATGGAGTAGCTATCCTCATCACGCGCTGCTGTCTTTGCACCGGAGAAGCGTCGAAGTTTCCGATACCCTATGGTAAGCCCACACCGTGCTAATGAAGCTATTAAAATTGGAATGTCTCTATCAGAGAAGGAAATGAATCGTTCACTGCTACCAGGGGAAGGGGGTGGAAGGTTATAAGTAGTAGGGATGTCTTGAGACTGGACTTCCTGAGCTCTACGTCCTGCTTTCTCCATATTCCCTAATAAAACCTCTCTTCTTCAGGTCAGGTTCTTGACATTGACCCTATTCCTTCTGACTGGTTCTAAACTGTCCAACCGCACTACTCTGCACATAGTTTCCCCATCTACTGGGATGACAATCTGTGCCTGTATTCGTAACATAGCAACTGCATCTTCAAATTCACACAGGTGCAATGTTTCCCCTGTATTGGGATCATTCCGTCTTAACTCCTCAAGTAATGTGGGATATACATGTAACTCTGACAGTGCCAGTACACACACTTCTGTTGGCACTGTCTTTACACCTGTTGCAAGTAGGAGGGCATTCCCTACCCTAATCTCCTCAGTCTTGCACCATTCCTGTCCAATCTGCTTCAAACTTTTACCTGCCATCGCTTTGGTTCCTGCACACGTGTGTTGGCTCTTTGATACAATAGAACAAAAATGGTGAATGTAACGGTAACAATGATAATCAAGACTCAGTTTCGGGAATAAACGTTACCAAACAAATGCAATTATACAATTAAGAAAAAATAGCTTCGCGGACAAGCCCCCAATTTATGTAACCCGAATGTTACACTCCCGAGTTCTTACATAAAGAATATCACACCTGGGATTAAAAAGTTTTGACAAAATAATCCAATGACAAACTTTATAAGCTTGTTTGTCGTTCAACAAAGTACAACATTCATTTCAATTCGTTCACAGACTCAACTGTAACATTTGTTACATATACAATTAAATATTTCTCCGTGTAAGACGATTATTCGACTCGTTGCTGTCTCTTTCCCTCTCGCCGGCTATCCTGTCGACGATTCCAGAGCAGTCCCAAACCAGTCGTACACGGTAGCTGATGCAATGCTCAGTAGCCGTCAGTCACGCCGAACCAAGCAAAGGCTGGCCAAAGCTCTCGTCCAAATATGTATCTAGTCAAAAGAGTTTACAAGACACAGGACCTTCCTAATATAGTGTCTTTCTGATCAATGATATTTCTTCAGGAGTACGGAAGTCCACTCCAAAATCTGATCTGGTACATGGTCTTTACATATACTTGCTTCATAAACCTAAATGAGCGCATTAGACAATACAGATACAAACTCCAATCATCAAATGTTTGTAAATTCCTTTTGACGTACTCTATACAAGTGCTTATACGGTCAGTTTAGCTTCTCAAACTTCAGTTTAACATTTTAAGCGTTCTTAATTATCTTAATTATATGCAACACTGCCATTTCATATAATTTCATATAAACAAATTAAATACAATGTAACTTTTATATTTTCAAATGAAATTTAGATACACTTCATTTGTTTACATGAATCAATAAACATACTAGTTGAAGAAATACATGGAAAATGTGACTGAATCATAACAAAGAAAAGGTCGGAAATGGAGGGGACTGCTAAAAAACCAAGCTTGTAGATCTATCTGATCGATCTGGTCGTATAATTGCTTCATTTGGGGTCTCCAAATATTCGTGACTCTCATTCAAAAGTCTCATAGTTTGAGTGGAAATAATGCTCCACGCACGCAATAATCGCACTAAGTAGTTGTAGACTTTACCACGCATGTACAGTTAACATGTATACATTATAAAGAGCATGAATATAATAACTTTCATATATTCACAATCGCACAACTATTCCTCACATAATTCCTTGCAAGGTTCTTCACATCTAGTGGCTAGCCCTCCCCACTAGAGTTAACATTCCACGTTTCAATAGTGCGGTAACCTCTGCTACTCACAGCGAACGGTCAGTGGACATAAATCTGTCAGTCCAGACGAGGGGGGGGGGGGGGTGCTGCACATTGTTGACCTCAATATTTACTAGCATAGCCTCACCTTCTCTGAGTATAAGGGTCTACAGGGCATTTCAATATACATGAATTCAAACAAACATCCAAGTCAGCTTCCCAATTTTGTCTGTCTGGTAATGAACTTGAGTCTATGCATAATCATGTCCATTTATAAAACATTCAAAGCGCAAATACATTGCAATGCATTGTAGTATTACATCTTCAAATAATACACAAGCATCAATCATCGATCATCAATACTTTTGGTATAACATATAGTAAGTAACTTCCGAATTTGTATACATGATATCAGAGTCTCTAAACATGCAATCTCCAAATGTAATGGTTGGAGTTCTTAATTACAAACACTCACCAATGCAACACACAACATGAGAAATATAATGACTTACCAAGTCAAAAGAGCCAACACTCGTTTTCACTACAGGTTGCTCCACACAGCAGTCAATAGTTGTACATGCCACAACCAGTTGTATCCATGGCACATATTATAGTTGATGCTTGTAAGGGTTTACCAGTTTTTTGTGGTAACCTCTCAGCAGATAAACTTGTGAGAAACTTTCTGGATCACATAGTCGATGTAACAAGCAAAGTGGATTCAGACCTCAAAGCGCTGGCAGGAAGCAGATATGCCTATTTGCTCCAAAGCTATGGGCTTTTATACTTTTCTAACTTTATGTAGAATGTTGAAAGTACAAACTTTCTCTAGAAAATCAAAAACTTCGAGGAAGTTAACGGACCAACAGAAATTTCATTGGTTCATGTTTCTACAACATCATTCAAAGTCTGCCTTATTGGCTAGATGTCACTCATTCCCCTTGACTTCCAGGAACACGACTGACGTACTAACCATCCACTTGGCCAGACAAAGTCTTAACATTGACCAAGGGCAGTAACGACAGGCTTTCCAGTCACTCTCAAGCCTTCTGGCTTCAGGGCTTTAAAGTTTCACTCCTGAGACCTTGGTCACCAGAGCTGCTGCCTAACCAGCATAGCTATATAACACATCGTTTACACTCATGCAAACACTGATCTACTTAACATACTAGACAGATTACATATCATAAGCCATGAAAAACACCCAATAAGAATGTAAAGACAAAATTATATCTCATTTGCATAAATGATGTATTAAACACATCCATTGCACATACATATCTGTTATGCTGAAGTGTGTAGATCACACTTTCTTCTGAACATGTAACACTAACATATCAAAATCCTGCTAACAGTTATACTCCTTACAGTTGTTGGTTAAATATAGCACAAGGATATCTGTAATATACAATGAAACACAAGCAGATAAAATCTTGTAATGTATGGAGTTACCTTACTTTTGAAGGCACACTGAGAGCTAGCCTAAGCTATTCATTGGAAATTGGGGGCTGGGGGGGGGGGGAGACAGAGAAATGTGAGAGGAAAGGAATAAAAGAGGACAGACTTTGGGGTAGACGTGCACTCTACGTCATTGTCACAGAAAATGTGGGTCTACAGTTAGAACCAGTCCACTCTGTATAGGCTTTGCCCGTGGTAGGACAGTATTCCTAGGTCCCAAAGCAACTACTACTTTGTCCCAGAGAGAATGACCTTCCTCGTCTGAGATATGGTCCTTTCATTTCTCTTGATGTGCCTACACACCATCAAAATGTAGGGGTGCTTAAAACAATAACCCTATACTGGCGAGTTTGCTCTCTCCTTGAGTTTTATTACACCTACATAGTCTAACACCAGCAGGGGAATTTCACAGGGCTTGACCAGTCTCAATACCCATAGGCTTACAATCGGACATTGGCTACTGGGGACAAAGGCTGGAGGGGGGAATCTTAAGACTAATCGTGGGGGTTACGAGTACACTGATCGAGGGGTTGCTGTAAAACAGGTGGGGTATGGACGTCAGAGGGATGAATGGAGGGGGTGGCAATAACAGTGACCATGGGTCTTCCAAGGGATTAGGAATTTAGTCTGACGACATTCTGGAGAAATCTTAGTAATCCAAATTTTGGTGGGGTTACACAAGGTAATAAAGAAACACTTCTTGATTACAGAACAATAACTTCAGTACAGGAACATAATGGATGATCTTGGTTAACGGGCATGATTATGTACGCCAACTAGGTTGGTATGTACAGATTGTGGGAGGAGGTATTCCCCCTCCCACACTTGGGAACATTTGCGTTGATATAACTGAACTTAAACGATTAAATTTTGGTGCACAGTTTTGGCTCCCAAAAGGAAAATTTTCGATGAAAAAGTAAAGAAAAATAATAACCTGGGACATAACACATCCATATAACACATTTTGTATATTCCACTCTTTCAGATATGGCACCAGACGATACCCCTCCAGACGCCATATGGGAGCGAAGAAGTCTTGCAGGAGGCAGATTCATCGCCACCCAACGAGCAGCCCCAACTGCCAGAAGTAAGAAATGTCGATGGAGGTACACACCAAAGTTTATCGAGTCAATGGACATCCGCGGCAAGTGGCGAGAATATCTCTCCTTCTACAGCAAGACCGCAACCATGCCAGCGACCACAAGTGAAAAATATCGATGGAAGTACATCCCAACCTTTATCGAGTGGATCGACATCCCCGTCAAGTGGGGAGCAGACCCGTCCTTCTACAACGAGACCCCAACAGCCACAATTGAGAAATATCGATGGAAGTGCATCAGCAGATTCATCGAGTCAATCGACATCGACGTCAAGTGTTGAGCAGACCCTCCCTTCTACAACGGGACCCCAACGGCCACAAGTGAGAAGTATCGATAGAAGTAGACCTACATCCGAAACTTTATCGAGTCAATTGACATCCCCGTCAAGTGGGGAGGAGATAAGCTCTTCTACACCAAGTCCCCAACGGCCGCAAGTGAGAAATGTCGAAGGAAGTACATCCGAAGATTTAGTAAGTCAATCGACATCCCAGTCACGTGGTGAGGAAACCCGTCCTTCTACAACTGGACCCCAACGGCCACAAGTGAGAAGTATCGATAGAAGTAGGCCTACATCCGAAGCTTTATCGAGTCAATCGACGTCCCCGTCAAGTGGCAAGGAGACCCGCCCTTCTCGAACGAGTACCCAACGGCCACAAGTGATAAATATCGATGGAAGTACACCCCAAGCTTTATCGAGTCAGTCGACGTCCCTGTCAAGTAAGGAGCAGACCCGCCCTTCTACAAGACCACCGAATGGTGCATCAGGCAGCACAGAATTCCAGCAAACTGCTGTGAGTCTTGGAGGTGAGATTCATAGGAATAGCCTGTTCATGCGTAGAAAAGCTGTCATGGCTGAACATTCCGAATCCAACTCGTCAAGTCAAGTCCCGTCCAGAGGGGAGGAGACCCGCCCTTCTGCAACGAAACAGCAACCACGCCAACAGCCACAACTGAGAAATATCGATAGAGTGACACCCCAAGCTTTAACGAGTCAATCAACATCCTCGTCAAGTGGGGAGGAGACCCGCCCTTCTACAATTGCCGTGAGACTCGGAGGTGAGATTCATACGAATAGCCTCTTCATGCGTAGAAAAGCTGCCATGGCTGAACATTCCGAATCCAACTCGTCGTAGAAAGCAGACAAGAGCGAGAAGTATTGAAGTAGGGGAATCTCAAGCTTTGTCGAGTCAATCGACGTTCCCGTTCACCCTAAAGTAATATCACTGCCAAACGTAGCCATTCCTATCCAGAAAGGAACACAGCTCGCCCAGACACCATGTCAATAAGTCAGAATTGAAAGTCAGTTCTATCAACTCCTTTGCATTGTTCCAGGCCACTACTCCTATGTCAAAAGTAACGTCTACAAAATGTTTCCTTGCAAGAGGGGGATGACATGTCAAAAGATTTGATACTCTAGCTGAATAAGTGTTGAACCTTGGACTTTGTCGTGGGAATAATTTTGTACGTATAGATTGAATTCTAGTGCAACGTTCAAGATTCGATAATTTTGGTTAGCATCGCTTGATTACATGACAACCAAGGTCATCTCACAAGACCGATACCCACGAGTCATACGGTCCAAGAGACCGACATCAAAAATAGGTTCATAAGTCATACAGCCTAAGTTAAAAATGATAATATCCAGCTGTTCAAACAAAGTTTATCCGAAATTGATTGGAATGAGGTTTTAAACTCCACTGATCCGAATGACGCGTACGACAGATTTATGAATATTTTGGTACCTTTATATCACTTGCATTTCCCTTTGAGAAATCAAAGAGGAAACTACGAAACAGTTCCGCGCTCACCCTGGATAACAAAAGCTTTACTTAGATCCATAAACAGAAAAAATACTTTATTTTACAGATATAAATCACGTAATACAGCTTTGAATAAATCAAAGTACATTAAATATCGGAATACTCTTACGTCCCTGTTGCGTAAAGCAAAAACAGATTATTTTTGTTCTTTGTTTGAACAGCACAAGTCAGATGCAAAATCAACCTGGCATGTAATAAATAGTGTTATTCATAAACGTGTAAATAAGGGTATTATTGATAATATCCTTTGTGAAGGGAAGAATTTAACAGATGATGTGGAAATTGCGGAAGCATTCAACTCTTTTTTTGTTAATATTGGTCCGAATCTGGCCCGCAATATTTCATCTGTACACAGACCCTTTCATTCTTACCTTTTAAATTCCAATCCACAGTCTTTATTTTTTCTCCCAGTACTTGAAACAGAGGTCGTAGATATTGTCAATTCTTTTATCCCCAAGAAGAGTACAGGTCATGATGGGATTTCTAATCACCTCATGAAACGTATTGTAAACGAAATACTATCACCATTAGTTCACATTTTGAATTCATCTTTATTAACTGGTATTGTGCCCATTAAAATGAAAATTGCTAAAGTTATTCCAATCTATAAGAAAGGCAGAGAGGATGAGTTAGGAAATTATCGACCAATATCGCTTCTGTCATCCTTTTCTAAATTACTTGAGAAGGTGATTTATAATCGTCTAATCAAATTTTGTAAACGAATGTGATATTTTAGCTGATAATCAATTCGGTTTCCGGAAAAAACATGCAACCACCCATGCTATATTACTACTGGCTGAGAAAGTTGTAAGAGCTATAGATACAAAGTCGCATACAGTCGGTCTGTTTCTGGACTACTCCAAGGCCTTTGACACAATAGATCACGAAATTCTTTTGTATAAACTAAATCATTACGGTATTCGTGGAAAGGCCTTGGAGTGGTTCAGAAGTTATCTTACCGGTCGAACTCAGTTTGTTTCCGTAAATAATCATGAATCTGATATAAACTCGATTTGTTGTGGTGTTCCACAGGGCTCCCTCTTAGGTCCTCTTTTATTCATTTCATATATCAATGACTTCCGTAACTCATCCTCTCTGCTGTCTTTTCTTCTGTTCGCAGATGATACAAGTCGCTTTTATTCTCACTCAGATCCTTATGTTTTGCTCGATTCTTTGAATAATGAACTTAAGTTGGTGTTTGAGTGGATTCAGGCAAATAAATTGTCGCTTAACATAAATAAGACCAATTATATGGTTTTCAGTAACAAAATAAAATCTCTTCCAGGATTAGTTTTAATGAACGGTTTACAGTTAAATCAAATAGATTCAACAAAATTTTTAGGTATTTATATTGACAGTAACCTTTCATGGAAGGTACATGTTGATTATTTATGTAAATTGTTGTGCAAGAATGTTGGAATTATTCACAAACTGAAATATCTCTTCCCAAAGCCAATATTGCATTCTCTTTATACAACTGTATTATTACCTTACTTGAATTACGGAATATTAGCCTGGGGGAATTGCTCAAAGACTAAAATTGATTCGTTATTTTTGGTTCAGAAAAAGGCCTTGCGGATTATAAATCGAGCACAATTTTTTGATCACACGGATGAATTGTTTGTTTCAAGTAAATTTTTTAAAATTTCTGATTTGTATTTATATCATGTTAGAATTTTCATGTATAAGTTGAATGCTGGTGACCTTCCTAGTATATTTTCTTCAATGTTTGTGAAAAACTGTGATATTCACACTTACCCTACAAGACGCAGTGAATCCTATCATTTTTCCCCTGCTCGTACAGTTTTAGCCCTTAAGACAATTACATCTACCGGCCCTTCTTTCTGGAATGAGTTAGATTCGGTTCGGTTCCACTCAAGTTCTTTAAGCTCCTTTAAGAAAAATCTTAAAGCCAATTTTCTAAAATCCTGTGTTTAAATATTTGCCGTAATCGCTTGAATTTTTTTTTTTTGCATATACTCAAATGATGCCTCGCTCGGATGACCTCATCAGTTTGATCAACTTGCTATTTTTCTTAGCATTTATACCATAAGTTAATCATAAACATTATATACTATACTTTGTACATCCCGTAAACATTGTAATATTCTCGATATCTTGAATTCTGCATGTTACGTCACTTCTGACTTTGATATACTGTACTAAAACCCTTTGTTATATTTTTGGAGCCCACATCCTACAAGCTTTGCTTTTTAGTGGGTTTCTCATATTACACGTTAATTATAATATGTCCTTATACATTTGTGCATTATTGGTTCAAACTGACCATTGTGTGAAAAATAATTTCTGCTTCAAATCAAATGGAATATAAAACTTGTACGAAATGCGGAATATGGAACATGAATTAAAAAAAAAAAAGGCTCACGAGTCATACAGAACATGAGTTCGACGCTACGCACAAAAGGCTCACGAGACCGACACTACACAATGAAGGCTCATGAGACCGACAGTAGGCAAAAGAGGCTAGCGAGATCGATACTAGACAAAGAAAGCTCACGAGACGGACACTAGGCCATGTACATGTCAATTACAAATATGCACCTGTACAGGTCGTTCCATTAACGGGAAAATTACATAATACCGGGTGCAATTTCATCACGCTACCGATCGAGAGATTGTAACTAATTGGACAGCACCATCTACATATCAACGACATCAAGTATGAATTTTTACACATGTGACTTTTAGTTCTGTCACTCTACGGGGAGCTACATTTTTACTAATTTTTCTTTTTTCTTTAATAAAATTGTCCTGTTCATAGGACCCCCCCCCCCCCCCCCCCCAGAAAAAAAAATGTACGAAAAAATAATAGAGGACAAGCACGATGTATGGTTTAATTTCAGATAACATCGTGCCATTTTTGGTAAGCTTTCCCAATATTTAGCTAGACAGCGGGAAGGGAAACGAGGGTGTTCTGGCATTTTCAAAATTAATTTTGAAACATCTCATGTCCTGTTACTGCATTTTGTTATTTCCTTCACAAACACTCACACGCGCAAACACAATTTCAGACCTTGAACCGTTCAGGGGGTTAGTGAGGGCAATTGACGAGATAATACCCTGCCACTCTCCTTTTCCATCTGCCATATTATCATCCTTATATATGGCATTATCTGGACACCCTATACAATTAATTGGTCTGAAGGTGGCGCTGTTCATCTTCGTCATCTCATGGGCCTTCTGTACCTAGTGTCGGTCTCGTGAGCATCTTTTGGCTGGTGTCGGTCTCGTTAGCTGCATAGTGTCAGTCTCGTGAGCTCTGTGTGCTTAGTGTCGAACTCGTGGACTGTATAACTCGTGGGCTTATTTTACTTGATGTCGAACTTGTTGGCGGTATTTAATCAGTGGTGAACTCGTGGGCTGTATAACCGGTGGGCTGTATGACTTGTGAGCTGTACGGCTCGTGGGCTATTATGCCTTGTGAGCTGTATCACTTGTGGTCTGTATGACTTGCGGGTGTCGGTCTCGTGACGTGCCCCTAATCTGACTCAAACCACAAGCATTTGGGGTCACTTCCATTAAAGAACAGGGCAATAATAGTCTTGTGATGAAAAACAAGCAGAATTTAGTCCTTACTCTTTGGATTCATAATACATATGATTACAGGTGGACCTGCACTATTTGATATGAGTAGTTGGAAGCTGAGACTATGAATCAAACAATCTACATATGTACTATTCAGGATATCTTCGGCTATTATGTACCTGACTGGCACCTAGATAAATCTAATTTATAGAGATTAGCATTCGTTTACACTCTTGTATTTTCTGTGATAA
Organism: Diadema antillarum; assembly: GCF_040938485.1. NCBI lineage: Eukaryota > Metazoa > Echinodermata > Echinoidea > Diadematoida > Diadematidae > Diadema > Diadema antillarum. The sequence goes on along the minus strand of NW_027271437.1, from coordinate 947,003 downwards.
CAATTAAAGAAACAAAAATCCACCTTTTCTACGAATATTGGTTCCTTTATTTCAAAATTCTGGAACTTCCAGCGTTCTCCACGCATTCAATTTGGCCGGCAACCCTCATCGCCCTTTGAACACTTTTCGAGGAAAAATCATAGCTGCACTTATAAAAAAAAAAAAAAAACCACCCCGAAAAGAGTGACAAAACCACACAAACGCATCAATGAGCATGCCACAAATTACATGAACGGGTTTTAAAAGTTTTGATGAATTCAATGTTCAAACGCCTGTCGCTCTTTGTAGAATATAATCTTTGGACAATGTTGTGCCGTTATACCAAAACAAAAGTGTTTGAAAAATATATAAAAGATAATTTCATGAAAGTGTCGTAATTTCGGTAAAAAATTCATATTCTTTCGACTCATCCTATGATTATGTCTGCGCTAAATTTCATTTGCCACGTGTTTCAAGCTTTAGCTCTTTTGATATCTTGTAAAATCAATTATATCTCGTCTTGATTCCTCGTTTCCTCTTTGTATTTTTGTTTTGATAAGTATCATCCTGTCATCAGTAGTTTGTTGTGAGCCAGAGATTTAACGTTGCGGAGGGGTCAAGTGTTTAGCTTACGTCTTGTATCTTAAATTCGTCACAGTTGACTGTGTTGATAACAAACACATCATATTCGGGAAGTGGTTCTCTCCTGTGTTTGATCTTCTCATTTAAATCTATGCACAGATTGCTTGGTTAAAAAAACAACAGTAATAGTATGTAAAAAAAAATCGTATTCATAAGTTAAGTAAAATTTCTTTTGCGTATATAACAGTCTTTGTTGTCTTGTAAATAGTTAATTGCCTTCTTGATTTCTATTTTCTCTTTTTATTTCATATGACATATCTTATTCAAGAAAATAAAGGATGTTATGCGTAGAAATCGGTAAAGAGAATTATGATTATCCAAAGTTAGGAAACATGATTCTTGAATAAAATGAAACGTATAACGCTGATGGTAATACTATTTTTTTTTTTTGTGGCGATGACAAAGATGAAATTTGCGACCACTAACGGTGAGAAGAAGGATGATAATGACAATGTTTTTACACAGCCGCAATGCTTGTGAATATTCCGTCACGACACACTTGTGACAAAACAAAACTTATTCAGATATTGCTGAGCACTGTTGCTAGAATGTCAGTCCTGGGTTCTCCCGAGAGCTTTTCGTAGATCTATGCATAAGTTGTCATAAGGTAACATGCAATGAACAATGTTGTAACTTGCTTATTGTATCTAGTCCAATGTGCATTTGTCCATGTTTCATGTGTAATTAAATCCTATCGAATTATATATGCACACATAATAATATATACTTATATAAAACTGAGGAATGATAATCCATCCTTTGACACGGATCCTGCAGTCTCTCTCAATTAAGGGCTCTTGCTTAACGAAAACAAGCGAGAACTCATGTATAAACGGCCGTATAATGATAACATTTGTATTTAAGTAGTTGTGTTTCATTTGCATTTGAGCGCACTTTATATTGCCCTGTACAGCATGGCATTGACAGTACACATGTAGTTATTGAATTAATACCAGCTGTTATGTCATTATAAGTTTCTTTATTCTAATGTAGAAGTATAATACCAGAATATTGGAATTCGTTTTAATTTTTGTATGGTGCATCATGGATACATATCATTATCATTATAAAGTTGCTACCTAGATAACGCTACATTTTTTTTTCTGTTTTGAACTATGTACATTGACTGGTGAAAAGATTAAATCTTAAGAATAAATACTCGCATTATTAAGTTTGTATTTAACTAAATATCATATCATTGCTTTTACACTAGAACTTAAAGTATGGCACCCCGTACCATTTAGACTACCAATTTATGTTTTTATTTTATGGTTTTATATGGTTTTATATCATGGTTAGGTATATGACATGGCTTCATATACTATGGTTGTGTATCCTGTTGTTTAATGCTATACTTCGATGTCTGTATAGAATATGTACCGTATACTTTTTCAGAGGTCAACCCACTAGACCGACACCTACGAGGCATACAGCCCACGAGTTCGACATTGAAAACAGGTCCATGAGTCATACAGCTCACGAGTCATACAGGCCACGAAACTAGGCAAATAAAGCCCATGAGTTCGATACTATTTTTTACCTATAGGTAAAAACAGCCCACGAGTTCAACATACACAACACAGGGCTTAATGTGTCAGTCTCGTGGGCTTGTTAGCTTGGTGTGGAACTAATGGGCTCTATGACTCGAGAGCTCTATTACTCATGGGCTGTATGACTCGTGAGCTGTATGACTCGTGAGCTGTATGGCTCGTGGGTGTCGGTCTCGTGACGTGCACCTATGTTTTGTACAAAGACACTCTTTGTTAAAAATGAAAATAAATGAAATGAAAATATTTTGTTGGTAAATCAGAGGAAGGCCTCATTAGCAAACAGGTTTGATAAAGGGAACGAAAAGGGAACGAAAAATTGAGAACCATATTTGTTTTACATCTCATTCCTTTTTCATATACGACTAATAGATACGATGTATATTCATATACATACATCTATACAGTGATATAAATACACGTATAAATGTGAATGTACAATATATGTATATATATATATATATATATATATATATACATCGCATCCTGGTCGCTGATGAAGAATGCGATGACTAACCTGTTTGGTGTCTTGTTTCCAAAACATGCGCTTAATTTCCTCGCCAGGATATAGCGTTTTAATGCCATTTTAGGTTTTAATCTCATATATATATACAGTCTTGTCCGCTACCGGCGGTTTCACGCTAAGTCGATCATCAGAGAGATTCTGTCTGATGATTAGCGCCCCGACGTGAACCGCCGGTAGCGGACAAAGACTCCCTAGTACAGGTGCGCCTTATCATGCTCTGCTTTACAGCATCGAGCACTTCCCATGTATCCTCAACAGACTATACCAAACGGATATATCCAACGGGGATATATATATATATATATATATATATATGTAGAGGTCCCTATATGCACTATATTTTTATCCGAAATTGTATTTTGTTTTAGAGCAAATGTTTTATGCAAAGGGTACATGAATCATGCAGACAAGTCATAAATTCGTCCATCTTAGAAGCAAATCTTCCAACGAAATCGACCAGGTGCATGTCTTCAATGACACGGATACTTTGGCCGAGATATAAGACTCCCACTGAATGAGATATCGTGATTCATAATCGATAAGCGACATTTTTTTTTTTTTTTTTTACTGCTGAGGAACTGTCAAAATGTAAGTAATGCACCAGGAACTGTTCAAAAACTTATACAGTTATAGTGAATATAAAAAAAGGGAAAAATAAACAAGGCATGCAAATTCGTGGTAAGCCATAATTGCTGTAAAAAATGTATTAAGAAATAGAACGTAATGTTCTTTACAAAGCTTCGAGATGGAAAGGACCTTTTCGGACTTCTACAGTTTTGATACAGATTCTGATTTCAATTAAATTCATTTATTTTCACAGGGTAAATAAAAAGACATGCAAACATTACAAGGAGCGCAATTTACAGCATGCAAGATGCAATAAATACGTAACATGTGGGGAAATCAACAATAGGCCACAATGGCCTTTCAAAGGCTGATCCCTGTCAATTAAAAATGTACAATTGTTAATAATGATCACATGATAAAACATTACAGAATACACTGGACTATACAGACTATACACTGTGATTTAAATGCTTGAGCACGACACTATACTCCCATATTTTGGATTTTATATTCTGAAAGAAAATCCCCACAAATTTTGATCGGCTACCTGCGTTTTAGGGTGATGTTCGTTATTCCAAGATTCTTTAATCCGGAAATAAGGGAATCTATAGTAGGCCCTTATGTTCTGTTCTTTCCCAACAAGTGGAGATATTGTGGAAATAAGTAGGTGATACTACTTTGCTATACGATACAGTTCTGACACTGTACCTGCTTTTTTAATGTCACTTTTTTTTTTTTGAGATACACACAAAAATACATACCTGGTGTTTGTAACAGCTGTGGACGTGGGAGTGTGTGAGCACCATTTACGTTATCTACATGACATTACATTACATTACATCTACAATATACCTTACATAACTTTTGGAATTCACAATAATTGTTCTAATAGTATTTTTGTTCGGTGTCACTCAGTGGCTTTCTAAAAATCTAAAACTCTGGAATTTGTTGTTTTTGTGTAAAGAAAGAAAGAGTAGAGAGAGACAAAAAGAAATTGGGGCCCTATTCAATTTGCCCCATTGGAATTTATATAGCTTGGTATGAAGTATAATCATGTGTTTGGATACACACTATTTCAAGTACATTGGTTACAAGAGTTATGGCGAGTGTGAAATACTTTCTGCTCATAAAGTGTGGGATTTGATTGTTTTAAACTTTAACTAAGAAAAATGAAAGATCATTTGCACCCCTGGTACATGAGCTATCTCCGAACTGGCTTATAATACAGAAGGGCTACAGCTTAAGCATTGTTTGATTTGCATGCAGCCCTCTTACATAATACATAATAATATAGGAAAATAAGAAGGATGGATTTGTTTTTTGTTTTGTTTTGTTTGTTAGTTTGTTTGATTTTTGTTCATTTCCATCTGGGAAGATGGCTGGATAGTCTATATTCAGCTACGTTAAGCTGATCTTCCATGGGGTCCAGTTGGCCCATGTGAGGTGGGACCATTTCACCGGGTTAACTCTTTATGTGCCATGGTGAAACCCCCATTTGTGCCAAGTTATTCCGAGACACGAAGGTAGTCATGCTTGGAGAAAGAATTCTGTTTTTCTAATGTGTATAACCTCTACAAATTTCTGTTAAGATGGGCATAATAGTAGGCAAAGTTAACGAGGAATGCCAAACTTTGTTTCTATATAAAGTTTATGACGAATCTATTTTCAATTTCTCTTTCGAATGACCAGTTGCTACATTACTGTAAAGGCATGACTTTTGCACATAAAACCGCGACAGAAACTTAGAATGTGGGAGCAAATCTAGATGGGAACACCGCTTGATAGTCAATCACCACGTAGAATGCAAGCCGTATATGAGAGGAACAAAAGCACGTAAAACGCTTTTATTGTGCCGCGGGATTAGCAGTGATTAGCGATTTATCAATCGGTTTTTGGCGGCTTTGTTTGTTGAGCAGAATATGCGAAGTTGGCACGCCGTCGACTGAGCCGGACGTGCGAACGTGGCACATAAAGAGTTAAACACCCTGCTCTTGCGATGAATGAATGAAGCGGGATCGTTACGTGCATGAGTTGTTACTCTCTCATACACGGGACCTCCATTTTATGTCCTATCCGAGGGACAGAGTGTTTTGCCTCTTGATAGAGGGGACGGTATGCTTACACCAAGGGGGTTTAAGAGATGGAGTTCCAACTGGCTGTAATTATTCAAACAGTTGTCACTTTTCTATTGATGTACAAAAGAATTCCACAGGTGCATCTGTGCCTTTGGTAGCGGGGTTTGATGCCGCCGTCGTGCTGAGCAATCTGAAGATTCATTTTGAACGTTAACTTAATGTTGGCTATATTTTGCTTGTTTATCTATTAAATGAAACGAAATCTCACTTAAATGATAAAGCTCATTAAACAAAGGTCAATCCCTTCAAGAAATATGTGCAAAAGTGTAAATCAGAGCTGCATCATGTGACAGGGGCCGCGGAACGTTTTTTTCAGTTTGGGAGGGGTGGGGGGGGGGGGGGGGCTGCGCAGCCGAGGGGGTGTATCAAGGTCAACTCCCCCCTCCCCCCCCCCCCCCCCTCATTATCCAGGCTACGCCGCGGCGTAGCCTGGATAATGAACTTGTGATCTTGGGAGGGCGGCGGTTCCTATGCGAGGGAGCCAAGCGACCGAGCCCGAGCGAGCGGAGTGAACGGGGGAGGGAGGGGGGGGGGGGGAGGGTGTGGGAGGGGGATTCCCCCCTCCCACGGGGAGAACTTTTCGCATTTTGATGTTGTAAATGGTGCAATTTGATGCATCTTTTTGCGTCTTTAATCGACTTGAAACCCCCCGCTTAGACGCACCGGCGTAGCTTGGATAATGATCTTGTGGCATTGGAGGGCGGTGGTTACTACGCGAGGCAGCGAAGCGACCGAGCCCGAGCGAGCGGAGGGAACCGGGGGGGGGGGGGGGGGGGTGTGGGAGGGAGTTGTTCCCCCTCCCACGGTGAGAACTTTTTGCATTTTTGTGTTGTAAATGGTGCAATTTGATGCACGTGGAACTGGCGCATTATAAGTACCCTGTATTATTATCATTATTATTATTATTATTATAGGTTTTCCCGGCCAATTTCGCACTTTTGTCAGTCCAATTCCTAATTGCTGCATTCAATTTAGCAAAATTTAGCGTAGATGACATGTTCGGTAGTTCAAGTTTATGATCTCTTCATTCAAATTCATTTTTGGGCATCCAATTTAACATCTTTTGCAGTCAATTTAGCACGCATGTTTATGCTTTGGTTCTTTCTTTATTTTTTTTTGTTAACATACTTATTGTTTTGCAAGCGTCATTACATTTCATATTTTCGTACTTATTTTAGAGATTTTGGCAACAATTTTTTTTTCTTCAATGTGCTTAGTGATTCTTCCAGTCCGAAGATATAGTGCATCATGAGGCCACAACTTATCTGGCCGTTGAGTGCTTTATTCCGAGTGTGTCGGCCAGTTCTAGGAAGTCAAGGTTATGATCATCAAATGTTCCTATAATTCTTTTTTTGTCTTCTTGAGAAATGCGTCTGTATCTAACTTGTGCTGTCATGACTGTAAGAAGATGAAGTTAATCTGTAGTATTGGTACATGTAGGCCTAAGATGACATGTATGAGAGAAACGGGGCGTTACGGAACAACAAACTCGAGTTATATATGGTCAAAAATATACTTTTACTGCTTAACAGTGCGTGGATGAAACAAAAAGTCACATAGAAATACGCGTTTAAATGTTATCACCTTTTCAAAAAAGAAATGACATGACGTTAATTTGAATGAATATGTTAGGAATTTGACTGCCCATACGCGAAATTGAATGACTAAAATACCCCTTTCGGCCAGTGTTGGCGAATTTGAATGACGGAAGAGCACGTGCCAATTTGAATGCTCGTTTTCCGAATTCGAAAGGCACATGTGCAAATTTCATTGATCGAAATGCTAAATTGAACGACCAACTTGCAATTTTGAATGACAGAATGTGCAGTGACGAGTATTTTCGCTAAATTGAATGAACCTTTTATCAAATGGACTGACAAAAGTGCGAAATTGGCCGAGAAAACCTATATTATTATGTTTTTCGGTCTTTTATCGACTTGAAACGGCCCCACTTTTGATGTGGATTATTATTGAACAATTTGCCTATAAAGTGGTAGCATTTAAACAAACTTCTTGTATTGATTTATTGTTACAATTAATTTTATGAACGTTGTCTGTTAAGCAATCAAACAGAAAAGGCATGCTCACGAGGGTGCATAAGGGATATTTCTCCTCCCACACGAAGGCAATTTTACATTATCAGACCTGAAATTCAGCGATCAGCGATCAGCGATGGTTTTTTTTTCTAGCTCCCCCACCCCCCCCCCCCCCCCCAAAAAGTATTTTTGGAAATGATTTGGACTTTTTTCAGGAGAGTGTCAATAGCAAAATCAAGGCATTTAGCTCTTATTCCGCGTGTGCATCATCTGTGTGTACGATGTACAAAGTCTATAAAATGAGGTAGAGGGGGAGGGTGTGGGAGGCCCCCCCCCCCCCCCACCGGTTCCGCGGCCCCTGTGTGAAAGTGTTTAAAACTATACCCTCCCGGAAAGCCAGTTTTATCACTTTTCCACTTAATTCCTCCAAAAAAAAAAAAAAAAAAAACTGATATGGAATAATCTTCGAGTATAATTCTATATTAATATATATATAGATTAGTGGCCGGGCACGGCCAGTCGAGTAATTTTCATTTTCATTTCATCATTTTTTGCGCAATTTCTATTCGCGCATCCCCGTGTCTTTACCATCATACTACCACCTACCTTTTATAAGTAGGGATGGCGAAAAGTAATTACCATCTCAAAGACATATTTTCGTTAGAAAGTGGCTGATGATTATGCGATGAGACATGAGTCAATTGTCTTCCTATCTGAGCGGCAGATCCAGTTTGCCACATGCTTCAAATACTTTCGAGTGGCGGCATCGAACGTGAATTCAAAGGAAATACGACAGTTGTGACTCCATTCTCTTGAACCTCCTTGCTTACACACAACATTGCTCAGTCAAGGCTCGGGTTCGAACCCGGGCCGCGTGATCGTGAGGCAGACGCGCTACCGACTGAGCCAACTCACCGCCCTTGATGATGACTTGCCTAGAGATATGAAAGAAGAAAGGAGAAAGGAGGGAGAGGTCTGTTTGCTTTCGCTAAAGGTCTACACAAATTTAGATCACTTGGATTACTGGATAGTAAAGCATGGCATACAGTATTTTGTCACCGAGGTACAGGTGAACAGTTACAGGTTATGGTCGGTTACATAACAGTACGCAATGAATTCAGAACGGCGATAATTCCATGAGGGAATTTCGTATGCAATACAATTACAATAGCCATGTTCTGACTTATTTCTACTCGGAGTAAAATTTTATGGCGCAGCAATTAAAATTAAAATTTATACTTATTTTACCACGCCTCTATGTCCACACGACGGCCGTGGGAAGAAACTCCGACCACTTTACCACGGCCTTCGCGCGGATCACCATGGAGGGTCGGTGTAACATCCAGAAGTGGTAGCGCCACGCACGTCCACCATTCGATTGTTTTTTGTTTTGTGTTTTGTTTTGTTTTTTACCTGCGGCATTTGTCTTCTCCACTCTTGTTGATAGAAATTTCTGAGCGCTAGCTTCTTCGTCGCTATATAGACTAGGTTAGAATTGCACTACATGCGCACGTGTACTTGCAAAATGTCAACATTGCGATTTGACCTCGGAAGTTTTACAAAGGTCGTAAGGGATATGTAAGTTCAGAGATACTCCGAGGGCTTGTCCGCACGGGCAATTTACTCCGACCAGCTAGTCGAGGTAGCGAGATACTCCTGAGAAAATCTCAGGAGTATCTTGTTCTGAGGAAGAAGTCGTGGTAAGTTCCTCTGACCGGAGGCAGTTACCACGACCTTGTTCAGACGGGCACTACTCCGACCTCTTCTCCGAAGTTACTCCGATCAAGCTTCCTCCGAAGTCACAACGAAAAAAAAAACTGCTCTCTTCTGAACATAGCTAAAGACATTACAAGATCACTAGCCATGTTCAGACATATTTCTAGTCGGAGTAAAATTTTATGGCGCAGCAATTAGAATTCAAATTTATGCTTATCTTACCACGGCCCTGTGTCCACACGACGATCGTTACCACGACCTTTGATCGTGGGGATCACCGTGGAGGGTCGGTGTAACTTTCGGAAGTAGTAGCGTCGCGCGCACGTCGACCATATCGTTGAATTTTTACCAGCGGCATTTATCTTCTCCATTCTTGTTGATGAGAATTTCCGAGCGCTAGCTTCTCCGTCGCTGTCGACTAGGTTAGAAATGTTCTGCACGCGCACGTGTACTCGCATTTGACTCCGGAAGATTTTCCTATAGGTCGTATAAGGTTTGTAAGGTCATAATACTCGGAGGGCTTGTCCGCACGGACAATTTACTCCGACCGGCTAGTAGTGGTAGCGAGATATTCCTTAAAAAAACCTCAGGAGTATCTTGGTCGGAGAAACAGGTCGTGGTAAGTTCTCCCGACCGGAGGCAGTTACTACGACCTTATTCAGACGGGCACAACTCCGACCTTTCCTCCGACCACGCTTCCTCCGAAGTTACTCCTACCAAAACTGCCTCCGTCTACAGATATCCAGAGAGCAGATGTAGCTGTGTTCAGACGAGGGCAGTTTTAGTCGGAGTAACTTCGGAGGAAGGGTCGGAGGAAGCTTGGTCGGAGTAACTTCGGAGGAAAGGTCGGAGTAGTGCCCGTCTGAACAAGGTTGTGGTAACTTCCTCCGGTCGGAGGAACTCTCCACGACCTCTTCCTCCGACCAAGATACTCCTGAGTTTTCTAAGGAGTATCTCGCAACCACGACTAGCCGGTCGGAGTAAATTGGCCGTGTGGACAAGCCCTCGGAGTATCCATCCATAACTACCATCCGGATAACCACCACCCAGATAACTACCACCAGTAAAACTACCCCCCCCCCCCCCAATAACTACCACCCCATAACTACCACCCGGAAAACTACCACCCGGAAAACTATCAGCTGGAAAACTACCCCCTGGACACCTACCCCCCCCCCCCCCCCCGATAGCTAATACCCGGAAAACTCCCCCCCCCCCCCGCCCCGGGGAAAAATATCCCCTGGATAACTTATACCCCCCCCCCCCCCCCTGGTTAAATACCTCCCTCACCGTGAATGACGTCAGCAGCCGTAGTTTATTGTATTGCGCAAACATTGTATTGGTTATCATTGTTATGCATATGATACACCACTTAATTTTCTTTTAATCCTGCTGTGTATTCACTGTCATCCGCCATGGCAAAACTTGCATCCGTTGCATGTGTACTGAAGCCTATTTTTATGCAAGCCTACACATACATTGTGTGTAGGACCGATACGGATGCACATGTTTGTTTCCCGCACTGAAAAATGATGATTATTGAGTTGATGCGGAGTAGAATTATGTCAGGATGGGATATTGGTTATTGGTTATTGGTTACCCCAGGGTTCTGTTGGAGGCCAGTTTTTGTTTTTGTTTTTATGTTTGGTCTGTTTATGTAACTAATCAGTAAAATATTCCGCAAACATTGCATTGATTATCATTGTTATGCATATGATACACAACTTAATTATCTTTTAATCCTGCTGTGTCTCCACTGTCATCCACCATTGCGAAACTTGAAGCATGTTGGCAACACCTGAAGAATCTTGCCTACATCCAATGACCTTAAACTGAATGATGATAAATCTTGAGTTGTTTTTTTTTTAAATATACATTGATTTAAAGAATCATATGTCAAGTAAAGTCAATGATGTTATGTCCACATCGGTCCTGTCTGTAGCACCTGTATACTTCTTCAAAAACAGCCCTTAACTTAGGTGTTATAGTTGATCACGAAATCTCTTTTCAAAGTCATATAACTCAAGTTCAGCGGAATATTAGATATAAGTTGGGTAAGTTAGATTTCATATCATTTTTTTTTTGTCGAAATCTGCAGCTGTTGTCTTCTTCTAGGTTGGGTTTTTTTTTTTTAATTCGCTGTTGTGTAATCTTCTAAAAAAGATGTCACAAATCTTCAACGGTTGCAACATTCTGCCGCCCGGTTGTTAACTTTTACTATACTAAGTTTCATTCCATATCACCAATTATCCGTTCTTTACATTGATTTCCTGTGGTGAAAAAGAAGTCATTTTCAAGATCTTGTTATTAGTACATCATTCGCTGCATTCCCTTTACCCCGTATACCTACTCTATTCCAAAATACAATCCGACACGAAGTCTGAGTTCACCAGCAGATATGTTTTTTTTTTACAAAAATCCAGAGGTAGCATGGATGCAACTGTCTTCTACAAAATATTTAAATCCAACCTTAAAACGTATCTTTTCTCCTCACACTGAGGACTATAACTGCAATCTATAATATTCGGAACAATTGCATTCTTTATCTGGTATTTGTTTTTTTGTTGCTGGTCATTTTCTACTGTCTTTTCATGTTTGAACATGTATGATACTGTATACATATATTTCTTTTTTATTTTTTAAACGCCATGAGCATCGAAAAAAAATGGACCTGCACGCTGTACAAGTATAGCCACCATTACTATCATTATTATTGTCATTATTATTATCATTACTAATATTAGTACTATCATTATTATGTGTAAAGCAAGCAAGCTTTCACTATTGCATTCCTAGACCTGAATGCAGAAATAGGGTTCTCTGAGCGTTAACCTTTGATGACCACCACGACCAAAGCAAGCAAAGAACAAGACAAAAACATAGACAATGAATGTATTATCGGCTCGGATGCGGCTCGGAAATACCAAAATCATTGAAGAGAAACGAAGAATTAAAGGAAACCTCCTGATGATTTCAGATTTTAATATTTGAACAACCATAAATTAGTTATACTGAGGACAGAGTTTCAGAATTTACGAAAATTGGGATGAGTAACAAGGATATTTTCGAAACTTATAGCAAATTGCAATGAACAAAGATGATGACATGGCAGAGTCACCATTAGAATGCATGAGTTTACGGCTCAAGGAAGCAGCACAAAAGAAGGCATGCATGGATTATACACAGGTGAACTCGCAAGCAAGCGGCATTGTAATGCCATTACACTGCTGCAAATATCTGAGCCTTTATGTCATCATCCTTGTTCAGCGTAATTTGTTTAAGGTTTTTCAAAGTATTGTTTTTCTGCTCAAGAGCCACAATAAATTCCACAAATCTATACACGGAGCTGTTGATTTATGCTATACTACATGATGTGAAATCATGTGATTGTTTGGGGCCTAATTTCAGAAAAGGGCAATTTTCAACGGAAATTATGTTCTGTGGTAGATATAATCTATCATAGAGGTTAATGCAAAATGATGCAGCAGGGCAATACTGAAATGAGTACTACAGTATAAACAGACAAAAAAAAAAACATCGAAAATCTCTTAGGCTGTGTTCACATAGAAGTATTCGGTATACGGTATTCGCTATTCGCTATTCGTTATTCGCTATTCGCTATGCGCCGCCAAGTCGACCCAGTACACCATCACCCGCACCATCCGGATTTCTTCCTCCTACCCAACCATCCCAGTAATATTATTAAAAATTTCTAAACTGCATCAGAATGTCAGTCTACATGCTCATTTTTGCTAAAGGGCAAATCCAGACCAAAATTGTCATCATTTCATAAACGAGAGATGGTATACGCTGTTCGAAAATCGAACAAGCACGATTCCCACTATGCTATACTATTCTATGCTATTCGGCTTTTTTAGAATAGTGCCCTCTTATGTGAACTGGTGTTAGGAAATCCTATCGTTCGATTCAAGCTATTCGTGTGCCCTCGAAAACGATCACCGTATACCCGAATAGTATACTTCTATGTGACCGCAACCTTAGACACATCTTGAGGCAGTGATAAGCATTGTCAAAATAGATTAAATTCAATTTCAATTCAATTCAATTCAATTCAACTTTATTTTCACCTCCATCAAAATGAACAAAGAAAATATGTACATTGCATATGCACGGGATATTTGTGATACAGAACAAAATTTGAAAAGGTACATAAAAAAAAATTGAAAATGAGAAGTAGATGCGATTACATCTTTGTTAAATACATAAAGCGTATAATACAAGTCAACTAAGGATGAAGATGGAAGTGGAGGGTCCCACTAAGAAGCAAAGCTTGTACGATATGGGACCCTCAGAAAATACACAAAACATCAATATAAAACACAATAAACCAACCGATGTCAACTGACATCAAGATGATTGGGAAGAGAAAAAGAGAGAAAAGGAAAGAAAAAAAAAGAGGGAAAAAAAGAGAAAAAAAAAAGAGAGAAAAAAAAGGGGGAACTACAGCATGTGCCATCGTGGACGCAAGCAATCTAGATTTCATAATGTAAAATAAGTGATAAAATACAAGCTGGATTGAATGTAATGCAAAACATTTTTTATACGTAGTTATGTTGGTAAGAATGCAGGATAAAAAGAAAAACACATCGTTATATTTAGAACACAGACATAGATACAGTAATGTATTCATTAATTTATGACATAAATGTAATATACGTGGGCCTATAACTAGACATAATTATGGGATATTGTGGCTACTCCATGACCTTTCATCCCAGAAAGAACTGCCTCTGAGCAGTTGTCTTGTGCCGGGGTTCAGGGGTGCCCTATGGGGAATTCTGCACTGTCAACAATAAAAGGAAGTTCCATCACGTGTCCATTATACGTCTAAAACATTATACACAGAGCTAATTCACACAGATTGGCAGCCACATTCTATATGCTTGTAATGATTTATTGTGCATCCTTGCCGGATATCGTGTATCACTTCACTTTGTTATATCTTATGTGTTGTTTTTTTCATAGAGATGTATGAAAATAAAATGAAATTGAAATTACCTTTATTTTCCATTGGACTTTGACCTTTCCTAAACATTTCGGAGCTGCGATCGCAGTTTGGAATCGGTGGGGAATCCCACTATTGTTTACATGCCCTTGAATTCTTTGCTATGTTGAATGAAAATACAGATTGCATAAAAAATTATAAATAGAAATGGGATCACTGCAATAAAAAGGGGGTCATGGTTTAGTATTTACGCTGAGCATGTGTGCACAAAAGAGAAGCGCCAGACAATGTGTTCACAACTTCACAGAGATAGGAAGAGAGGACAGCTACAAAACATTCAAACTCTTCGGAAGTCCTTGCCAAGAGTACATTTGATGTTTTATAACAGTCATCTGTACGTGTCCTGATTACAAAAATCCATCTGTCTGACGCCGGCTGTGCCACCGTACTGAAAATATCACATTTTCAATATGGCGGCTTACCAGGATGCGATAGCTCAACAACTTGAATGTCCCATATGCATGGAAACTTTTACGAAAGCCAAAGACCTGGCGTGTGGACACACATTTTGTGCAAACTGCATAGAACAGTTTGCTGACGATGAATGTAAGGTTGTTTGCTCAGAATGTCGCGAAGAGACCTTTATCGAAAAGAAAGTGGGAATAGCCATGCTTAAGTCGAATAACTTGGCTGATAGGATGGTTGAGGCAATGAAAAATAATATTGCTACCATTGATCAGGGAAGAACAAAGGAGACGGGACCAGTTTGCCAGAAGCATCGACCCAACCGTATGAAGTATTTTTGCAGAAACTGCCAGGAACTTGTCTGCAGCGAGTGTTCCATGGAAAATCACTACAACCACAAAGGTGTTACGCCCGCAAAGACAATTGTCTTAACCAAGGCAGTGCAAAAGATTCTTGACGACAGTGATGAAACCAAGCAGATGATCAATGATCTGCAACAGAAATGCTTTATGGCACTATCTCTCCTGGAATCATCTATAATGGACAGCAAGAGCAAATTTGACGAGTCGTTCAGATCTTTTGCGATTCTGCAACGGGAATTCCACGGTAAATTTCAGAAGGTGAAAACAGAGGAACTGGCTGAATTTTCTAAATCTTACCAGAGAGGAAGGGATATGCTGGCCCGTGGTAATGAGGAAGAAATCATCACAAACTTTCAGCAGTGGTCAGAAGAGATGAAGGGCAATGACCTACGAGAGTCTATTGTCCCGAGTATGGGAAGAGAGTTCAGAGCTATTGAAGACACTGTTCGCATTTGCCTTTATCACCTCAGAAAAATTGAAGCACAATTAACAGGTAATATGAAAAACAAGGTAACATACATTCATGGGCACTTTGAAATACGTTTCAAGTATTAATGACTGAGCGATTACATTTTCAGTCATCCTTATGATATACCTTGCTTGACGGACAGCCGAAGATTGAAAAATGTGCAACCTGATGGATCATGTTTCCTCTTAAAACATCACGTTACCTCAATTAAAACAAAAAATACTTGTGGAGCGCACCCTCACTTTATTATCTCGTAGTACCTTTGATGCACTGTTTAGCCTTCGTTTTGCTTAGTATGACACTTATGAGAAGATGTTTTGTGAAAACGCGTGGAGCTCTCTTATTGTAACATCAGACTTGGACGAAATTATTTCCACTCTGTTTCTTTTGATTTAACTTAATTCTTATCTAAGCTCACGTGAGGCGCACGTACGTGATCACGTTAAAAGATTATCTTTAAAAAAATACGATTTCATATACGAAGGGTTTGGTTATGTTATCCAATCATTTATGGTGATTGAAATTTCATTGGTGAAACATGATTAATGACGAAACTTCGTCAGACGTTAAAAAAAAGTACATATAGGCCTACATGGTCGTTAAAGAAGAGACCACCATCAAAAGGGGCGGTACAGCATAGAATGGTAAGGCACCAAGCCATAGTTTAAGGAGCTGAGGTCACGGATCTTTTTCCCAAATGCAGAGGTATTCCATTAGTACATAATTCTCTAATTCTTGAAAGGCAATACATCACAATCAATGACATGGCAAAATATTAGCAATCTATCCTACAGTCTTCAAAAAGGCGGTTTCCTTTATTCGGCAGAATGTCCAACAATGTATGGTGGGTTGTCTGACTGGCACTGGGAAGAGCGGGTCTCAAAGTTCACCTGGGAAAGGGGGTGCGTTGAGCAGCGTTTCGTACTTAGAGGAACCTCAAAGGCAGAAAACCTATGCCTTCGACAAGAGTGTTGAGTCTGAAATAGGGGTGCTTTCAGAGAATACGCGTAACCCTAAATAATTCTTCAGTATATGTGTATCGAGGATGGAGAGGGAGGGGGACTCTAAGTCGAACGAGACGATAAACCCAAATTTCCTCCTTCAAAAGTGTTCGGCAAACTGAGCAAATACGTTCATTCTCTTCAAGATTTTGGTGGCGACTCACCACGATTTATTTGCCACTTGGTCTACTATCAGAATGGTCTACTTCCCATTCGTCTAACATCACAACGGTTAAACTCATTTGGTATACTATCAATTTCGTCTAATGCTCACTTGGTCTAATCCTCACTAGGTCTAATGCCCGGTTTGGCTAGTTATCATGAAGTGTTTTTGTCTAATGACCAGACGGTATAGTTTTCACTAAGTCTACGTGAATTTTTTCCCACCTCGTCTAATATAATTTGGTCTATTGTAAGTTCGTCTAAATTCCATTTAGTCTCTTCATCAATTGGTATATGGACATTTCGGCTAACATCACTTGGTCCTCTGCCCGCTTGGTCTATATTTCACTAGGTCTATAATAGACAGTTAGTCTCCTCCCAATTCGTCTAATTTCCGGTTAGATCACCATCCATTTCGTCCAATAAGCATTTCATCTACACCGTTTGGTCTAATTTTCATGTGGTGCAACTTCCAATAGGGCCACTCTCGTTACCTGATCGTCTACAGACAAGATAGAAATAGGGCTATCACAAAATATTTATATTACCAACTTTGCTTTTGCTGAAATACATTTCATGTGAGGTATATGTAACCAAATTGTGATTTCTTCCGTCTATTCTACAAGTGCCTGTGTAGTTTGTGCCCCCGCGTCTAAATTGTTGATAGTTTCAGCGCAATCGCATAATCATTGAATCTATGGAATCATGCATAACTAATGGGCTTCAAACAAAAGAGTGAAATAGCTGTCAGTTAATATCAGTCTTACAGTTCAGGCCTAATTCTCGGTGAGTGATTTAAGAATGAATACTCATACGAGTATGTGACCATGGTATGATTCATATTTTATGACCATGGAGTTACAAATGTTAGCTCCACGATATGACCAAATGGGAAAGGGTGCGTTCGAGCGCTCTCCTAAAGCGAACTGTACCGTACCGTACCCGCGCCAGACGAGCGCTCGAACGCTCCTAACGTGTACCGTACCTTACTGTACCGAGCCAAAAGTGGACCACTTCCCGATGTGCTCCAAAAGCGTACCAAAAACGTACCAAAAGTTCGCTGTATCATGCGCATACGTCACAATGCAAATACATCATTCTCTTTGTTCGGGACAGCTGTAAGTACTTTAGTTCAAGCGCCAGGTGGATGACATTCTTTAATCAAAAAATACGTGACATTTTCTAGAAATAACTCGTGAGGTTCGCTTTCTCAACAGAGCCGCGCTCGAACGCTCCCAAACTGGCATGGCGCTCGAACGCTCCCACATTGGCATGGTACGGTACGGTACGCTTTAGTTCAATTCGCTTTGGCTCGCTTTAGTATACTAATGATGCACAGGATAGAGTGTGTTAGTGAAGGTGCGGCGCGCTCGAGAGTATTGACAATGGTGCGACATGCACGAGGCGCAGCCGAGTGCATGTTTGCAACCGTTGTCAATACTCGAGAGTGAGCCGCACCTTCACTAACGCCACGAAATAATCCTGTGCATCATTTGTTTTATAAAATGGGTCGAAAACTAACAGCATTATTCACGTACCTTTGTGGGTCAATACCAGTCAGCTACATGTAGCACTCGCTCAAAAGTCAAGATGTCCGAAGATGTTCGTCCCAAACATTTACGCACGTCGCACTCGGAAATCCCGCACATAAGTACTGTACGCACGTATAAGAGTATACGTACGCCACGTACTGTTATGCACAAGAAAGGCCGCCGGCTGTTGTGGCAGCCCGCGGCCCGAACTAGAAGTTGTTTACAGGATTGACAGCGCGTATAGTAGCGCGTGACGCACTTGTAACAACTGATTGAGTGCGCACTGCTAGTGTAAAACATTGTGACGTACGTCAGGCCAGGGAGGTGGAAGAGAGACTCTTCTTAGTGCTTACCTGAAGAAAATAATGCACGCACACGTGACTCATTTCAGCGCTTCCAATTTGCTACATTCTTGAACCCATTTTATAAAGCGCTCGAACGCACCCTTAGATGCGAAATATAAATGTATTATACGATAGCTGCGGAAGCAAATTTAGCTTTGGAGTCTTGCCACCTGATTTTCTTTGACGAAAACACTTGGGCACCATCAATTTCAATCCTGCAAGATCAAGGACTCGAGGTAGAAAGAAACTATATCTTGAACAACGGCGCAATAGAAACGAAAGCTTCATGTTTCATCCTTTTGTTGTCACTGGATTTTATGAATAATCTCTTCTTCATGTAGTATATCTCTCATGTATACAGCAAAGTTGTACAGAAATAATGAAAAAAGAGGAAAGGTAATGAAAATACTATATGCCTAAGTTATTAGAAGTTTTAGTTGTTATAAATTGCCATCAAATCATCGATATACAACCGAACTAGATCCTACAGATAATAATTTCTCTCTGTCACTTGCACTCCGCATGTGACGTATCTAAAAAAGATCAATACTAAACGCTAGTATTCAATTTGAAAAACACAACCGCTCAAATTTGGCCGGGTATGCGTATAGTAGTTAGCCCATGTGAACATCGGAGTGTAAATGGTAGTAGACAATTTGGGTATTAGACTAAGTGGTCATTAGACTATAAAATGGTGGTAGACCAGTTGGATATTCATAGACTAAGTGGTCATTAGACCAAATGGTCCATAGACTAATACATAAGTAGCCCAACTGGTTATTAGACTAATCGATATATTGCCGAAGTGAATATAGACTAAGTCAGTGGAGCCCAAGTGCAAATTAGACAAAATGGTAGACAACGTTGGTATTAGACATAGTGGAAATAGACGAAGCGAGTATAAGACGAATAGGTGATGATAACATGTGATGTATAGACCAAAATTCGATAATAGACCAAATGGATATTAAACGAAATGGACATAGCCCAACTATTAAGTAGACGGACTTGCAATTAGACTAAGGTGTATAATTGGACGAACATATTTTCTGTTCCTTTTTTCACACTTTTGCTTTCTTTCTTTTTCTATTCCCGACTTTCCCAGTTTCCCGTACTCTGTGTAGTTGTAAGCTTTTCACCCCCCCCCCCTTTATTTTCCCCTTTCCCTCAGAGGTACTCGCATGTTACAAGCGTAGTCTTTTGAGTGGGTACCTCCACCTTTTTTTTTGTTTTGTTTTTTCTTGCAGAGTGTATGAATAGTGTGTATATTTCCTAATATGTACTGGACATGTAGACATGAACATGTTGTTATCCCTGTCTGGCTATGTATATTATCAACGACTCGTATGTCAAATTTATCATATTGTTTCTTGCACATTCTGTTGAAAAAATAAGTGAAAATAAAATTTGAAGTTTTATATGGTAACTAGACGAATTGGCTGTTATAGTCGAACTAGGATTAGACCACGTGGGTTGAGATGAAACGGGTATTGGACGAAGTGGGAGTAGACCAAATGATAGATCACCCTCACCACTATCCTAACATGACGTCATGTCCTATAGCAGCAGCACATCACCCAATCACAAGTCAGAATGGGAGTTCCGGCCGATTCCAACAGCCCGCGTTCTATGATTTGGCAAATCATTTTCATTTCAAGTTTCTGCCACTGACTTGCGCCCTTTAATAAAGACCTGATTGAAGACCACTTGTTTTTGTTTACATTTATTTCTTTGTTACCTCTACCTTTTCGTTTGTTTTCCTTCCTGTTCCGTGCTTGCTTTCGTTCTAGTCCTTGTCTTAGTCCCTTTTTTCTGTCCGTTTCATGGGACGTCGTAATATCAAATTTTCTTACATAGAGTCCTCGACGGATCTTGATACGCACTCATCTCCTAGAGTAATTCACAAAATTTACAAGCCATATGCTTTTCTTGTGAATTCCTATTTTCCATAGTATATAAGGTGAAAAATAAAATTTTATAGTTGCTTACTTGTTCAATTAACAACATACAGAAATTATATTTCTGATATAATTGCACACAATGTATCTTGTGTGATTAAAATTCCTTTAAAATGTGGTCATGTAAGCGTTATGTATACTACTTTGTATTTTTGATATAGCTGTATTTAAGTGTAACTGCTTTTGATTTGGAATTTGAACTTGGTGTCCAATAAATAGTTTCAATAAGAGATTATGTGAATCCAACTAATAACCGGTGCAAATAAAGGGTGCGCTGTGTCACTTTTTGGAATTCAGGGGAACGGATTCTATCCAATCGCTGAACGTTTCCACTACGTAGATGTCCTGCATATGCGCGAAAATTGCTAGCGTACTACTGAAATGAAAGACTCGGGGTAGACCAAGTATTGGGATGCTGATCCAACATGACTACTTAGTATATTCTAAAATCCCCATAACTACGTGTGCACAGCTTTGTAATTATTTCTATGAAAGTAAGCACACGGGCAAAGAATTTCGACTTTAAAGTCAAACAGAATGAGAGTTTCACATAAAAGCGAGTTTTAGCTATGCGACGCGAACGCTAAGACAACTTTATTTTGATATGAGTAAAGAATAACAACCCAAGAGATGTTTTGCACACACGTGAGACGCAGCTTTTTACATTGTCCAACCCAGGAGGCTGTGTCGTCAAGAGCGATCTAAAGTTCGCTAAAATCCGATGACGACGAGCGTTTCCATTTCAGCAGGGTGTGAATGCAGATCGATTCATTGGTATAAACTTTTGGTCCACAAGCTACAGAGTCTTTAATATACGGTAACTGCGCTACTGCAGAAATGGAAAAGGCACTTGTGACCACAAAAACTATAGTGCTGAATTAAAAAAAAAATAGATTCAAATGAGCAAAAAACAAGCAAGGTAATAACCCCCCCCCCCCTACTTTCAAGTATTACAAAACTATGACTTTCCGACAGAATCCATGATTATTTCAAGACCGGCAACTATATGGGATGAAATATTATCTATGTTGTTATGTGAGTTAACGACGTTTTCATCCAGCCTGAATATGTCCCATGCTAGGTTGGTATAGGCTGTAGGAGGAGGTATCCCCCTTCCACACCAGGGAGCTTTTGCGACTATAGAACTGAAATTCAACAATCCGGTGCACAATTTTGGGTGACACATGAAATATATTATATGAAAAAATAAAAATAAAATAACATCCAGGGACATAACATAGCCGTAACATATTTTGCATGTTCCACTCTTTCAGATTTGGAACCAAACGACACCCCTCCATTGCGAGTACTAGACGACGGGAATGGAGAAGGTTTGCAGGAGGCAAAATCACCGCCACTCATCAAGCAGCACCAACTGCCAGAAGTGAGAAATATTGATGGAAGTACACCCCAAGCATTATCGAATCAATCAACATCTCCGTCAAGTTTGAAGGAGACCCGCCCATCTACAAAGAGACCCGTAAGGTCACAATTTAGAAATATCTATGGAGGTACACGCCAAGCTTCATCGAGTCAATCGACATCCCCGTCAAGTGGGAAGCAGATCCGCCCTTCTACAACGAAACCACCGAAAAATGCACCAGGTAGCCCAGTATCCACGCAAACTGTTGTGGAACCCGTAGGTGAGATTTATACGAATCGCCTGTTCATGCGCATGAAAGCTGCCTTGGCTGAGCATTCCGAATCCTACTCGTCGTAGAAAGCACGTCCCAAGTCTTTCACAGACAAGAACGAGAAGTATTAATGAAGGTGAATCTCAAGCTTTATCGAGTCAATCGTCAAGTTTCCGTTCACCCTAAAATATCACTGCCAAACGGAGCCATCCTTATCCAGTAAGGAACACAGCTCGCACAGATACCATGTCTATGAGTCAGGATTGAAAGTCAGTTCTACCAACTCCATCTCACCATCCCAGGTCACTACCCCTATGCCTATGCGAAAACATTTACAAAATGTCTTATTGCAAGTTTCTTTTAATATACAGCGAAGCGTTTATTTTTTTTGGGGGGGGGGGTGGTTGGGTGAAAAGTCAAAAGATATGATACTCTAGCTGAATAAATGTTGAAGCTAGGACTTTGTCAGGAGTTTAATTTTGTTCGTATAAATTTATTGAATTTCAGTGCAACTTTCAAGATTCGACAATCTTGATTAGCAACGCTTGATGACATGACAACTTTCGTTTGCCGTTGTATATTCAACAACGGCAGACTAGGGGATTTAATCTCACTCAAAGAATGTGTGTGTGTGTGTAGGGGGGGGGGGGTATTGACCTTTCTATTCATTCACTTTGGTCCTTATTTATTAATTCCATTTGTTCGTTTGGCTATTTGAAAGTGCTCCAGTGTTCTCCACAAAATTGAGAAGGGCCGGTACCTCTCACCGCCATATTTTCCTATACCTACAAGTTTTCTGTAAATTTATCCTTTACTTTGTATGATGAAATTTATGCACTGTATTCAATTTTTGTAATATATTTATATGTTTTTGTTGGAAATGAAAAATAAATGAATGAATGAATGAATGAATATAAAAGTTTGAACTGTGTTACCGTTTCATTATCTCTACGGAGCAAGCTGGCTCATTCGGGAGCGCGAGTGTGGTTTGCAATCGAAAGGCTCGGGTTCGGGTGCGGGTTCGAATCCCAGTGAGCTTTACTTCGCAATGTTGTGTGTCATTTTGTCGTCCCCATTAGCAAGTAGAGGCACACACTCTATCCCTCGCATAGGACATAAAATGGAGGTCCCGTATGTGAGAGAGTCACAACTCAAGCACGCAAAAGATCCTGCTTCATTCTTTCATCGCAAAGGACGGTGTATATAATCCGGTGAAATGGCTCACCTAAAGTGCACACACTGAACCCCATGGAAGACCAGCTTGGGCAGCTAAATATTTAGTGATGGGCTCTTCAGCCATCTTTTCAAGTGAAAACAAAACAATGTTACCTTTTAAAAAGAATATATAAACTTGATAGGATATCAGTTATAGTAATGTTACCTCCCGTATATTTCAAACCATATAACAATCCACGTATTTTTACATGAATAATAATTATTAAAGATAAAACATCTAGATAGACAACAGCTAAAAACACCAACATAGAATATAATTTCAATGAAAATAAGTATTGACAACAGCTCGACACTAAAGTCATAATTGGCTGTGGGGAAATATGGCAATAATAGAGGTGTATCATACCAGTGTCCCAACCTATTTGGGAATATATTTACGGCATCCTTTTCGGGAATACACAACAAATCTCAAAATGGATCGCGCTGCCTGCCACTGATATAGTGTTGGCAGCCTATAAAGACTCGCATGCCGTTACCACTGACAATTACTACTGAGGGTAAGCCGCTTCTGTGAGAATCTAAAGGATGGAAGAGTATTGGTTGATGTGAGAATAAGCTTTTAACTTTTTGCGAGATATTTAGAAACCACCCTATGAAATGATAAGAAGTCTACAATTCTAAGAGGAATTAAGTTTATTTGATGAATATCAGTTTTGAAATGGCTGAGATATCCAAAAACAAAGTAAAACAAAGCGATCCTGACAAAAGGTGGGTGCCACCGTTTATTAGGATCGCTTTGTTTTGGATACCTTAGCCGTTTAAAAACTAATTTTCATCAAATAAGCTTTGAATTCCTTTTAGAATATATTTTTTGTACATCATAAGATGTTTCTTGTTATCTCAACAAATAATCAAAAAACGTTTGAAATCTCAAACCCCATCTCAACCGAAAACACACACACATGAGCACACAACAGTACATCGAATGATTTCAAAAATGTTGATGAATTCCATGTTCAAACGCCTGCCACCCTCTGTCAGTCTGTAGAAGAGGATTTTGCCACAACGTAGTGCCGTCACACCAAAACAAACGTTTTTGAAAATATATATACAGATAATTTCATGAGAGTGTCATATTTCGGTGAAAAGTTCTCATTCTTTTGACTCTCCCTAAGATTAGATATGCTTTCGCTAAAGTTCATTCTCCTTGTGTTCTTTAAAAATGTATTTCAAGCCTTAGCTGTTTTGATATCCTGTAAAATAAATTTTTATCTCGTCTTGAGTCATCATGATTATCTTTGAGTTGTTGTTCCCGTGAGTATTTCACTAGTACTGGGGCCCTATAGCAGGGATGCCAAGTTTAAAAAAAAAAAAAAAATTATGAGTGAGATTTTCATGACTTGGCATCTCAGCATGCGAATGTGCGCACGAGCGAGGGTGTGGGAGGGTTCCCCCCCCCCCTGTGGCCTCCCACGGTAGGGAGCTTTTTCAATTTTTAGCTCTTAATGGTGCGATCAGGTGCATACTTAAGTGATTATTTTTTACTTATTTTGAAAGACAAAAGGGAAATATACCTTCATTTGCAACTATCACTTTGAGCTATGCTCATTATTATAGCACTTTTGAGCTATACTCATTATTATAGGCCCAAGTTGCAGACTTGGCCCGATATGCGTGAGAAAAATGGGTGTCGTGCGTGAGATCGTGAGATTGCCCCTAAATGCTTGAGTCTCACGCAGAATGCGTGAGACTTGGTATCTACCTCTGCTGTAGGCCAGAGATTTAACGTTGCGGAGTGCAAGCGTTGAGCTTATTTCAAGTCATGTATCGTAAATTCGTCACAGTTGACTGTGTTTATAACAAGCACATCATGTTCGGAAACTGATCTTGTCTTGTGTTTCATCTTCTCATTTAAAACTATTTACAAAGTCGCTTGGAATAAAAAATAGAGAAATATGAGACATTCGTATGTAACAAGTGAAGCACAGATTCCTTTGTGCATAAAACAGGTTGATTTAGTCTTTGTTGTCATGTCAATAGTTAAAATGTCTTTTTTTTCTTTCTTTTTCATTTCATTTGTCAGATCTTGTTCAAGAAAATAAAAGATATAATGCGCAGTAATCGGTAAAGGGAATTAGTATTATCCAAAATAAAGGGAACATGATTATGGAATAAAATTAAACGTATGACGTTGATACGAAACAGACTCTTTTACGGCGATGACAAAAAATGAAATTCGTGACTATTACGGTGAAGAGGAGGATTGTAACGTCAACGTTTGTAGACAGCCGCAATGCTTTTGAATATTCCTTCATTACAGATTCCTGACATTACAAACCTTATGGCTGAGCACTAGTGTTTAAATTTCAGTCACGCCCTCTCCCGATTTATGTATTTATGATTTATGTATCAGTTGTCATTACGGCACGGAGATAAACTGACAACGTGCAGTATACTTATGTAGGCCTTATGTAGTTTCCACACACTTACAAACACACACACACACACACACACACACACACACGAATATATATATATATATATATAATTTGTAATGATTTTATGTAGTGATTTTAGCCTATTAATGTACCTGTACGTACGTATGCAAACATTATATAAATTATTTGTTCATCTACACGTTCCGACGTATTCTTTTCAATGCGCACATCAATGCAATATTGCAAAGCGTATCTTTCTGTTTCCTTTCCCCTTTGTTAGCTATTTTTTTATGGGCCCCGCAAAAGTGGAGACGAGACACAGATATTAGTCCAGCTGAGAAGCAAATCTTCGAACTAAATCGACCAGTGTTTATCTTCCGACTATAAAATGGGCCTTAGAATCTCTGCAATCTGATTGGTCTATGTCAGGCATTGATTTCTACTGATCCGCACTGAGCCATACGTCCGGTTAACTTTGGAACTGTTTAAAACCAACTCGCTGCGCTCGTGGGTTTAAACAGTTCCAAAGTTAAACTCGGGCATCCAATTCTCACGGATCCACTCTGTCCTGTGCACCATTTGTGATATAATGACAAGGAGACTTTGGTCATGGTATAACTGGGAAACTCCTAAGTAAAGAGTCTCGTGATTTTTAGAGGGGATATCGTGAATCAAAACCATATAGATGAGTGAATTTCTCCTTTTATTTCTAATGCTGCGGAGATGACAAATCTTAGCAATAGGCCTACGCCATGAATTACACAAAACCTTACTCAATATTGTATGAAAGTATATTACTAGTAATAGTCTGGGTGCCAAAGCCACTTTTTGGGCCTAACCTTGCTTTACCGTCCACCCAATGTTTTTTGATGATTTTACCCTATTTCGGGGGTGCTGAATCCGAATCTGGATGATGCAACCCTTGCATCCTTGAGGGTTTTGAGATATTCAAGATGGCCGCCAAAATGGCCGCCCGAACTGGAAATTCCCACGTATTTCCTTCTAAATGGTGATAAATTGAAAACAATTGATGGTTTTACCCTATTTCGAGGGTGCTGAATCCGAATCCGGATGATGCAACTTTTGCATCCTTGAGGATTTTGAGATATTCAAGATGGCCGCCAAAATGGCCGCCAAAACCGAAAATTCCCACGTATTTCCTTCTAAATGGTGTGAAATTGAAAATAATTGATGATCCTACCCTATTTGGAAGGTGCTGAATCCGAATCTGGATGATGCAACTCATGCATCCATGAAGTTTTTGAAATATTCAAGATGGCCGCCAATTAAAACCGGAAATTCCCATGTATTTCCTTCTAAATGGTGAGAAATTGAAAACAGTTGATGGTTCTACCCTATCTCTAGGGTGCTGAATCCGAGTCTGGATGATGCAAACCTTGCATCCTTGAGGGTATTGAGATATTCAAGATGGCCGCCAATATGGCCGCCAAAATGGCCGCCAGTTAAAACCGGAAATGTCTATGTATTAGCTTTTAAATGGTGAGAAATAGAAAACAATTGATGATTTAACCCTATTTCGAGGGTGCTGAATCCGAATCTGGATGATGCACCTCAAGATAGTCAAGATGGCCGCCGAAATGACCGCCAAAACGGAAACTCTTAATGTATTTCCTTCTTATAAATGGTGAGAAATTGATAACAATTGATGGTTTTAACCCTATATTTTTTTGTTACTGAAAGATTTCAGGTTTTCGTCAATGGCAAAGTTTGAACTTGCTGTATATACAGTGAAACCAGCTCTATACCTGATATTTTTTGAGTTGGTACGATACAAGTGTGCCAGCAATGAACCTCTCAATACTACAGATACTTTTGAATAATTGCAAGATTACGCTGTTTCCTCTACATATAATGGATAAGTTTTGAACAGTAACAATCAATGGACAAGACATTTTCATCTAAATCATATTGTGATAGTGATGTAGAGAAGTGTAGTGGAATTACCCAACATTACCTGTCTTAATCCATGAGTAGTTTTAATCCCTTCATCCATGAACACTCAAATTGGTTATTTGGTTTATATTGGTGGTCTTGATGACATTGTTGAAGACACGAGTGGGTCATTTTTATAGTTATGCTTCAATTTTTTCGGCAATATGATGTAACATTATATAAATGTATATATGGATGATATCACAGGTAACGCGCCTTGAAAAAAAAAAACTGAATAAAAAGAAACGACATCATGGAAGGTAATAGTTGATAATCCAGTACTTATGAATATATCGCGCAGAGTGCTTTTGAAATTACCCTTATTGATATCTACTATAGTGGTCATGGATGCAACCATTTCCAATGACGTTATCAGAATATGCGACAAGTTTCACAAGAATACGAGGCGAGACTCGTCAGAATACATGACAAGTTTCAACACCAAATACCAACATGCCATAATTTAATTTTACTATATTGATAACCGAAAAGGATTAACTTCAAATCTGTGGAGCCATATCATTGGCGACCACAAGCATTACTTTATAACAATAATGCATAAAGAAATTTTCAGTTGTATGTTTGTGTTTGTACGTTTCAGTATGATGTCAATATCACTTCTTCTTTTTTTCCTTTTGAGTTTTTGCAGTACGTGTTAAAGTTCCGTTTCAGATATATCGGAATATCTCAGTATATTACAATACCATTGAGACAGTCATTTTGGATGTCAATAACTTTTGGCTGATGTGACAAATTCGCTCAACTGAGTTGAATTTAAGAATACGAATTATTGTTTTTCACCCTGCATGGTTTTAATCCCCCCCCCCTTCGCGTTCATTTCATTGCATTTTTATTTCATTTCCGGCCAAAGCATATAATATGACGATTGCATATAGACAAATTAAGTACAATGTAACTTTTACATTTCCAAATGAAATTTAGATACACGTCATATGTTTACATGAATCAATAAACATACTTTAGTTGAAGAAATACATGGACAAAATGCGATTGAATCATAACAAAGAAAAGGTCGGAAATGGAGGGGACTGCTAAAAAGCGTTAGAGCACAGTACTTCACCATTTAAGTATAAGCAAATAGTAAGGAGTTTCCGTTCATGCAGGACATTTATAGATGTCCCAAAAACTTCAAAGACCTTCAGCACCCTCGAAATAAGGTAAGACCATAAATTTATTTTGAAATATTTGCCATTAAGAAAAAATATATTAACATTGGAATTTCTGCCACTTATTTTGGCTGTCATCTTGGACGTCGAAAAACCCTAAAGAATGGACGAATTTCAGCAACCAAGTTTCGAGGGTGCTGAATAGGGTCTAAAATTTTCCCATTTTTGACAGTTATTTTGGCGGTCATCTTGGACATCTCAAAACCCTTAAAAAAGAACACGAAAGTTGCATCAACCAGGTTCGGATTCAGCACCCTCTAAATAGAGTAAAACCGCCAATTGTTTTCAATTTTACACCATTTAGAAGGTAATATAGGGCTTACATGGAAATTTTCGTTTTTGACGGCCATTTAGGGGCCATTCTGGCGGCCATCTTTATTATCTCAAAACCCTCAAGGAATCAAGAGCTGTATCCTGGAGCTTCAAATTCAGCAAACTCAAAACAGTGTAAAACCTCACACTCAAAATAAGATAAAAATCACCAATTGCTTTCAAATTGTCACCATTTAGAAGGAAAAACATGGGAACTTCCGTTGTGGGCGGCAAATTTTAACGGCCATATTGAATATCTCGAAATCTTCATCAATGCAAGAGTTGCATCATCCAGATTCTGATTCAGTACCCTCGAAATAGGGTAAAACCATCAATTTTTTTTTCAATTTCTCACCATTTAGAAGGAAATACATGGGAAGTTCCGGTTTTAATTGGTGGCCATTTTGGCGGCCATCTTGAATATCTCAAAAACATCATGGATGCAAGAGTTGCATCATCCAGATTTGGATTCAGCACCTTCCAAATAGGGTACAATCATCATTTATTTTCAATTCCACACCATATAAAAGGAAATACGTGGGAATTTTCGGTTTTAATTGGTGGACATTTTGGCGGCCATCTTGAATAGCCCAAAAACCTCATGGATACAAGAGTTGCATCATCCAGATTCGGATTCAGCACCCTCGAAATAGAGTTAATCCATCAATTGTTTTTAACTTCTCACCATTTAAAAGGCAATACATGGGAATTTCCGGTTTTAATTGACAGCCATTTTGGCGGCCATCTTTAATATCTCAAAACCTTCATGGATGCATGAGTTGCATCATCCAGATTCGGATTCAGCACCTTCCAAATAGGGTAGAATCATCAATTATTTTCAATTTCACACCATTTAGAAGGAAATACAAGGGAATTTTCGGTTTTAGCGGCCATTTTGGCGGCCATCTTGAATATCTCAAAATCCTCAAGGATGCAAGAGTTGCATCATCCAGATTCGCATTCAGCACCCTCGAAATAGGGTAAAACCATCATTTTTTTCAATATCTCACCATGTAGAAGGAAACACGTGGAAATTTCGGTCTTAATTGGCGGCCATTTTGGCGGCCATCTTGAATATCTCAAAAGCTTCATGGATGCAAGAGTTGCATCATCCAGATTCGGATTCAGCACCCTCGAAATAGGGTAAAACCATCATTTTTTTTTCGATATCTCACCATTTAGAAGGAAACACGTGGAAATTTCGGTTTTAATTGGCGGCCATTTTGGCGGCCATCTTGAATATCTCAAAAGCTTCATGGATGCAAGAGTTGCATCATCCAGATTCGGATTCAGCACCCTCGAAATAGGGTAAAACCATCATTTTTTTTTTATCTCACCATTTAGAAGGAAATACGTGGGAATTTCCGGTTTTAATTGGCAGACATTTTGGCGGCCATCTTGAATATCTAAAAAACTTGATGGATATATGAGTTGCATCATCCAGATTCGGATTCAGCATCTTCCAAATAGAGTAGAATCATCAGTTATTTTCAATTTCATACCATTTAGAAGGAAATACATGGGAATTTTCGGTTTTGGCGGCCATTTTGGCGGCCATCTTGAATATCTCAAAATCCTCTAGGATGCAGGGGTTGCATCATCCAGATTCGGATTCAGCACCCTCGAAATAAGGTAAAACCATCAATTGTTTTCAATATCTCACCATTTAGAAGGAAAAACGTGGGAATTTCCGGTTTTGGCGGCCATTTTGGCGGCCATCTTGAATATCTCAAAACCCTCAAGGATGCAAGAGTTGCATCATCCAGATTCGGATTCAGCACCCCCGAAATAGGGTAAAACCATCAAAAAACATTGGGTGGACGGTAAAACAAGGTTCAGCCTCTGGCACCCAGACTATAATGCATGAAAATTCGTAATCAGCCCCATCCGTGGAGATACTACGGAAAATGTATTAAGAAATAGGGCCTACTACGATGTGCTTTCAAATGGTGTAAGTTGTGGTTCATCCAGGTAACGATCAATAAAGGAACAAAATTAAATCAATTCATCTGGACTGATTCACACCACCCCCTCATTAACAAATTGGGAGTAGTACGAACACTCTTTCACAGGGCGTCCTACATACCCTCTTCCACTGACGAGGCCAATTTAAGGAGCAAGAACAAGAACATCTCCGGGAAGCACTTCGAGCGTGTGGTTACCACGGTTGGAGCATCGAGAAAGCGATCCACCCACGCAAACGTCAACATCGTGATACTGAAACACGGCCCGCGCGCGGGGGTGTGTCGGTGCCCTACGTCAGCGGACTTTCTGAAAAAGTCCAACGGATTCTTTCAGGCTACCGAATTCCTGTCTACTTCAAACCGGCTCACACACTAAAACAGAAACTGGTTCATCCAAAAGATAAGGTACTGAAGGAAAAGTGAAGCAACGTGGTCTACGCCATACAGTGTCAAGGAGAGGGTTGCCAAGAGAACTATATTGGCGAAACCAAGCAGCCGCTACATAAACGCTTATACATTGTATCAACATCGAAGACCAGGTACATTGTGCAACGATTCGGCCGTCTTCTCCCACCTGAAGACCTTCAAACATAACTTCAAGGACAAAAATGCGCGTATTTTAGATAGCGGGAGCCTCGGTGGTTTGAGAGGGGGGGGGGGGGTCCGGGAAGCGCGGTCTACGTCAACTCCGAAAACCCCTCCCTCAACAAAGGTGGGCGGACTGCGACACAACCTCTCCCGGGTGTACAGCTCTTTAAATCAGTCTGAGAGCTGGCTGCTGGTCAATTTACCCCACCAAGCCCAAAGGGTTTGACCCCTCAGAGTTGCTGGGACCACCCTCCTCATTAACAAAATGGGCGTCAGCCTGGTCCCTGAAGGCGGGTTCGGCCCCCAGGGACCCCCCGAAAAGGCCCTCCGGCGGGTGGAATTTACCCCATGAAGCCCATGAACCAATCCTGGCCTAAATGAACGTCCTATGGATGTACATAATCAAAACATAGAAATTGACAAAATATCTGGTCGGGAAAGGGGTTGCCAGACCGCTTGTTTGCAGGCACAAAACCTTGTTTTTGGCAAAGGGGTCTGCGCCAAGACTACACGGTCCCATAGGCCCTGTACTGTAGGGTCTCCCACCTGTCTGAGGGACAGTGGCAGTTTAGTGCATGTAGTAGT
Source organism: Diadema antillarum (assembly GCF_040938485.1). Taxonomy (NCBI): domain Eukaryota; kingdom Metazoa; phylum Echinodermata; class Echinoidea; order Diadematoida; family Diadematidae; genus Diadema; species Diadema antillarum. The sequence continues at coordinate 914,759 of NW_027271437.1, read as the reverse complement.
CTTGGTGCAGACTCCTTTACGCCGAACAAGGGTTTGTGCCTGCAAACTACCCATTATACCCTGGGACCCAGGGTAGTTTGCATGCACAAATTGACCACACACACACACACACACACACACACACACACACACACACACACACACACACACACACACACACACGCACACATACACATACACACACTATGTTCACACATGGCTCTATGTACAATATATACCATAACACTTGATTTTGATTTGATTTTTTGTTCCACACCTCAAAACACAAATAACATGATACAATCAATTGAACAAAAGACTGGATATAGCGTCGTAATTACAAAGAATAAAAGAGAAGACAATTTTACAAACATGAAATGCAGGGACCTACTAAAAAGCAAAGCTTGTAATGTATAGGTCCCTGTAGATGAAAATGGTTGGTCTTCTTAAACAACCTAGTAACGAAAACTATGAAAGGATGGAAAGGGACGTAAAAGAAAAGAGAGCAACTTGACATGTTATTTAAGTTTCTCAATAATACAGCCATAATACTTTGCACACAATTAATGTCACACCTATAAGATGTTCATACCTTTTGAATGTCTTACATTGATACTATCAGTGAATCTTCAAGCAGGTACACTGAAGAGATTTTGAAATTTGTGTGAAATTGTATTGTGTTTTACTGGCCACACAACCTGCTTACCCTTTGTTATGTATCCACCTTTGACAAATATATGTATATATATATATACAGTATATATATATATATATATATATATATATATATATGTATATATATATGTATATATATATATATATATATATATATGAATATTATTGGGAAAATGCTTAAATAAACCCTTTTTTGTGAGTAGACTTCAGTTATATATGCTTCAAATCATGCATCATACTGTATGATAGACTAAAATATGAAATCATGTTTGATGTTTGTGCGAACAAATTCATGCTAAATACTTTTCAGCTCAGGAATCATAGCGTCCAGCTCAAACAGTCATGTGCAATGCTTATCAGGCCTACATCTTTCATAGAGTGTGATGCATGGCTTGATTGTAATTGTGATGGTTTTGAAGGGCAACTAAATCATAAACATGAACTACATTGTAACTGTATGTGGTATGACACCCTGAAAGTATTACCTTTTTGGGGGTAGGGGAGGTAAACAAATTATCTCATAAATGGGGAGTTGACAAAAACTCTGATATGAAATAGAACACAAGAACACAACATGTAAATAGTCTCAACGTGCATGTTATTGTTACAGAAAAGAAATTAAGCTAACATTTCATTCAGCTGGTAATTCTATGTTTCAACGTTGTATGGATATGTCCAGTGTTAATGGCAATCATACTGTAATGCGCTGTTTGTAGTATGTGACACCATAGGTTGAGTTTTGTTTGTGTGGGGCTGGGGAACTGAAAATGATGTATCTCCAGAAATAAGGAGTTGACAAACGTGCTGATATAAAGCGACCACAAGACCAAGTTAATACTCTCAGCCTATATGCTATATAAAGAGAGAGCTATTTTGATGTTTCAATTTGGTGTGTACTGGTCACGGTCAATGGCAGTGTTTGCAGTATGTGACGCCATTTGTGTGGGGCTGGGAACTATTATGAATAAAACGTATCTCCAGAAATAAGCTGACAAAAAAAGGGCTGAAGAAATAGAGCACAAGATCAAAGTAAATGCTCTCAGCCTGTTTATTTTCATTACAGAAAGTTAGCACGCTATTGTGATGCTTGTTATTTGATGTTTCAAGGAAGTTCAGCAATACATGTATACAGTTTATATAGAACACCATAATATGTTCGTAACTCTTATAGATATGCAGATATTAAATTGTCCCAAACTATATGAGGTGACATGCACTACTGAGTATGAAAATGGATCGATATCATTTCGTTATGTAATGCAGTTTGTTCCGATTTGTAATTTATGAGAGTCAAATAAAGGAAATGTTGGCATGGATGCTGTAACCCTTGCCTATATTATACATCAAAGGGTGATTTTTATCACCCAAAAACACGAAAAGTTATTAGTTTGAGGTTTTCCAAAGAATCTTATATGAGGATTGAGACTTGTTATTTGTATTTAAAAGAGGATATCAAGCAGGAGAAAGAGAAGTAATCCAACCTAAATCCGAGTTGTTGACATACACTTTATTAAAGGTATGTTTAATGCACGGCTCATGAAAAGGTTTGCTTTAAGGACAAGTTCACCTTCATAGACATGTGGGTTGAGTGAATGCAGCAATATTAGTAGAACACATCAGTGACAGTTTAAGAAAAATCGGACAATCCGTTAAAAAGTTATGAATTTTTGAAGTTTCTGCTCAGTTATGGCTGGATGAAAAGACTACTATAGCTTGTGATGTCACATGAGCATAACGGTATAAAGAAAGAATAAAGAAAATTCAACATTTTTCCATTTTTCTCGCATAACAAAAGAACACTCCACTTCTCTCTTTCAGAAGGCAGGGGGAATAATATTACCCTTAACATACGTCAGTAGCAAGTCAAAGAAATGTGCACTTTATTCAAAAAGTAAAGTTTTGTGAAATTCTCTTTTTCTTTTCCTTATATAGTTGTACGCATGTGACATCACACACTGTAGTAGTCTTTTCTTCCAGCAGTGACTGCGCAGATACTTAAAATATTCGTAACTTTTGAACGGATTGTCCAATTTTCCTCAAACTTTCGCTGATGTGTTCTACTAATATTGCTGCATTCTCTCAATCCTTTATGTATATGAAGGTGGACTTGTCCTTTAAATGTATTATACAACTGGCCTTTAGTGCTGTTGTGGTTGGTCTGAAACTGAAGAGTACTCACAAGAAAGTTTTTATTTCAGCATTTTCTGAAAAGCTCTATTTGTGTCTCATATAAAGGTGAATACACCATACAGAATAAGTAGGCTGTGTGGCCATTTAAACATAATACAACTTCACACAAATTTCTAATTTTTTCAGTGTTCCTTAAATGTGTATTGATATTATCCATGTACAACATTCAAAAGGCATGAACATCTTATAGGTCTGACATTAATTGTGTGCAAGGTATCATGGCTGTATTATTGAGAAACCTAAATAACATGTCAAGTGTTATGGTATAGGCCTATACATAGAGCCATGTGTGAACATAGTGTGTGTGTGTGTGTGTGTGTGCGTGTGTGTGTGTGTGTGTGCGTGTGTGTGCGTGTGTGTGGTCAATTTGTGCATGCAAACTAACCTGGGTCCCAGGGTATAACGAGTAGTTTGCAGGCACAAATATTGTTGGGCGTAAAGGAGTCTGCGCCAAGACTACTACATGCACTAAACTTTCCAGGGGCAGATCGTATGACAGGGTGGTTGCTGGTTGTTGGACTCTCGTTGTTTTTCCATTTTTGTGGCTAAATGGATTCATGACTCTGGATAGAATCACTCAGAGGTAAGCAATCATTCTGGGCTTCATTTGCACCCCATCTTGCACAACTAACGATTCTAGTATAGACCTATTAGAGCTAGTATAGATTTACACATAGATTTTGAATCTCCCGCCCTTTCTATGGAGTAGCGCCAATATGGCTGCCGCAACCCCCCCCCCCCCCCCCCCGATCCATTTATGGATTCGGAAGTGGGTACTGTGACACCTGATGACGAATTTCAAACTGTTGTGTCTGATAGACAAGTCCGTCGGAAAAAGAGGAAAATACGCGAAGAAAGTGTTGATGTTGATGACCTTGCGACAAGAGTAGACTCCTCTTCGGAGGATGACCATCATGATAAATCTATGAAAGGAAATGAAAAGTTTGGTACCCCCCGATCTAAACCACCTGATCTGAGATTGTACATATGTCCAATAGACAAGAAAAGGTCCCTAAAAAACACAAGCTTGGCTACGGTAGCCAAAGCCATCCATACTTGCTGTGGATCCCCACCAGAGTTTGTTAAGTCTACGCGAAATGGCATTATGGTGAAATGTAGAAACGAGAAACAGTACAGAAAACTGATGGAACTTCAATCTATTGGTACAGTGCCAGTAAAGGTGCAAGATCAGATGTACACCATTAAAGGAGTAATATCTGGGATCCCCACGGAAATGTCTGAGACAGAAATTCAGATGGAATTGAAAAAGCAAAAGGTGTCTCATGTGAAAAGAATAATGAGAAAGGAACAAAAGAAAAATCAAAACAACTCAGGAAACGAGCAAACGAAGCTCACCCCGACACGCAGTGTCATACTATTTTTTGAAACAACCACATTACCCCAAGACATTGATTTGTACTTACAACCAGAAATTCCAGGTCAAACAATACATACCCCCTGTACTCGGGTTCTTCCACTGTCAAAGGTTTGGGCATGCAGTTGCAAATTGTAAGGCAAAACAAAGATGTGTGAGATGCGGCGACCCGCATACCTTTGAGGAATGTCCACAGAAAGACACTCCAAAATGCATTAATTGCGGAGAAAACCACTCGGCTGCATACAGCGGATGCCGAGAGGTGAAAAAGGCTAAAGAGATACAAAAATTGAAAGTAATGAACAACTTAACCTACGCACAGGCCACTCGCAAATGGCAAGAACATGAGCAAAGGCCGAATATTGCAGTAGAGATACGACCCATACCTCAGCCTGCAGTGAAAGAAGCTAAAGAGAGCCCTGAAGAAATGAAGCATGGTACCCCTCGGGCAAGCCAACCCGTGAGTCATACCCCACATTCAGCTGAAGTGAACAACCCCCCATCAAAAGCTACACGGTCCTTTTCGTTGATTCCCAACCAAAGCAAAAACCAAGCTCAGCCCCTGCAAAACATGCAAAAGCTACCCCCAGAAAGAGAGGGACCTGCCAAAAACAGGTTGGGTGTAAACTTTGTAGCTCAGGCTACAGACAATGAGCTGATCAACTTCATTGTTATTTTGATCATGAATCTCATGAAAGACAAATCAGAGGATGAAATTCGTCTCCTGATAAATGCAGCAGCCGGTAAACTTCTTGGACAAGACAGCTATATGATGTTGGGGAAACTTGCTAGTTTATATATGTCGGTCTTCCTCGTTCTCCAATGGAATGCTCAGAAAATGAGTGGACACGGACAAGAATTCATTCAATTTTTAAGTACAAAAAAATCTGATATTGTACATTTGATATGTGTACAGGAGACATGGTTTAATAATGATAATGTTTTGCAGATTCCAAATTATACTTGTTTTGTTTAAAAATAGAACAACACAAAGTAGAGGAGATGATTCTGTATATTACGATTATAAAGGCGGCGAGTCTGAAGTTGAATTGCAAGTGATTGATATTTTTTGGGGTAAGTTTTTCCTCACAGTAGTTAATTATTATAACCCTTGCAGAGAGACACGCAATGAGGCTGTAGATTTATATATAAGTAAAGCTAAAGATCCTGCGAAATTATTGATTGTAGGTGATTTTACTTCTCATAACCCCCTTTGGGGTAGTGATAAACTGGATAGAAATGGTAAATTGATTGAGGAATTTGTTTTACAAAATGATCCAGTCATATTAAATGACGGATCTGGCACGAGACTTGACCCCCATTCAGGAAAAATATCTTGCTTGGATCTGTCTCTGATTTCATCTCAGTTAGCAAGTAAGCGCACTTGGAATGTTAAGCCAGACAAACTAGGCAGCGATCATTTTCCTGTTTGTATTGAGTTGTGTGTGGGAGAAAAGTCTCACCTCCGAGAAATGAGTAATGGAAGCAATGGTTGGAATCTGAAAAATATGGATTGGCAAAAATTTGCTCAATTGTGTGAGAATGTTATGAATATAGATAATATTAACGTGGAAACTAAAATGTTTTATGAGATGTTTATGTCACACATTACAAGAGGTACTTAAAGATACAGTTGGAGTTAAAAGAAGAAAAAAATTAATAGACACCAAAAGTCACAGCCTTGGTGGACAAAGAATGTTCTTTGAAAATTAAAGAAAGGAATGGATTGAAAAATAGACTCTCTAGGTGTTGGTCTGAGGAAAACTTGTACAGGTACAAAAAGAAGAAAGCAGAAACGCAGCGAACGATACGGCAGGCAAGAACCAGATTTTGGCAAGCCTTTTGTGCAAGTCTGAATCGGTCCACGTCTGTTTCGGCGATGTGGAAATTCATTAAGAGTATGAACGGTATTCCTCGGAATAAAGCCCATAGCATAACTGTGTTATATGTGGGTGAAAGTATACTATTGTTGATGATAAAGACAAAGCAAATGAATTTGCTAGATATTTGAAGTATACAGGGAAAAGGAATCCAGAAAGTAAAATCTATAAAGAGATAGAGGAAGAATTTGATGTGATCCAGGTTCAGGAGAAGGAAGGCTTGCAACTGGCCTTAAACGAGCCTTTTGTGATGAGTGAATTGGAAAGAGTTCTGCAAGATAAAAAGGCTTCAGCACCGGGAGAAGATAAGATAGGATATGAAGTGTATAAACATTTACCATAGTCAAAAAAGGAGATATTACTGAAATTGTACAACCAAATATGGGATACTGGAGATATTCCAGAAGCATGCAAACACTCGATTTTGATTCCTCTCCTCAAGCAGGGTAAGGACCCACACCATTGTGCTCTTACCGCCCAATAGCGTTGACATCATGTTTCATGAAAATAATGGAAACGCTGGTGAAAAACAGATTGCAATATTTTATAGAAAAACACGATCTGCTCGCAAATTTTCAACATGGCTTTAGAAAAGGCCGTTGCACTCTTGATTATATCGTACATTTGGAAAATGAAATAATGAAGAATTTAGAAACTGGTGTGAAGTCTCTAGCAGTGTTCATTGACCTGGAGAAGGCGTATGATACACTCTGGACAAAAGGACTCATAGTAAAACTCAGTCATTTGGGTTTAGGAGGAAATATTTTACAGTTTATAAAGAACTTTCTATTATATCGTACTTGCCAGGTCAAAATAGGAAATGAGAAATCTGATATTTTTCATATGGAAAATGGTCTCCGGCATGGCAGTATTTTGAGCCCAATATTGTCTAATCTAATGGTTTCTGATGTACCTGTAAACAGAACGAATAATGTTTATAATTTGTTATATGCAGATGATTGCGTTATCTGGACATCAGGAAATGATATTAGAGAAATGACTGTCCAAATTCAAACATACTTAGATGTTTTGAATGAATGGTTCACTTCACGGGGACTGAAAATATCACCGTTGAAGACCACTTCTGTTCTTTTCTCTCGTGGAAACAAAGATGAGCGCGTTCGTCTATTGTTGGAGAAAAATGAGCTGAAATTTGCTCCTCAGTATAGATATTTAGGAGTGATATTTGATAGGAGGATGACTTGGAGACCACACTTGCAAGACGTAGTTCTGCGATGTAAGATAATGTTGATTATACTAAAAGTTTTAGCTCATACAAACTTTTGTCAAAGCATACAAGAATTGTTAGGCGTATACAGATCTTTAATACGCTCCATAATAGATCATGCTAGTGAGGCTTATGATTCTGCTATATACTATGAGTGTCAAGAATGTTTTAAACTCCATACAATATCAGGCTTTAACTATTTGTGCAAACGCAAAAAAAGGTACAGCCCTAAGGACCCTCCAAGTTGAATTCGGAGAAATGCCCCTAGAGTTACGTCGAGAGATGCTCTCGGCTAGACTGAAAGCACGTATTGAGAATACTCCCAATCATCCATATTGAATTTTGTAAAAACACTGCTTCAAAAGAACCTTTCGGACAAAGGTCTCAAAACTCATTTGAATTTTTAGATCCAAATGTTGAATTGTGTGTAAAACCTCCCAACGTGCCTTTCTGGATGTGGAAGCCTCCGTGTGTATCGACACAATTAAAAGAGTGTGTGTCAAAGAATGACAACACAGCCTTCCAAAAACAAGCCTCCTTAGAAGTGATGTATACCAAATGGGAAAACTATTTACATGTACAGTTGAACCTCTCTTATCCGGCCTCCCTTTATCCGGATCTCTCTATTATACGGACGCAATCTCGCCGTGATTTTTTTTTTAAATAATTACGGGAGGAAAGGGGGATTCCCAACTCCTTGAGAACTCCTACACAAACACACATGAATAACATATTACTTCCAACATGATTAACATACATAATAATTACATCAAATTTCCTTCCAAATTGCTTACCTTCAGACATTTTAACATCCCCAAACATCCCCAATCATCGCAAGAACATGGACAGATTATGCGCTCGAGGCCTCTCATATCGCATTGCCACATATAGGTCCATACACAGCCGTCGATATGACTAGGTAGACATGCATTGTTTCGAGTCATTGGCTGAGCAACGAATGATATTGAGCACTCAAAATTTTGAAGCGTAGTTTCGTCGACTCGTACTGTTTATTTTCAAGATCTACTCGATACATTTCTTAATAATTATTTAGGTAAATCATCCCAAGAATTTATAAAAGAAAATGATTTCATTCTTGCAAACACGAACTTCTATTTTGGGGTCTGTTACTGAGTGTAACAATGAAAAGGTTGCAGTGTACACATTACTACATGTGGTACTACAATGGGCTGCATCAGTACATGTGTATGTGGGTAATTCCGTGAAGTTGGGGCACAAAGTGTGACATTTTAGCATAACTCAATACTAATTATGCTATACTTATATTCCTTATACACTGTAGGCTTTAAATTTGTATTGAGACCATACATTTTCCTGGAAATTTTGTGCCATTCAGACTCAATTTTGATGAAGTTATTTTTAAAAAATGTAACGGTGTCCTGTAGCATCGTGACGTGTCCATGTAGCATCGTGACAGTTAAAATCTGGTCCTAAAAGACAAATTAATGCAATTAGCTTGACCAAAATTTGATATAATATGCATAATTACAAGATTAGTCAGATAGCTAAATATCTTAACTCTCCTTTCCACAGTTTTACTTTTACAAGAAAATTACACAATGTGTCACTATGCTACGCGGTGTCCACCAAATGTCACAAAAAAAAAGGACACCGCCTAGCATCGTGATACATTTTGTAATTTTCTTTTAGAATTAAAACTGTGTACAGGAAATTTGAGATATTTAGCTATCTGACTAATCTAGTAAATATGCATATTGCATCAAATTTTGGTCAAGCTAATTGCCATAATTTGTCTCTTAGGACCAAATTTTTAAATTTCACGATGCTACATGGACACGTCACGATGCTACAGGACACCGTTACATATTGTTTAATGACTTCATCAAAATTGAGTCTGAATGGCACAAAATTTCCAGGAAAATGTGTGGCCTCAATGCAAATGTAAAGCCTACAAACAATAAATGTATAGCATAATTAATATTGAGTTATGCTGAAATGAATTTTTCAAATATCACGATGCTACATGGACACTGCGCTAACTTCATGGAATTACCCATGTACATGTATAAAGCATTGAGTCTCTCGTATCCTGCCAAATCCCTTATCCGGATGAGCCCCGGTCCCGACTTGTCCGGATACGAGAGGTTCAACTGTATAATAGATGGCTCCAAATCACTTGAGGGCAAGGTAGCCTCTTCATTTTATGTGCCAGTGTATAAATATGTTCAGAGTAAAAGAATGCAGAACCAAACATCTGTTTATATAGAGCCGAATTGGCGGCTATCACGCTAGCTTTGTATTGGATTGATCAATTACCAGAAACAGGAGTAGTTATTTTTAGTGACTCACTCAGTGCCCTTGAAGCCATTCGATCTCAAAGAGAAGAAAGTTTGTTACAGAAATGTTAAGTTTCTGTACAAATCTATATTTTAAGGGAATATTAGTAAGTTTGGAACGGATTACTGGACACTGTGGAATGATAGGAAATGAAGTGGCAGATAAAGCAGCAAAAAAGGATGTTTTCCATTTCTGACCTTTTCTTTCTTATGATTCAGTCACATTTTGCCCATGTATTTTTTCAACTAGTATGTTTATTGATTCATGTAAACAAATGACGTGTATCTAAATTTCATTTGGAAATGTAATAGTTACATTGTACTTAATTTGTCTATATGAAATTGTCATAACTATTATATGCTTTGGCCGGAAATGAAATAAAAATGAAATGAAATGAAATGAAAAGGCTTTACAAAAATGTTTCCATACAAGTGAATAACAAGTTGAATAAATATGACTTTAATAAAAAACTGAAAAGGTGTTATATGACAAAATGGCAAATTAAATGGGAGGAGACAAACTCCCCCCCCCCCCTGAAATATGTTCAGCGAAAGGTTTCTCAGACCTATTTATGCACTTTGAATGACAGAAGAGCTGAGACAATCCTACATCGCCTCAGGATGGGGAACCTAGGTTTAAATGACAATTTGTTTCAAATAAGCCAACATGTGTCGGGTATGTGTGAATATTGTAACGTCCCAGAAACAGTTGATCATTTTCTTATGTTCTGCCCCTGATATGTATTATACCCAGAGATATGATGTTAGTTGAAACAACAATTCATTAGAACAGCATTCAAATCTTACTAATTTCAACTAACCCAGTATACCAAAAAGCTCTTGTGTTATATGTTAAAAGATCACAACGATTTTAGATAAACTTTCATGCATGTTATGAGTGTCATAGTTTGCACTAACTCTGCCTCGAGATATTCTGAAGAGGCAATACATGTGCACCACAGCCCAGAGATTGCTTACTTTACTAAAAAAAAATGTATGTGATTTCTATATATATATGTATTTTGTTAATATTGCTTGTTTGTTTTGTTTGGCTCTGAATCGGACCAATTGAGGTTCCTGTGCTGGTAAGCATCGGACTCTACTGCCTGCATATCGGAGGGGCCTAGGCCGTCAATAACGGCTGAGAAGTCTGCTCGAGACAATGAGCCGGATTGGCCAGAAGATATGATATTTTAAGCAGGCAAATAGACGTACCGACAGCTGACCAAGGATACTCATTACAATATTCTTTTTTGAAAAAAAATGATAAAAGGAAAAGAAATTTGTAGATAAGTGTTTGGCGTAAATATTCTAAAGAGAATGGAAAACGCCACTAAACACAAAACAACAACAACAACAACAACAACTGGCACTGTCCCTCAGACTGGCGGGAGACCCTACAGTACAGGGCCTATGGGACTGTGTAGTCTTGGCGCAGACCCCTTTGCCAAAAACAAGGTTTTGTGCCTGCAAACAACAGTTTTTATGCTTTGATTATGTACACCCATAGGACATTCATTTAGGCCAAGTTTGGTCCATGGGCTCCATGGGGTAAATTACACCCGCCGGAGGGCCTTTTCGGGGGGTCCCTGGGGGCCGAACCCGCCCTCAGGGACCAGGCTGACGCCCATTTTGTTAATGAGGAGGGTGGCCCCAGCAACTCTGAGGGGTCAAACCTTTTGGGCTTGGTGGGGTAAATTGACCAGCAGCCAGCTCTCAGACTATCTGTAGATCCGGAGAATTCCTCGGCGACTGACTTCGAACAATAACGTCGGTAGTGCGTCTGCGCCGATTAGCAACGATGCCTTCCCGCCATCAAATCATACGGGCTGATGAAGCGTCCAGGATCGGACGTGAAACCGTTCTCGCAATTAAAACAGTAAGTCCAAATGAATTGATTTAATTTTGTTCCTTTACGATGTACTTTACAAAGCTATAGAGATCTAAAGGACCATTACGGAATTGTACAGGTTTGTTTTAAATTCTGATTTAAATTCTTGAGCATGACACCATTCCTGCATATTATTCTGAAAAAAAAAAATCCCAGCAAACTTGATCGGCTAGCTGTACTTTAGGGCAATGTTCGTTCTTCCCAAGATTCTTTAATCCGGAACTAAGTAATTCCATAATTACTGTATATATATAGGACCCTATGTTCTGTCCTTTTCTCGACACGCGGATATAATGTATGAAAAGATAAGCAGGTCGTAGTACTTTGCGATACTATATCTTTGACATAATTGATTATGACATTATTCCTACTTTTTGGGTCGTACGGTATGTCACGAAAAAAAACCTACAACAAAACACCTGATGTTTGTAAGTGGTGTTGACGTGGTAGTGTGAGCACCGTTTACGAAACCCATAAAAATGGCGACAATCGGCTTTACAAACACACTCAAATAATAATCCATGCATATTTGGGGGAAACGAAAAACAAATATGCGGAAGTGTTTAAAAATCTACTCTTTGGCCGGTTAGATGTTCTATAGGATAGCGTCCATTATCTAAAGATTATTAAGCCCTGGTCTACTTTATACTGTGTGCGTATCGCGTGATTATACTCACGTTTTGCTGTAGAAGTTTCCCGAACAGTTTACTTGAAAATAGAGTGAACGCAGTAACATTGATAGAACACAACAACTGAGATGAAAATCAGACAATCCTTTCAAAAGTTATAAAACTTTAGCCTCCTCAATAATTCTTTTCCTTTACTATATGGAAAGTACACATTACTCTGATTTGTTACAATAATAATTATTATGATAAAGTGTGATATTATTTCCATTGGTTTCTGAAAGAGGTAAGTAACACGTTCTCTCGGAGAGTTCTCTCTTTTTTTTAAAATTTCTTTATATCGTTGTTCTGTCTTGATGTAACAAAATATTGCAATGTTTTCATCCAGCGATGGCGGCACGGAACCTTAAAAATTCATAACGTTTGAACAGACTGCCTGATTTTCCTCAAACTTCACTGATGTGTTCTTCCAATATATTGCTGCGTTCATTCTGTCTACATGTGTTTACCAAGACTGTCTAATCAGAGGTTGGACAATTTAGGTCCCAGATTTTCCTTGTATAAAAAAAAACAACAAAGAAAGAAAGCATACACACACACATACACACACAAATTGTGGTATGACGTGGAATGTGTTACTCGCATTCGTCTTACACGTATGCTCGTTCTGGTACGGTAAGCTTTTTGACCACTGCCTTCGAGCGCTTCTCTGGCACTGGGGCCGTACGCTTTTAGGAGAGCTCTCAAACAGACCACTAGTCACATCCATACTATTGTACAAATGGTAGCTAAATGACGTATCCAACAGAAGTTTGTTTGTTTGTTTGTTTGTTTTGTCAATAGAACATGCATTGACTTCCAATTAGTTCACAACTGAGTAATGGTTGAAACTGCAGTGATCCATTTTTATAGTCCGAAAAGTAGCGTTGAACATGGAAGTCAGACACGTAATTATTCGTAAAACCTAGACATAACATTACATTTGTCTTATGCCAGGAAAGAATTTTGTTTTGAAGAGTTCAGGACCGTTCATCGTGTGGGTTTAATATTTGCGAATATATGCGAGTGGCACATTTTAGGGGATCATTAAGAAAAGTTAATTCCAGGTTATGTTACTGATCTCAGGATATTTGTATAGGCATGGTGACAAACTTAAGACAAATTCATCTGTAATAGCGTCGACTTCATATCGCTACTATACCTGTTTTATTATGTTCATCACCACTTGATTAGATTTAAACTGACACTCCAATAATGATTAATTACAGATTATTGCTCAACATAATTCGGAAATACATGTAAAATGTTTATTTTATCGTATAATGCAGATTTTGCGAAGAGTGTTACATATCTTTACAAAAAAAAAAAAACAAAACCCGATAGTTTCTTTCTTGGGGGCGTCAAACAGTATCAATGTCGATTCGTCATGTTGTAAAGTTTGTGGCACTTCTATACATGCTCTGTGTAAGTGATAATGGGAAAATATGAAAAAAAAAATCATTGTCTTCATTAGCACTGCCATTTTCACTCACGTTAGCGCTGTCATTTTCACTCACGTTCCTCTCACTTGCACCGACCCATTCACTCCATACATACACATACACACACACATACACATACACATACACACACACACACACACACACACACACACATACTGTACATTTCAGGAAACAAGCAAAACACAGAGCGGGAATCGTCTTTCTGAAACCCTGCACATTTCGTTCTGTATCCTGAAGTACGGAAGCCCTTACTTAGACTTTGACCTGTAAGGGATATGCCGTTTCTGCGATCATTGGCGGGGAATCCCAACGTTGTATATACACCTCAAATTGTACTATTTTCCTCTGTTGGATAACTTCATGTACTTCAACCAATTCCAGACTGCTAAGAAAATATCGGCCTATGGTTTACTCCTTGTGTACGTGTGACGCCGAGGAAAAAGACGACAGACATTTTGTTCAGTGAGAAGGGAATAGAGCACAGCAAATTAAAATCTTAGGTATGTTTAGTGCTAGCCGAGAGTCTGCTAGTTGCCACAGTATTTAGTGCTATACACCGATCCACCGATCTGTCAACGTCAAGTGTGCCATCTACACCAGAAAACCTCGCAATTACAATATGGCGGCTTACGATCACGCGATAGAAGGACATCTTGAGTGTCCTATATGCATGGAAACTTTCAAGGACGCAAGATACTTGACGTGTCTCCACACCTTTTGTGCGAATTGCATAGACGAACATGCCCAAGGTAGAAATGAGATTACTTGTCCAGTGTGTCGCCAAGTGACGGTTATCGACAGAAATTCCCGGGCATTAATGCTCAAGCCAAATATCTTGGTTAATAAAATCGTCGAGACATTGAAAAGAAAGAATGCCACCACCGATCAAAATGGTACAAACGAGAAAGTACCAGTCTGCAGGAAGCATCGGCCAATCCGCAAGAAGTATTTCTGCAAACAATGCCAGGAACTTATCTGCAGCGAGTGTTCGATGGAAAGTCACAAGGACCACACAACTGACGTTAACCCCGCGAAGACAATTGTCTCGTCGATGCAACAGATTGTTGAGGACAGTATACCCAAGCTGGAGCAGCGTAAAATAACCATCCGCCACCTGCAACAGAATTACCCTTGGAGACACCCTCTCATAGACACCAAAAAAAAATTCGATGAGTTGTTCAGATCGTATGTGTGCTTACGTACCGGACTCGACCGTAAAAGAAAGGAGGTCATAGACATGCAAAAAGGAAAGTTGGCTAATTTCTTGCACTCTTACCAGCGAGGAAGAGATTTGTTAGACCGTAATAATATAGAGGAAATCACCACAAACTTCCAGCAGTGGTCAGAAGAGATGAAGGCTAATGATCTACAAGTGTCGACTATCCCAAGTATGGACCAAGAGTACAGAGCTATGAAAGACGAGGCTAGTAATTGCCTTAATCATCTTAGAAAAATTGAAGCAGTATTGTCAGGTAAGACGGTGAACAGAAAATGCTGATGTAAGGCTTAAAGTGCGCGTAACTATAGAATAGGAATCACTATTGGTGTGGTGTAAAGTCACTTTGAGCAGTGTCACGGATATTAAAAGGTTGAATAATGTAGAGTCTTAGGGGAAATATTTCCACTGAAAATATCATGTGGTTGGGCAACGTTTCATGAAACTATTCAGAGAAGTTATTATATTGTAGTTGTCATCTATAGAATATACGGCGTATGACGATGTAACCAGTTTAAGTCCAGCCTATATGACGTCTTAAATACATCAATCTACTACATGTAACTTGACATGAAAGACACGTTATATTATGGTCTTGAAAACTTAAGAAGAGAAAAATGACGCATTCTGGTCTTGATGAGACGTAATAATGACGGAATTATTGACCTAAAAATTATGTCATAGTATGGTCGTAAAAAGACATTGATCATATAAAGGCATCATATTAACGTCATAAAGTTGTCATCCATATGACTTACGACGAGTTTCCCAGTTTATGACAAGCTTATGACGTCTTTACAATTACGTGCCCCAACCATAATACGTTGAAATTCTATCAGTAAAACAATAACGGTGATGAGACTTACACATAAAAAAATGATTGCTAATTAAGAAGGGACCAACACCAAAGGGGCGGCTTTAAAAGAATGGAAAGACCAATACATAGACCACGACTGTCCGGACGTGATTTTGGATGGACACGCTAAAAACTGAAGTTAGTAAAATCTCATCTTTGATTGTCGTTTCTCTCATCGAATTGAACGAATCCCTTTACTCCAGGTTTTTCTTTTTTTACCCCTTTCGATAATGATTTAACATTTTGGGCGTCATACTGGTGTGTGTCAACTAATAACAGGGGCCGTATTCTGAGAGCTTATTAAGTGTCTGATTAGCACTTAATTACCGAACTGGTATTCTGAGAGCATGATTAAGTAGGGGGTATATTAACTACCATAGCAACAAGCGTTTTGGCGGGAAGGACCTACGCGTTTGCGCGTATCAATGCGCGTGCACCTCTGAGAGGACTTAATCACAGACTTAACTACGAATCGGTATTCTGAGGGTGTAATTAAGTATGAAAGTTAATGAAAAACTTAATGATACCAAAGAGTGTCATTAACTACTCCGATATCACGCATTACATCGTGTTTTCTCTGCCACAGCGATGCTCACCGTCTTCGGTAACCGAGGAGCGGTTGAATCTTGTTATCATGGTATCCGTAGAATTCAGAGAAAAAAAGAAATATAGCCGATCTTCGAGGAATTTTGTCACTTTATTTGAGCAAAGAGGTTGAGACCTTCGCGTGCGTAGGTGAGGGGTTGTAATCAAATACCGGAGTGTGCGCACGGAGCTCTTGGGCTGTAATTACAGGGGCGTGGAGGAGCGCGCATTGAGGGCATATTTGCGCGTGTAATCATCATTTTGGCTTCTAACAACTGTCTGATTGGATGGAATAACAATTAGATGGGAGGGACCTAAGATAATTACAGGGGACTTAATCATACCTTAATTACGTCCTCAGAATACCGATTTTGCCCATGATTAAGGGCCTATTAACTTCACGACTTAATCACGAAGTTAATTACAGACTTAATTACGACCTCAGAATACCACCCCAGGATCCTTTCTGTGAGTACCTTTTTATGCCTACACAACAATAAAGTTGCAACCCTATAATTTGTAGATAACATAGCTTGTTTCAATAAAATGTGACAACGCGAGGTGATGAACTTTTAATTAGGCGAATGAGGGTTACAAGCAAACTTTTAGGGCGTCAATTGGACCCAGAAAACATGGCACAAATAAATACAGCTTTGCACTTAACTCATATATGTATATGTATATGTATATGTATATGTATATGTATATGTATATGTATATGTGGGTATATGTGTATGTATATGGGCCGTGACGCGAGAAAAGGGCCCTTAGCCCTGACGCGCACAAACGCCAGAAAACGGCGCGGAAGTTTGACAAAGCAATACACGCGCAATCAAAAAGATTTCAGCTCGTTGTACACCCTTGCTTCACACGTGGAGTCAGTTCGAATCAACATTATCACCCCGTCCACAACGTCTTTTTCTACGGCGCCTGCAGTATTTTGATTATAACTGAAGGTGAACATCAACATATTGGATCCCCAATGATGAAGTGGTAAGAACATACACTAAATTTGATGTTAAATTAATGGAAAATATGTTTGAATTTCGTGCTCGGTCAGGTCTGTGCTCAGCGCAGTCCCAATCTTTCAATTTTTTGTTGGGGATCTGCTGACGATTTATGACCGATCCGTAGGCCTACATTGTGTCTGACGATGCGTAGATGTATGACATTGTTACATTTATCTTAACGGTCCTTTCATATAAAATGTCAAAATAAGCTACTGCCAGTATTGAAACTGTCCTTAGCAACCCTGTGTTTTAGCGGTGAAGATAATTTCGGAGTGCTTTAGTTTAGGCAACAACTTACAACTGCACGTGGTTCAGCTTTGACTTGTTTAAGTGCAACAGTTAACCGTTAGGTTTCGGAACCCAAAGTCAAACAAGGTTGGGCCTACTTGAGATTGTGACATTTGTGTAATTTCAGCAAGATAGTTCTACAACTACATTTGCTCCTTGACAGTTTTACTGCATAACTGAATTCTACATTGGTAAATCAAACTAGGTCTTAATAGTCTTGATGATTATTAAATATGATTCTCCCGGGTTGTTCTAACATGTATCAACTTAAAAAAAAAATCCGAAAAACAATATAGGGACTAGCGTACTAACCAATTAGAACCTTTATGAGGCTGAAGTATCAAAGGGCAAGCCCAAATGACAAAATCAGTTCTCTTATATTTTCCACAAAAGACTTTAAATTCTAAACTTTGGTTACAAAGACATCTCATCGACTCATGTAACCATTGCATTTGTTATTCTGGTACTGTAGAATTAGGCCTATTCATAATAAGTGTTCATTGGCAACGTATACGTTTCAGAGCATTGTTATAGGAGTTTATGGGTAGGTACCCACTGTCTAAATGCCAAGGGGAGATTATTCTCCAGATTTCCTGTCATATCTCTGATCATTGGGTGTTGTACCGGTATTCATTTTTTTTCTTTTTCTTTTCTTTCCAATTGAAATAAATAATTGTTGGGAATGACTAATTTGTAATACATCACTGGGAGAACACAGCAGCAGTCTACAAAGTTGTAGGCATCAATACCGCTATTTTGATTTTAAAGACCCCACTGTACAGTCCACCCTTAAAACCACATTAATCAGAGTAAGCATTAACATTGTTCTCATATTTCAGGGCAGAATAAAAATTTGGCTAGCAGACAACCCTAGGCTGCACACAAAAACTGGAATACCGTCAGATGGAGAGGAGATGTACTTGGTGTCTGGTAGATAAAGGATTTGGCAGGAGTAAACAACTAATTGCAGGTTTGTATTGTGCTGTGCATCAGCTAATTACATTATAAGCTATAATAGTATCGAATGATGAGTTTAGTAACAACCATATGACTGTAAAGTAGAACTATAACTATAATTCAAATGAAAAAAAAATCATTCGTTATTATGGCCTATCCTTTTCATTTACTATGAATGCCTGGATCTGTAAAATAAAATCAGAAGACATAATCATACAGTCATATTAAATATATATTTTGGTAATTGCATAATATGCTTTGTATTAAAATGCATCTTGCACTGGCTGCTGAGGTATAGAACTAATTCCTTGAGTTTACATGCCAAATCTGATTTAATCTGTCTTAATCATTCCATTTCTGTAACATGCATGGTTCCTTTTCTTCTGTAATGACACTCTAGTATTGAGTATGACCTTAGACCTTCGAAGAAATATAATGATATGTATCAACATTCAAAATTTTCACAATTTCTAGATCTGACTGTGACAGCCTTGAAGAGTTTTCAACAGTTTCAACTGTGGTGGACAAGTCATCTTCCTTCACGATTCTAGTAGTGTTGGCAATTGTTAGACTGGAAAGCGTACCTGTCCCATTTACAGGGAGCTGTCTGAGATCAGAAAGTTTTCGGACTTTCACTTCTACCATGATCAATTCAATTCAATTCAATCTTTATTTCCGATTCAATATACAGTATAGATAAAACATACATGTAGATATGAGCACATTGTGCAAAGGTGCAGAAATACAAACAAAAACGATGAAAACATTGACAAAACAGGAAAGTATTATGAAAAAAAAATAAGGAAAACAGATAGAATATAGGTACAATAAAAACAAAAGCTCAGTGACACTGTGTATGTGGTTAACCAGAAAATGGTATGCGCGTAGAAAGCCAGAATAGGCTTGTTATGTTGCACATACCCCGTAATATAATCGTTATAAAAACTAACTCGAATGCTATTATGATATGTACCTAAAATCAATAACAGCAATGGATATACTTTCTACAACATACAAATAAAAAGAAGACTAATTATCCATATCCAAAAATCAATACTTACTAATCAACATCTTCTTATAATGTCTTTTAAAAGTATTATTAAATTGCACATTAAGTTTGCTCAAATCTAGCGTGTTCCAAAGAACAGGACCAGTATGACGTAACGAGTATTTACATTTGTCAGTTAAAAAACGCCATCGATGAAAATGAGTTGAGGATCTCGTATAATAATTATGTACATCAGAGTTCAAAGAAAACATATTTTGTATATAAGGCGAAAGAGTTTTTGCATGATAACGTTGCATAAAAGAACATATTTGCATTTTATTCACATCTTGCAATTTAAGGGTGTATAATAGTTTAAAAAGTTTAGATGTTGGAGCTCTATAATCTGATTTTGTACAAATTCGAATTGCTTTCTTTTGAAGTAAGAGAAGTCTTTGTGTTTGGCAAGAATACGTATTTCCCCAGATAGAATTACAGTAAGATAGAACAGATAAAATATAAGCATTATAAAGAGTGAACAAAATATAACCTGGCACATCATATTTCAGTCGATTTAAGATGCCAATAAAATGAGAAATTTTTGTACATACAAAATCAATATGATCATTCCAACTCAACTTACTATTCAGTACAATACCTAAACAATTTACAGATTCCTAAAATTTTATCGTCAGTGTTACATTGCACATCTCCGCGTTTGAAAAATACACATTGCGTTTTACTTATATTTAAAGTAAGCATATTGCACTTGAACCAGTTATGTACTTGAAAAAGACTTTTATTTACAGATTCAGTCAAAACGTTGATATCATTATGTGAGGCAAGAAGTGAGGTGTCGTCTGCATATAAAATGAAATGAGATTCATGGCAAGAGCTTACAATGTCATTTATATAAATTAAAAACAGTAAAGGTCCAAGAATGGATCCTTGTGGCACACCCGTTTCAATATTCTTAAGAGACGAGCTAAAAGAATCATACACAGTAAATTGTTTTCTTCCATATAAATAAGATCTAAACCAATTAAAACACACACCTCTAACACCATAATATTGTAATTTTTGTAATAAAATTTTGTGAGAAAGACAGTCGAAGGCTTTAGAGAGATCCATAAATACTGCTAAAACATTTTTACCACCATTGATTTCTTGAATTATTCTGTCCTGTACAACCCTATTTCTATGACTGCCATATCTGTAGACAGGTTTTGCCGAAATCCATATTGACTTTCATATAATAAATCATGCTGGAGCAGAAAACCATAAAAACGAGTAAAAACTATTTTTTCTAATATTTTTGAAAAACAAGGCAGAATAGATATCGGACGGTAATTTGTAAATATTTTGGGATCATCTTTTTTAAAAACAGGTATAACTTTTGATACTTTCATTTTAGATGGTACAATACCAGTACTTAACGAAGAGTTACATATATACAAAAAAAAGGTTCAACAATAAAAGGCAAAACATGTTTGACCACAATTGAATCAATATCATCAAAACCACAACTTTTTCCAGATTTCAATGCCTTTCCAATATCTAAAATTTCATCTACTGTAACTGGTTTAAAAAACAAAGTATTAGTGACAGGTTCATTCATATAAGTAAGAAACTCGTCATTATTTGTATCAGTTGTATAACCAGCGGATATATTTGATCCAATATTGATGAAGTACTCATTAAAATGTTCAGCAATTTCACTGGCATCATCAATATCAGTCCCGTCATACGAAAACGTTTGTTGGTCATTGGTGTCAATCTTTTTTTCCCCCAAAACAGCATTGATGAATTTCCATGTTTCTTTCGTATTACTTTTAATCAAATCACACTTCTTCAAATGATAATCTTTCTTTGCTTTGCGTAAACAAAGAGTAGTTTTATTCCGTATCTTTTTATACCTTCTGTTATTAAATTCTGAGGGAAAATTAACATAAATCTTATAATATTTATTTTTCTTTTTGATATGTTTTAAAAGTTCACGTGTGACCCATGGTTTTCTAATTTCTTGATTCCTTTTGTCCTTAATTTCTCTTTGGGGTAAATGCATATCATAAAGATTCATGAATATATCACAAAACACGTTATACGCCCTCTCCGGATCATTATCTTCATACACTCTTGACTAATCCGTAAGTGCTAGGTCGGCGGTAAGGGTAGCTAAGTTGTCTTTGGTAATTTTTCTTATTGTTTTTAACTTCTTTCTATTATGTTTCTCCTCTGGATATAATGAAATATGAAATATTGGTAAGTGATCAGAAATATCTGTCATCAGGATGCCTGACATGCTGGGGGCGGTGTTATCATTTGTAAATACATTGTCAATAATTGTGGCTGACGTAGCACTGATACGAGTTGGTCTATCTATCAATGGGTGAAATCCAGAAGAAATGATTGTGTTCAAAAACTCCAATATGGGTGAACTTACATCTTTTTTAATCAAGTCAATATAATAATCTCCCATCAAATATACACAATTATATTTTATATTGATTTCACTTATTATCTTTTCAAAATAAGGAATGAATGCAGAAACTGAATAGTTTGGTTGACGATATATCACTCCGACTATGATATTTCGAAATAATTTACAATTAATTTTTATGAATAAATGATCAACTCCTTCACAATACTCCGTAGGCTCGTAGAGTGTAAAGTTCAACCCTTCTCAGATGAAGAGGCCAACTCCACCTCCACGACCGGTTGGTCGGTCAACATGGATGAATTTGTATCCTTCAAGAGTAAAAGGAGCATGTGTTGCTGAATTTATCCAAGTTTCAGATATACCTATCACTGAAAACTTAATCTTAATGCATGAAAGGTAAGTATGAATCCTATCAAAGTTCTGAGACATGCTCCTTGCATTGAAATGGATCATACTGAAGTTTTTAGCCATTGAGTATTTTGCTACGGCTTCATTAAATTCTGAAGTCAAATAATATTCAATTGGGATGGGATTAAAATTTTCATCTTCATCTTGATACTGATCAGAATCTAAATTTAGAAAATTCAATAATTCATGTTTGGATTTTTTTATCGGCGAAAATAAAGACTTGAATTCTGAGTCTCCAATTTTTCCAAAAGGTAAACAAGTCAAATGATTACTTTCATCGTTCAGATTTGAGCATAAGATTGTATCAGTTACACTGTACATCTTCATATTTTCATTTTGTTTAATACGTAGGTCTTCTTTTATCGCAAAGTCGTTTGACATTTCTAAAGAGTGAAAACACAAAACGAAAATGAATAACAGGACAATTGTCAAACAAAGAAAATGACAAAACAGTAATGCACTGGAAGGAAAAGTGAAGATGAGAAAAAAAAAACAAATATATATTTCCCGCCTTTGATCAAAAAGTATCAAGGGGGAAAATTAATAAGAAAAGAGAGGAAAAAAGGAGTAAAGTTATAACGTATACATTTTTGGCATGCGTCAGTAGTGATATGCATGGTTTCTAGTGACGTCAGAGTTTGTCCAAGTCTTTTTTGCTGTGTATTGTTCTTCTGATCGTTTTTCCATTCGTGGCAGGTAACAGAACAACGATTCTTCCATCAGTGGACCACGCTTCCTTCACCTTGTGATGACCCTTTGCGGCCCGCAAGAGTTCCTGATTGGTGCTCGTCAGAGCCTCATCTATGCCCATGCCAGTCCCTTTCAGCTTCCTCCGAGCGCGAAGCACCGCACTGCGCATGCGGTATGAGCAGAACTTGGCAATGATTGCGCGAGGCTTCCTGACATTTGAGTTGGCTGATCCCGCGCGTGAGTCCGTCGTGTTGTTCCTTGGAGCGATGCGATGCGATCGGTCAAGATCGGCCATTGTCAGGGGGATGCCAAGGCGTTCGGAGGCTAATTTGCAGATGACCTGATTGGTGTTCTCGCCGTCACTCTCTTTCACACCATAAAACTTCAGACAATTGCGCCGCGAGTATTGTTCGGCTTCGTTCATGGCGAGTGTCAGATTATTGATAGACGTTGCCTGGGCATCGACAATCCCGGTTAGCCTCTTTACCTCAGCTGCATTGGCATTCTGAGACGACTCAAGCTCCAATGATTTCCCATCGATGTGTTCTAATCATTCCATTATGGTGGTATTGGTTTTCTCAAGCTCATTTATTCGCAGAGTGAACTTCGCGATATGTTTGTCAAAAGCCCTTTCAACTGCGCTCTCGATGGCATCTAGAAAATCTCCACTTTTGAGGTAGTCCTCAACCGCTTGAATGGCTGCTGCTTCCGCGGTAGCTTTCGCTTTGGCCGACATTTTGAAAATTAGTCACCAGTTCGTTTCACGACTATGGCAGAGACACAAAAATAGGCCTATTCCAAATTCAACACAGTTTCGAAAGAAGTGCAAATTGCAAGGTTCGTGGGAGCTCAATTTGTGTCACGCACGCATGGCTATAGATAATGTAGTTTAGTTTATAAGCTTAGTCATATTCGTCTGTTGTCGATCTCATGTCAAGGCAATAGTTACGAATGAATGTCATGACATCTGTTCTGTTTCAGTAAAAGACAGAAGGCACCTCACAAATACTGCACACCGACACATTCCATGAGTGTAGGTTTATCAATTTCCATGAGTGTAGGTTTATCAATTTAAAACATCGCATTCACGGAGATGAGTGTAATGAGTGTAATATAATAATAATTATGATCAGCCCGGAATTGTTTGTGTGAGGGAACACCTCTGGCATAACGAAAAAATAAAGGAAAAGAAAGTAAGACTGGGTTTACTCAAGACAGTTGCAGTGGTTCCTCACAACAAGCATTTACCAAGCCAGGCTGATGCCTACAGGATCAACACTCGACAGAGAACGCTATTAATATCTTCAAGCACATCAGACCTTTCCTCTTCAAAGATGTCACCTGCCTCCAGCCTGAGAGACTGAGGCCTCATGATAGAGCTATGAAGTGTCATCCTCAACTTATTGGCATACTTGACCACTTTGTGTTTCTTATTGTATTTTACTCTTAGAGCAGATACTGGTATTGCTTTTGGTTTGGAAACTTGGATCATGGTTGAAAACATGTTTTGCCCCATGTATGTGTGCAGCATAAATGCTGCACATTATCATAACCTACAAATGTACTTGAGTACAGCTGGTTTAGCGAAAACATTTCCACCCTACTGATTGTAGTTGGCAAGAAGGCAGGTGTGATTATCATGCCCTCAAGACACTGCTGGCTGTGGAAGACTATATGAATACTCATGGCATATCAGTACTCTACTATGAATTTACCGGTAACAATTTCAAATGCATCTTCAGATAACGTAACATTCTTAGATTTTCTTCCAGTAGTTACCATATCCTTTGTGTATTGTCTTTTGTTGACATGTGTTTATAAATGGCACTATGTAATTGCAAGTATTTACAGTTGACTTGTATAAAAAAATTATAAGCATAGAAGTTTCCTCTTCACTTCCACTGTTTTGCTGTCAGCTTACCAATAATGTGCAAATGATATTGTGATTTAGTCAGCTCATGTATTAGTAGACTGTGGTCGATATCAATGTGACATCCAGTCTTTTTTAGTGAGCCCAAGAGAGAAAAACTTGTATGTAGCTAGCCTCATCCTGAAGCAGTTGACACACGTGTTTCTTCTTTTCTGTTTTTCTGTGTCTAGTATCGGGGGGGGGGGGGGGGGAGGATACCTATACTGTGTATATGTAATGATGACTTACTATTCTTCACATGTAGCTGAGCTTGGGCTGATACTAATGTAACGTGAGTACTGTAATTTCATGTGGGTATGGGAAGCATGGAAACCAACAGAAATCTCACTTAAACCTTTCCACTTGAGCATCATTGGATCTTTTTCATGAATCTACGCTCTTTCTTAGGGGGATATGGCAACATGACATACATGTAATTAAGAGTTATTGATGCCAATCTGTGACTGAATTTTGTTGTAAAGTGCTGTGAAACCAGTCATTGACTGTGTAAGGGCGCTATATAAATGATCTGATTGTATTGTATTGTATTGTATTGTATTGTATTGTATTGCATATATGACTTTTTTCTTCATTTTTCAGGGAACAGACGTTAACATTACCTCAGTTTTCATATAGCAATGGGAACAAGTAGGGTACATACTGTAGTTGAATTCCATTACTTTTATCTATTGAATTTTACTTGTAGACCACTTCATTCTGTATCTGCTTTTGGTGGAAATTGCATCCATCTTTCTGGAGTTCCATATAGATTGTTCAGCGTGTAGGCATTCTCTTTTTTCTTTCTTCCATTCTTTCCATCTATTCTGTCACGTCGTGTCCCTTATTTGCAAATAAGTATTTCATAACACTTTTCTTTTAGTGGTTCACAATATACAAGCTTGCTTTTTAGTGGACCTCTCAATTCTTTCTTTTTCTCAATTGAAACATAACTATTTTTGCCAGTATGCATGCATATATCTTTATCTATATCATTGATCCTCTGCAAAGTCGAATGTATACGTTATCATAGTTCCTGATTTATTCTGTGTTGTGTTTTGTTGGAAAAAGAATGAAGAGAAAGGAATTGAATTGAATTATTTACACTGCATTATGTATTGTCTTATTTGATGGAGTTGAGATCCATTAAGTGGCATGGTAAGAGATTAAAGTGTTGCGAGTGCAATAACTCTTTACTCCAACAAATTCCACATGGAGCATGTGCCTACAATTCTATATGTATTCTTTTTCATTTTCATTTGATACTCTCTTGGAAGTATGTGTGAATATGTATGTTGCAGTTTTGTTTGCATAGTGCATGCAGTGTACCGATATACTTCTTTGTACATTTAGTACATTGTACTTTGTACATGCAGGCCTATGTTGAATGAATGAATGTATAACTGGAGTACTCTTACCCCAGTGACATAATTCTAGTGTACTTTTGTAATGAAATCGTAAAAGAAGGGTTGAAATAGGCCATGATTAATTCCATCCTACACTGCAAGTAGAAAATCCGCCCATTTGCCACATCTAGATTGCATATTTAGCAAAAACACATTACATCTTGTATGCGTAATACAGTTCCGTTAGGCCTGCATAAACACGACTGCATTCATTTTCAAGCATAGCCCTTTTCGTACTATTTCAGCTATATCACTCACCCAGCAAAACACTCCTGCATGCAACTCTTTAGAATATAAAGCTTGTTTATAGACCATTCAACATGCAGAGGAACACAATGGCTTAATATACAGTCCAACACATTCAAACTTTATTTACATGTGTACATTTGACATGCAAGACAAACAACATGGTCCCTTATCCTCTTCCTGTCTCAGCACACACATGCACTCAAACACAGACAGACACATAAACATACAATATACATACACGCGAGTGCACACAGATGTACACGCATACATACACACATCCACTTTCACATGCAGGGGAACACAATGATGGCTTAACATACAACCCAACACAAACATTATTTACATGACTGAAGTTTACATTAAACACGCACGACAAAAACATGGTCTCTTATCATCTTCCTGTCTCACTCACACTCAGGCCTACATACACTCAAACACAAACAGACAGACACACAAATCTACAATGTACATACATGTAGATAACACACAAGTACACATTCACACACATACACACATCCACTTCTCAATCGGATACATTCTGTTACCTATATCCAACGACATGTTTCTCTAATGCGTGTTTTATACTGAAAGCCCAAATTCGTTTAGAATTTGAAATGCAAGTCTTATTTTCATGGTTATCATGGCAACGATGATTTCATAGAATACTTAATTTTTACATCATATCATCCATGACAAGACTTGATGGGGGTAAGATTCCAACTTTGATGAATAACGGAACAAAACTGTGGGACTTTGAGCTGTTAAAGGGGCACAGTGTTCCCCGTCCATGACTTACGCGCGCGCATGCATAAACGCGTAAAAAGTTGCAGATTTGGTTAAAACATGCTTCTTTAAATGTCATAATTGGGGCACTTAGGAGTGGAATTTCAAAAAACGGTTTTCATATCTAAATACATCAGAATTCGCTCTTCAATATGGCGGTGAAAACTCAATTTCGGTATTTTACGGCCTAAGGGTCCTTTTCTCGCGTCACGGCCCATATGTATGATTATGTATACATTATATATGAATATGTATATGTATATGTATGTATATAGAAGAAAGAGTCTCAAGTACGCCATGGATCCAACGATTACAAAATTTTTTATTACAAAATTTTCGGTCTGCCTCAGACCTTCGTCAGTGCAAAGACAATGATGGACAATGATTGTCCATTATTGTCTTTGCACTGACGAAGGTCTGAGGCAGACCGAAAATTTTGTAATAAAAAATATGTATATGTATATGTATGTATATATAGAAGAAAGAGTCTCAAGTACGCCATGGATCCAACGATTACAAATTTTTTTATTACAAAATTTTCGGTCTGCCTCAGACCTTCGTCAGTGCAAAGACAATGATGGACAATGATTGTCCATTATTGTCTTTGCACTGACGAAGGTCTGAGGCAGACCGAAAATTTTGTAATAAAAAATTTTGTAATCGTTGGATCCATGGCGCACTTGAGACTCTTTCTTCTAATAATTACAACATTCGAAATCCAACACGTGGAAAATTCCAATATGTATGTATATATATATATATATATATATATATATACCATATATAATATATCCGTTTGGTATACATCCGTTGGGAATATTATAGTTTGATCAGGATTGATGAAATGTGTTCGATGCTGTAAAGCAGAGCGTATTATAGGCGTACCTGTGCTTTGGTGCCTTGTCCGCCAACGGCGGTTTCACGCTTGCTTTGCGACCTTCAGGCAGACTGACTTTCAAAGTGATGTGCTTCTGTGTTTACGAGTATGCGGTGCGGTGGATCGGCTTGACACATGGATGGTTTGCCTGTTCCGGTGTCTGCACATTTTGTTACAAGTTCGGACCTTTTGTTGAGCGCGTTTTTGTTTCGGATGATGATGACCTTCTCATCGAGGCATAGATTGCACTGGCCACTCTTTCATAGAGTTAAATTTGACTTGTTTCTAATGTCCCGCTTTAGCGTGAAGTTTGCTGAATGGATAAAGTCCCCGTGTGGAGCAACAGATGAAGAGGATTGGCAGTATCGACTGTTTTATTAAAACATTTATATAAAGTCGCCCCCCTCCAGTTCATGTCTCCGGCCATGTCCTCTGACTGATACAATTCAAAGCAGCGTTTCTTTGAGATCGACTGCTTATAATATATTTTTTAATGAATTTACTATTATTACAATTAATTTTGCACGATAGATAATTCTATTTTTGATATTTTACCGTGTGTTATTTTTCTTTTGATTCTACAGGATTCTAATTCGTGCGTTAGATAGTTTGCTTGTAATGCTGAATGGATAAAGTCCCCGTGCGGAGCAACAGATGAAGAGAATTGACAGTATCGGCTGCTGTATTTAAATTCCACGCAAATCACATCAATTCACTTGTTCTTGTTCTTCCTCAGTTCCTTGCCGTTATCACCCTGTCATTTCCAAGTACCCCGGGTCAAACGTGAAATCGTACATCAAACATTCTGCCATGCGATAGCACAGAAACTGAAAAAAAAACATTACTTAGACATTATGATGTATGTTTCCTCCTTTCAGAACTGCAAGCTAACGACACCTCATCGTCAGCGGTACCAAACGATAATAGCGGAGAAGCTTCGCAGGATCGCGTACCAGGTCCACCGACCCGTAAGAAGCTGCATGTACGGTTTGCACCGTCACTTTGGAGAGGTACAATAGTACGTACGAAACGCCATGCTTTATCGAGTCCATCGACGTCACAACTAAGTCCGATTCAGGCCTTCCTTTCTACCACGGGACAACCGAAAGGTGCATCCGGTAAATAATATCGCTATCTCTCTGTTATACTTATATAATATTGACTGGCCCTGAGGGAGGTACCAGAAAATATTGCCCAAACTGAAAGCATATTGCCCGAGTCGAAGACGAGGGCAATATGTTTTCAGTGCGGGCAATATTTATCTGGTACCTCCCGAAAGAAAGGCCAGTCAATATCATAATTATTACCTATCCCCCCTAGGTACGTAAATTAAGGAAAAATGTAAATACGGCTACACACTATATATGATACAGATCAAGGCACATTTGACTACCTGTAGACCATCAACATGTTGAATATAATTGCAAAATTGTTCATCAATGTATATCATTCAACTCCAACTTCAAAGATACATGTAGTTATAACAGGCAAACTTCAAACTTCTGAACGTTCTTACACTTTATTTTTACTTCTCTGTTAAAGTTTGAGAGTTGTAAAACTGATGGTCACTGTGCACTTACTGATCACAAATGGACTAGTCATTGCCTATAGTGCTGCTGTAAGTGGTCGACCTTGTATGAGTTGATTTATCAGCAATCTTCTGCGGTGCGTGTAACTGACACCCTGGACGTCCTGGAATGTTTTCTTTTCGTGGTCGGAGAGAGATTCCACTCTTTCTCTTCCCACCTCCCCAAACCGGAAGACTGCACTGTTTGCACATACTGTTACTGTTACGCAGCGACGTGGCGAAAAGCATATTGACTGCTGACCTTTAACCCTGCAAAATAACAACTCCTGACCTTTAACCCTGCAAAATAACAACCGGAATTGCCTCGCAAAACTCCCTCGTATAGGTAATAATTATATAATATTGACTGGCCCTGAGTGAGGTACCAGAAAATATTGCCCAAACTGAAAGCATATTGCCCGAGTCGAAGACGAGGGCAATATGTTTTTCAGTGCGGGCAATATTTATCTGATACCTCCCGAAAGAAAGGCCAGTCAATATCATAATTATTACCTATCCCCTACTTAATTAAGAAAATATGTGAATACGGTTATACACTATGATACAGATCAAGCCACATTTGACTACCTGTAGACCATCAACATGTTGAATAATTGCAAAATTGTTCATCAATGTATATCATTCAACTCCAACTTCAAAGATACATTGTAGTTGTAACAGGCAAACTTCAAACATCTGAACGCTCTTACACTTTATTTTTACTTCTCTGTTTAAAGTTGGAGAGTTGTATAACTAATGGTCACTGTGCAATTACTGAGCACAAATGGACTAGTCATTGTTTGACGCCTAGTGCTGCTGTAAGTGGTCGACCTTGAATGAGCTGATTTATCAGCGTTCTTCTGCGGTGCGTGTAACCGACACCCTGGACGTCTAGTTTGCAGGCACAAACCCTTGTTGGTCGTAAAGGAGTCTGCGCCAAGACTACTACATGCACCACTTTGGCACTGTCCCATAGGCCCTGTGTTGAAGCTTCTCCCAACAAGGGTTTGTACAACCTTTGGGTCCATAAACACCTTTTCATGTTTATTGGGCGGAGCTTCACTCTGAGAGGATTGTCATGGTAACCGTGATTGACATGCCCTATAGGGGGCTGTCTGGCTGAGCACCACTGAGATAAAGGTCAACCTGAGTAGAAAACCAGATGGTGGTTTGAACTGTTATGTAAGACTTGGGATGTACTTTCTAGAGCAAGAATGCTCCCCTCTGCAATGAGTGACCACCTCCCTATGAGGAACCAGGGAGGTGTCTCTCTTCCACCTCCCTGGAGGAACCAAGGAACATATCCCAGCCATTCCCTTTCTGCATGGAGGTGGGAATCTCTTCCCACCTCCCTGCTTTCGGTTTGTTTATTCTTTTCTCTCTTTTCAAGCTCTCAGTAGATCTTATTCTTTCTTTTTTTTCTGTCTACTCTTCATAATTACCGAATCATATCAAGACCAACATGATTTTCCCTCTATTTTCACCTTTCTCTCAATAAATCTCTTTGTGAAAGAAATACTAAATAAATAATTCTCTGTTTTCGTACATTGAAAATGCATTCCCCATTTGCATGAAATTTCTGAGCAAGTTTGTAGTTTTTTTTATATATACATCAGTCTACCTAACCTGTATATTTTCTTTGGGCCTCTGGCGTACATACTTATGTAATGTGTCACGTTTAAACTCCTTCTTTCATATTTCTATTATTTCATGAAGAGCTATAGGACCTAAACATACCTAAGTCTTAAAGGGGAAGGCTAGTAACTGATCAGTGGGAATCAGTGGAAATGCTGGGAGATGATTGTTCCAATCCTTATGGGATTCATTCAAGAGTTCATTGTATATCTATTGTTGTGTGAAAATGATTTGCTTCAGAACGGTCTCATATTCAAGTAATGTGCAGATTAATGCTCCGTCACTGACCAGGGACGCTAACCTGGAAGCATTAAACTGCACATTACTTGAATATGAGACCATTCTGAAGCAAATCATTTTCACACAACAATAGATATACAATCAACTCTTGATGAATCCCATAAGGATTGGAACAATCATCTCTCAGCATTTCCACTGATTCCCACTGATCAGTTACTAGCCTTCCCCTTTAATCAAGATTATACCAAACTATATGTCTTTACGAGCCTAACCTTTATCTGTTTAAAAAGAAATAAGTAGCTTTGTATGTGACATTCTGATTTAATGCGAGTCTACATAAAACCTTCATTCACCTATTTATGCATAGTGCCTGCTTATCATGCGTTTCGTCAAATTTGCCTACTCGAACTTTGATAATAATTGTACCAAGGCTTATTCATCTACAGTAATAGATTACTATACTTCATGATTTGGTGACCTTTCCCTTCAGGCCTACGTAATTTCTTGCTCGTGCTCTTGCTAATGTGAGGTACATGTACCAACATATACCCGATTTCAAGTTTTTAAATTCTCAACGAAATACTTGCCAATAGGCCCATAGGAACTGAGATATAAAATTAGCTAACCTGGATCAATCCATTCAAGTAAAAATCTGACACCAAAGTCAAATTTGTAACTGTCATGCATTCAAACTGTTTCTTACAAATATTGTGGATAAAGAGCTTAATAACAAAGTTATGAATTTTTAAAGTTATAACTTTCTTTTTATCTAACTTTCCCCAAACTGTCACTGATATGTTCTAATCGCTGAATTCTCTCAATCCACATGTATTTCAATGTGAATTTGTCTTTTACCGATATCATCAAAATATTTCTTGCGATTGTTTGATATTTCTATAAAACAGTGTTGCATTGTCATAAAGCCATGAACGCATAACTGAAGTAATGTTGAAATGCTTTCGGGGAGTAAAAGAAAAGAGATAATATACATTTTGATGATATCGTAAAAGTGATATGTACTGTGCAAGTTCACGTTGAAATACATGTGGATTGAGAGAGTTCAGCAACATTATTAGAACATATCAGTGACAGTTTGAGGAAAATTAGATAAAGAAAAAGTTATGAGTTTTTGAAGTTTCTATAACCAGGTCAAAATATCAAGCTCCCACACATAATATGGGCTTCATTACCAAGGAATATATGCCCATTTTTAAAAAGAGAAATGGTTACAGTTTCAGAGACTTCAACCCCAAGTACCTTCTGATCTGGAGATTCTCCCACCTGAAACCCCTGGCAAACGGGAGACTCCAACTTGATGTTCGCGAAGCGCATATCACGAGCGCGAATTTCCCTGCGGCCAGGGTCCAGGGCCCGCTTGAGCTCTGGAAGCTCTAATAATTAGAGTTCTTAATGTTCTCTTGTGCTATCTAAGGCTTATTTTTTAACATACGAACACACAATGTGAGAAATCATTTTAAGTGGGAGACACAGAGCCAGGGCGGGAGAAATTAAATCTCAAGCGGGAGAACGGGAGATTTGGCAAAAACGGGCTTTCGGCGGGAGATCTCCAGTTGAAAGCGGGAGAGATGGAGTCTCTGCAGTTTAAAGAACAATAGCCTACCTACATTTCTTAAACAAAACAAACAGAAGTTCATTGAAACAAACAAGCAAAAATGTGTTGCTCAGAAAATAAAGAGAATGTACCACAGGCGAGGACTGGAAGCAACAATACATGCAATCCAGACCAGTACTATCACTAAATGTGATTAATACCCCATGGACCTCAACCTGAGTGAGTTAGCTCAGTACACAATGTTTTTGTGTGCTTTTTATCAGGTTGCTACCGTGGCAATGCATTATTCAACATTGACAAAAATGTGTTTTTCAATATAAATGCATATATATCTATAATGGTCCCCAAAAAAGTACCAAATCTATTAAAAGCTATAACAAAATTCTAAAAACTGAGGAAAATAGCATAAGCCATAATGTTTTTGTATTATTTATTTTTATTCAAAAAGTTCATAATTTTTGTGGCAAATACTGTCCGTCCATGACGAAAGAAGTGAATATTTTTTTAATGAAAAATGCCTATAAAATGGCAACACAGAATTGCCATACTCCAAAGACAGAGTTTAAGCATCAACATGCTATATAGTGGTCACATGTACCAAATATCACGTCAACTGTTCGAAGACTGAGGGAGTAAGCTCTACATTATTAATCCACAATATTTGTTTATCAAAAAAAAAAATGTTGCCATGGGAATGCATTGTTCAACATTGAGGAAAGAAATGCTTTGAGCAATTGAAATGTGTATTGGTCACATGTGTCAAATCTCAATCAAATCCTAGAAACTGCTGGATTTAGCTAAATCAATTAGTAATTTGTATGTTACATGTATCACGTAAATACATGGGTCAGCAATGACAAGAGATGAAGTTTGGATATCTTCACTTTACATTTTAGCAGCCAAAATATATGCGAAATTTCAATTCTATATAATGCTCAATAACTGATGGAGTTACAGTTGATCAATCCACATATGTAAGAAAATATTCATGTCATGGCAACAGACAGACTGAAAACCACACATACACACACAAATGTCTTGCTAAATGACATAGGCCCTACATGTAAGTAAGAGTGATCATCAGTCTCTAAAACTGCAAATCAAATGTTCAAAAAGTGGGCAGTTTGTTCCACAAATGTTTTTGATAGAAATGCTGTTAATGGCAAACACTGTCGACAATGACGAAAGATAAAATTTGTATACAGTATAGGCCTACAATGGTGGTCACATGTGCCAAATTTCAAGTCTATTGCTCAAAAAGCGAGGGAGTTAGGTCAATTCATGTGACTTTGTTTTTATCCATAAAAATACTAATGTTCCATGGAAAGAGGCATATTGAAAATTTTATGATGTATTATTTAAGTGTTGTGCAAAATAGCATTACTATAGAGTGGTCATGATTCCCAAATTGCAACTCAAATGGTTTTAAAAAAACAGAAAAAGTTTGATCCACAAAATTGTAAATGATTTTAAAAATATGAATAATGTTGTTATCATGGCAAAACATTGGTCAACAGTGACAAATATTACGCTGTTGCCAGCAGACTGCAGGTTCATTTCCAAAAAAGCACTTAATTAGATTATTACAGCTACGACACAGCAGATTCAACTCATTTTGAGTGAATACATGACAAGTAAGTATTAGTGCTTTCAGTGTTATGCAATTAATAAAGATGGAAAACAATTGATTGCAACCAGCAACTGATTTTTACTAGTATAGAATAGAGAATTATAATCAATTGCAAGTTATGATTCAGCATCCAGGAGATTTTACATTGATATCTATCACAAGTTTTAAAAGATGTATGTATAAATTCACTCAGGAAATGCATTGTTTTATCAGACCAATACATAGAGAGGAATCGACAGTGAATTTGAAACACTGTCGGAACTTGCAATAGGAGAGAGATCAAACTAGGGAGAGAAGTTACTAGTATACAGAAGACCATCTCTGACTCTACTTATTAAAGATTACTCTTAGAAGTAGAAAACCTCTTAGAAGTAATGTTTTTCTGGGTTTAGTTCATGCATAGGCATGCACCAGAACTGTTCTTTGCTTTTCAATCTTGATCTTCTCAAAGTGTATGTTTTATCCAGAACCTATACATAATGAAATTCAAGGGTATTAATTTTAAATTATCACATAGGTTGGTACACTTACAATGAACCTAGGTTTGTGTTTAATTAGTGGGCCCATGACTACACAATATACCAGCGAGTAAAAGAAAAAAAAAGCGTTTAAGGGATGGTAGTTTTGGTTGAGAAGGTGATTCAACTTTTAACTTTTTGCATGATAGAAACTACTTGACATATTAAAGAGTAGTTACAATTTTATTTGATGAAAGTCGGATTTGGAAATATCCAAAAACAAAGTAAAGCAAAGTGGTCCATAAGAGAAAGTTCCTACATTTCATTAGGACCAATTGTTTGGCGATATCTCAACCATCTCAAATTTGATTTTCGTCAAACGAAATTTTAATAGAATAGTATGTAGGGGCCAATGCTCTTTTGATAGTCATATAAGTGGATTCTCGTTAAATGTTACAAAAAGTTAAAACATGCCTTGAAATCTTGGTCAGAAAAGCAGATGATGCCCTAAAAAATATCTCATCACATTTTAGTCATTTCATGGTTTACACCATGAATCCACATAGCTTAGGTCTGCATGCTGCCCCATGGTTTACAGAAGAGTCAGATTTAGAGGGGAAAAGATGACTGTACTGTGTAAGGGAGAAACGGTCACCCCTTGGAATTTGGTGTACTGGTATCAATGGGGGATGGGTTGTCTGACCAGTGTTGTTTTTATTTCACCCATGGACTGGTGATATCTGTCTTCCTAATTATCCAGTTATTGGTTGCTGCCAGCGAAGTCCCCAGAGATGGTGATGGACATTGGAAAGCAACCAATCACATGGGTAGAGGGTGGAGTTTGATTTTCACCGTGAGAAACTGATTTTAGAAGTCTGTACAAACCCTTGTTGGGAGAGGCTGCAGTGTAGTGGTGCGTGTATTAGTCTTGGCGCATGCAGACTCCTATACGACCAACAAGGGTTTGTGCCTGCAAACTACTGGACGTCCTGGAATGTTTTCTTTTTGTGGTCGATCGGAATGTTTGCGTTTAAAGCAGGGAGGTGGGGAGAGAGATTCCACTCTTTCTCTTCCCACCTCCCTGTTTTACAGTGCACTCCTATTATAACGACCACGGTTATAACAAAATTCTGGTTATAACGAAGTAAAAATTTGAGCTGCAATGTCATCCACTATATGTATTTCTATTGTTTATTTGTTCGATTATAACGACATTCCGATCTAACGAAAGAAAACTTCCGGTCCCGAGGATTTCGTTATAACAGGAGTCCACTGTATATGTAAAACATCCGGATGCTCGTGATATGCTCTAATGTCGCCTGCTGAACTCCCGACCCTGCAAAATACCAACTGTAATTGCCTCGCAAAACTACCTCGTATAGGTAATAATTATCATTATTACACATGATTCGTTCAATATGGTCGTTGCACAACACCCCGTGGATCAAGTACATCATTTTACATTCTTAAATTTGTTGTGAGATGACAATATAGGCAATTTCATATTGAAAACATGTTGAAGAGGATTTGAAAGATGGTCGGCTTTCTTGGAAGACTGAGACACTCTGAGTCAGTTTTGGAATTGATCTCTGATATACAAATCACTTATTGTTCCTCATTTTGATATGGTAGCCACATATACGGCTCATCGTTCAAGAAACATTTCGATGAACTCCCCCCCCCCCCGAAAAAAAAATACAGAATAGGGCTGGTCGAATTACACAAAGTTTGCAACCTGACTAGTACGTTTCTGTTCTTGAGATGCATAACCCTTTAAATTGGCAACTTCTTGATCAAAGAAAACAGGACCCCTCTCTTGTTATCATGTATAAAGTAATGAGTAATTTGTCTTCTTTTGTATTTTAGAATTAATTTACGCTTAAGACTACTAAAACCAAGAACTGAATATTTGAAAAGACCTTCCGATATTAAAATCTAAATACAGTGTAGATATTCTGTAAAGGTCACTGCCTATCAATATACTGATTTACATTTTTTTTTTAATTTAAAGAAATATTTGTCTTCTCTATTTAGTTCAGGCAAAGTAATTTATGGCTTATTATGTTATCCTTTTTTTTTCTTTGTATCGTCCTTTTTTTTTTGTTATTTGCATGTACCAATATTGTAATAGTGAAATATGTAATTGTGCTGTTTTTTCTCGATTCATCTGTTTCATATTCTATCACCTGTCTATATTGTATTTGGTAATTTTGACGTTCTGGATTCCATGGAAAACCAGCGATGTCATGTTGGCATCGCTGAATATGGGCTATCCAGCCATCATCTTTTTCACGGAAAATAAAATCAATCATTTAAACTTTGATTAGTGTTGTTCTTCTTAATCACATTCTGTAATGTTATCTATGTTTTGTAATGTGAAGGTTTCTGTAGTGGATAAACATATTGACCTTCACGTGCCAAGTGCTTAGATTCTTGGAAAAGACGTTTTATCATTTACCTAAGGTGACCAGAGGGTACTGGTCAATGCAGCGGTAATGAAGACTGCAGGGTCTCTGAAAGCGCAGTTCAAACAAAGCAAAGTCTCTATCCTTGGGTAACCAGTACCCCGAGACAAACATGAAATGGTATTTATGTTAAATATTTTGCCATACGGTATAAAAACACAACAGCCGTAAAAAGGACATTGGTATCCTATTTCATACACTGTACGTTTCCTTTGTTTTCAGAACTGCAAGCAAACAACACCTCTCCGTCAGAGGCACCAGATGATGCTAATGAGGAAGGTTCGCGTGAAGCAGGTCCATCGACCCTCAAGAAGCCGCGTCTGAATATTTCACTGTCAGGTGCAAGTAGTATAGATGAAGGTAGTTCCCACAGTCTGGGTACCAAAGCCAGATTTTGGGCCTAAAATGCCATACTTTATCGAGTCCATCGACTTCACAGCAGACCCGCACTTCTGCCATGGAACAACCAACAACCGCTACACATCATTCACGAGGGCTATACGGGAGATGACTGCGTCTTCCTCGTCATACATTCCCTTTCATTTATCCTCAGACTCAGAGTCAGATACCTAGGCCTACCGTTCAGGTGGAGTTAACACGTACCACATCTCGTCTTACTTCTCCGGTGTTTCAAGCTCCAAGTAGTAGATCAAGGTCTCAATTTGATAGACCGCCTCGCTATGAAGCACGAAAGACCTTTCTGATGTTTAACGATAATAAATTATGATAAACATTGTAGCAGGCTTTCCGTAGGAAACAAGCAATCAAAAGGGTAGCAATACAGAGAGGTTGCCATTTCAACCAGGACACAAATTGACTTTCTGGTGTAGTAGAATTTTAACTGTAGGAAGGTCCCAAAGTGGTGAAACCCATGTAGATCCGGTCTTCTTCCGCGGGACGACCGAAAGGTGCATCCGGTAGCCAGGTAGAACCATACTGAGTAGGAGACAGCTAAAATGGTCACGCGTATAATGGAACTAATTACCTCCGCCAAGAGGGGAGGTTATGTTTTCGTTACCGTTGGTTTGTTACCTCCGCCAAGGGAGGAGGTTATGTTTTCGTTACCGTTGGTTTGTTCGTTAGTTAGCTCGTTAGTTAGTTTATAGTTAGTTTGTTTGTCTGTGTGCAAAATAACTCAAAAAGCAGTGAACGGATTGGGATGAAACTTGCAGGAAAGGTTGAGAATGACACAAGTACCAAACGATTAACTTTTGGCAGTGATCTGAGAATTTGGGGGGAATTTATGAAGGATTTTTGACATTTTGGCAGGCAGGGTCAATGAACTTGGGATTTCAGGCTGCGCGTATTTGAGGTTTGCCTGCGCGTACTAAAGTGCCAAGTGCTCTAGTTTCTGCTGGGGTGAGGCGCGCCGTGCAGCTGAGGGTTTGTGACGTCACAAAGGCTTCTATATTGGGAAATCTGGCAACTTTCAGCACACAATGCAGTACGCATGGGTTGAAATCAATAGTGAGGTTCACACCTAGGTCCCTTTACCTTAAAGGCAGCCGATCGCCATCCCTAATGGTACGTAAACTCCGAACGACCGAAGTTTGTGCATGCAATTGCGCAATGCTACCACTGAGACAAGTGTGTGTGTGTGCGTGTGTGTGTACGCATCATACACAAATATTGTCACCGCGAGCTGCGGTGATTGGAGGAGAGAGGCCAGAAGACGCGTGGCTCTTTCGGCCTCTCTTCATGTGCATGCGCACTGAGAGTGTGCGTCCATTCGGAAGCTCTCGTGGCTCGCTGGGACAGCCATTTTGGGTTAGGAGATAAGCACAGGGAGCTCTCTTGTAGCCTACCGTATTTTCGCTGACCCATTGAGCCAGCGCTATTCTCATTCGGGGGTCACTTCATTTGATACAGAATGGGGGAGGCAGCGTGTTGCGTTCGTCTCCGTGCCGCACAAACCACTCGTCCCGACTGAGTGTCTTTAAGGTTTTCTAAACCTCGAGGTTTTGTAAACCACGAGGCACTAAACTCCAAGTTAGCGTAGATGTAGACGCATGTAGTTTAGAAAACCACGACAAAACCTTAAGGCGAAGACACCACGACAACACCACAAGATTTCTTAGGGTGTTGTCGTGGTTTAAGCGCGTAGTTTAAGCGCGCTGTGGCAGCGCGCTTAAACTATGACAGATGTGAACGGAGTTTTGTTAACCACGACGCTCAGTTTTTTCCACAATAGTGCGCAACCCTATGTGCAAACTAGGCGCCCTTTATTTTCTATCGTAGTTATCTTTACCTCGAGGTTTTGCTAACTGCATGTAGGTGTGAACGGCATCGAAGTTTTGTCGTGGTTAGGGGAACGCATTTTTGCGCTCGTAGTTAGTATAACTACAAGTTTTTGGATAGGTGTAGACATGGCTAGTATAACTACAAGTTTTTGAATAGGTGTAGACATGGCTACTGATATCTCTACGGAAGAACAAGATCAGTGGTGAAAATGATTTGCATGCTTGGCGGAGGTCTGCGCTCTCAGAGTGCTTCTCTAGTTACCTCCGCCAAGGGGGGAGGTAATGTTTTCGTTACCGTTGGTTTGTTTGTTAGTTAGTTGGTTGGTTGGTACGTTCGTTCGTTTGTCCGTGTGCAAAATAACTCAAAAAGTAGTTAACGGATTGAGATGAAACTTGCAGGAAAGGTTTAGAATGACACAAGTAACAAACGATTAACTTTTGGCAATGATCCGAGAAAATTTAGGGGGAATTTATGAAGGATTTTTCATATTTTGGCAGGTGCAATTGGGGTCAATGAACTTGGGAGTTCAGGCTGCGCGTATTTGAGGTTTGCATGCGCGCACTTAAGTGCGTGCTCTAGTTTCTTCAAGGGCGAGGCGCGCGATGCAGCTGAGGGTTTATGACGTAACAAAGGCTGCTATATTAGCCGGGTTCACACGTGCACCAATTAGCGGGATACAAATCTCGAGATTTGCATCGCGATCGTCATCCCGAGTTTTTTGCACGTGTGGACAGAAAAAACCCGAAAATTAGCGGGATAAGCATCGCGATGCTAATCCCAAGAAATCTTGCGCTGGTTCATCAATTAGCGGGATAATTGGCCCCGCGCTGGTACGTGTGAAAGGTCGGGATTAGAATCTCGAGTTTTTATATCCCATCATGCAATGCGCACATCACAACAGCGAGGCCTCTGCGAAGAGGTCCTTCACCTCTTTGGAGCACAACAACAGCGCGCGAACCACACCACTGACGCGTAAAAGACAATGGACAAAGGTAAGTGCGCGCAGGCAGTGATAGAGAAGGGCGCTGTGTGACCCAGTTTGCAGGCTTTGCTGTTATCTCTATCGGCAATAAGCGGGATAATTCGGTACGTGTGGACGCTCGCCAAATTAGTGGGATACCGATCGCGATCGCTGTCCCGCTAATTTGGTACGTGTGGACGCTCGCAAAAAAACTCGGGATGTGCATCGCGATCGTCATCCCGCTAATTTGTACGTGTGAACCCGGCTATTGGGAAATTGGGCGGCTTTCAGCACACAATGCAGTACGTATGGGTGGAAATCAAAGACGCTTGCTACTGGTGGAAATCACTGATCTCTGTGGAAGAACAAGATCAGTGCGGGTGGAAATGGGCTGCATGCTTGGTGGAGGTCTGCGCTCTCAGAGTGCTTCTCTAGTTTGTCAGTTGGTTGGTTGGTTCGTTCGTTCGTTTGTCCGTGTGCAAAATAACTCAAAAAGTAGTGAACGGATTGTAATGAAACTTGCAGAAAAGGTTTAGAATGACACAAGTAACAAACGATTTGATAACCTTTGGTAGTGATCCGAGGATTTGGGGGAATTTATGAAGGATTTTTGATATTTTGGCAGGTAGGGTCAATGAACTAGGGAGTTCAGGCTGCGCATATTTCAGGTTTGCATGCGCGCACTAAAGCGCGTGCTCTAGTTTCTGCTAGGGCGAGGCGCGCTGTGCAGCTGAGGGTTTATGACGTAACAAAGGCTTCTGTATTGGGAAATCAGGCGGCTCTCAGCACACAATGCAGTACGTATGGGTGGAAATCACTGATCTCAAACAAGATCAGTGCGGGTGGAAATGGGCTGCATGCTTGGGTCTGCGCTCTCAGAGTGCTTTTCCAGTTTCACTAAGTCGTTGGGCTGATGGGCATTGCATTCTTCAAAATATGAAATATGGTATGTTACAACACTGAGAAACCTGAATCCAACTTGTCCATCCACCCTCTGACTTTGTTTCCTCGGCCCACCACTCTCGATAGTCGCACCATCAAGAATAATATGAGATTTTTGCTTTCTTGTACTATTTATTGCGTGAGATTGGGCTAAAGTTGGACAACAAACACAACGGAATCTGGGGAAAAAAAACCCCGACTTATTTGGTGATGGAATGTCCATCCAAAATAGCTACCGACTTCGAGACGCACAAGACTCAAATGAGCGTACTCGTGCACCATGATGCTCTTCAAGTTTCTGTCTTATCATGGCGAAGGGCACGTCAGTGTCTCTAAAGCGCCAAAAGTGTCTCAGGTTAGTGCATCTCGAATGAGTTACACTAAGTGTGATGAGGATATTGTGACAAAGCTGAATAATAATGAACGCACCAATTTTAGTACATTTTGACATGGGTTATGATATACATACAACGAGACTATTTTGCTTGTACATATAACGAGTCTATGAATTCATTTTCCCTTCCGTAAAAATTATTCATTTCATCAAACGAGTGCTCTTGCCAATCTAAGAAATTGTTACATTTTCTAAAATACTGATATGACTGATGTTAACTTACGCTTGGTATTATGAATAACTGAATTAGCAGTGTTTCCCCGCCCCCTGCAGTGTACATATATTTCTTATCAGTCTACTCTTCTTTATCGGCCTTCATGCAGTGTTGAAGCAATAATTGTCTGCAAAAGTCATGTGTGTGTGTGTGTGGTTTTTTTTTTTTTTTAGTTTTACAGACAATCTCGTTTGTCATATTTTGAATGTCTTTTACACTTTATTGCTATTGTTCATGAAATTAATACTGTCATTATCTACGAAGACATGTTTTTGCTGTAGTAAAGAGAAATAATTAAACTTGATACGCACGACCATATTCCCTTTTTCTGCAACACTTGAACAATGTGTGAAGGACATTGTACGATATAATGTATGACTATATATGTGTAGTCCTGGACCCTGAGGGCAGAACAATAGCAGCATAGCCCCGACAGACTACTTGATGACTATGGCCAGCCTATTGCTATTGTTCATAAAATTAATACTGTCATTATCCAGGAATACATGTTTTTGCTGTAGTGAAGAGAAATGATTAAACTTGATACGCACGAACATATTCCCGTTTTCTGCAACACTTTTTTTTTGGCAACAATTTCTGCACCGTTTTCTGCAAAAATGATATATGTGGAGGTCACTGTACGATGTACTATAAGTATAACCATGATTTAGTGGTAGTCCAGGGCCCTGTTTTATGAAGAGTTAAAATTGATTATATAGTTGATTTCAACTGTAAGTCTATGGCAGCCTGTGTAGTAAGGAAATTCAAAATTGATTTTATCTTTTGATAAAACGGGGCCCAGGACCCTGAGCATTAGCAGCCTAGCCTCACCAGGCCACTTGAGGACTATGGCCAGCCTATAAATTCCAACTGCTACGGTACACTAACGCACTAACGAACCTTAAGAATAACTAACTTTTTTTTTCAAATAAAAGTGGAGCCCATCATGTAAAAATTACATATAAAATATATAGCAGGTATAAAACGAATGCAGGAAAATAGTGACGTATTGAATAGAATAAACAGCAAGGACAGTAATAACGATGATGTCAGTGATAAATTTGTGATGATTTTTATTTTTAAGAAGGAGGAGGGAAATGAGAGTGTTTGGGCCGGTGGTGTTAGATGATTTATAAATTGACATCAGTTATGCGTTGAATGCGTCCATATGGGGGACTTAAATAAATCCAAGTTTTTCGAAGATGTTGCTAAAAAAGGGAAAAGAATCTTCTGTTGTTTGAAGGTCAGTAAGGCCCTTTTATCTACGAAATAACGAATTAGCCGAAGCAATTACTTTAAAAAAAAAATTTAAAGTCATTTCAGTGTTGTTTCTCCATAA
Source organism: Diadema antillarum (assembly GCF_040938485.1). Lineage (NCBI taxonomy): Eukaryota > Metazoa > Echinodermata > Echinoidea > Diadematoida > Diadematidae > Diadema > Diadema antillarum. Next base: position 870,780 of record NW_027271437.1, on the reverse strand, counting down.
TCATTACATTTTCACTACTCCTTCTCTTTTCTTTTATCCAAAATAACATGCAACAACATGCAACTTTAATGTCAATCATTGATAAGCTTGGTCTAAGAACAAAAATTATAGATAAACTCATTGCAAAGTTTTCAACCTTGAAAAGCACTAGGTGAATTCACCTTTATGTATCACAGGAAAGGAATACAACCAGGTGTGACAAGGAAGTATATCGTATTTGTAAATACGTGCTTAAGGGAAAGTAAGAAAGATGAGATTTTCGAGTGTACATAAAGATACGTGTGTATGTATGTGTGTACGAATACAAGCGAGTATAGAATCTTAAGCCCATTTAAGTGTATACTTCGTGTTTGTTTGTTTGTTTGTTGTTTTTTGCGTAGTGTCGAACCTATGGGCTGTATGACTCGTGGGCTGTATGGCTCTTGGACTAATCTTCAATGTCGGTCTCGTGGGCCATGTGAATAGTTGGTGTTGGTCTTGTGATATGACCCTGTTTATGTTAGTCACTTTATTTTCCAAACCAAGACTAATTAATCTTTTTCAAAATGTAGTATTTCCTTCGTTTTCGGTCTGTTTACAGCTATTTGCTACTTACTCTTTGATGGCAGAAAAAAAGATCTCATAAGGGCAATTACATCCCGAGAGCAATTGCCCCCTGGCTAAACATTATTCAGGGATAAGGTTAGCGAGGATTTTTTCTAAAAACTTTACTGTTGTTTGAAGGTCACTCATGCCCTTTTATCTAAAAAATCCGAATCAAGCGAAGCAGTTACTTTTCATAACTTTGAAGTGTTTCTTTCTTACATTTTCACTACTCGCTCTCCTTTCTCGTGCACTGTAAAAACATCGGTGTTAGATTTAACACCATGGGTGTTAAATTTAACACCGATCAAGTGTTAATAGAGGACCATACCCACAGGTGTAGAAAATGTATTGTGTTGGTGTTGAAAAGTGTTCATCTGGCACTTCGTGGTGTTAATTTGACACTGTATCTGGTGATATTTTGACACTGTGCTCACTGCAAAAAATGCGGTGTTAAAAGTGTAACACTAACCGGGTGTCAAACTGTGGGTGTTAAATGTGGTGTTAAATTGACACAATTTGACACCCTTCGGTGTTAATTTAACACCAAAATTCTCTCATTCATTGGGTGTTAGATTCTCGGTGTCAAAATGACACCCAAGTGGTGTAATAGTTTTGTCATGAAAAGGGGGTTTCACTAATAACACCGTATCGGTGTTAGTTGTCCACCAGGGAAGATCACGTGTTCGCAGTCCGATGATCTCATTGGTTACACATGCCAATGCCTAAAATTTGTTGCTGTGGCGCGGAGTCGTCAACGTCTGTCATCGCGATAGTCAGTTTTTCGATGTCGTCTGGGGCTAAAAATGACATTGAATCTATGATGGTGACTTTGCTAAGTCTGTCAGCAGGGGTAAGTATCTTTTAAGGTAATTATTTCCTGTACCAGTTATTTTCTATCATAAACGATGTGCATGATTTTCTCGGATTTCATCGCATATTATAGACAACTTTGTCTTTGCACGCACATAATACTATAGTATACTATGTACACCAGTGTAGCGCAGCATAGCCTATAGTGTTTGCCATACATAGGCTATAACACCAGCGCGCTGCAGCGGTGCATTGAGTCCGAATTTCGCTGAGGGTTCGTTTGTCCAATAATTGCATTTTAAAAATATCATCAAATTTTAGATATAAAAGGTTCCATGGCATTTTGTATTGTTATTGATGTAGTTTTCTTACCTATGAGGCTCTGGTGCGGATCTTTGTTAGCGCGCAAATCATTTGTAACCAATGAACCCGACCCGTTATTGGCGTTACGGTAAACTGACGTGCACGAAAACGAAGTTCGAACAATGTGTGTACATGTTCGTAGGTTTGTACATGTTCGTAGGTATACTGGTAGGCCCCTAGGCCTACTATATTTTTTGTAGGGCCTACTGTAACTGTTCTAGGTCCAAACTGTTAGGTTTAAATTAGTACTAGGTACTAGTAGCAAATATCGCTCTAAAAAGAGCGTAAAATACCCGATTAAAGGGGCTGGGGGGGGGGTTCTCCCGACCCGATTTGTGTTTACCACTAACAGGTTACGTGATGTTTTCAGTAGCTAGGAACGTAGGGGCCTATAGGACGCTAGTGTTTGCGCGTGGATCTTACGTTAGAATCTACTAACTAGTTTCTAATATGAGTACTACTAGTACTTGTATTGAGTTTGCTAACCGCTTACAAAGTTACATTATACATACAAGAATATGCTCTTATTAAAGTTGATGACGTACATGCATGTAAAACCGGTATTTCCACCGAGTCCATGTTAAGACAGTGCACTAGATCTAAGGTGCGAGTTCAAGGGTAGCGAGAAACAGAATCACAGCCCCTAGTAATAACTGGCAGTTGTTCTCTGTCTGAGAACTGATCCTAAATTTCACAAATGAGTCAAAATGGATCATCGCTTTTTTCATGATTCAGGTGAGGGAATATACGTCTACTTTGATGGTAGTATTGTTGAAATAATCTCTTGAAAAAAAAAAATCCCTTCTGGAATATGCCTCTTCCCCGTACTTATGTTATTGCCACGCTAAAATGATATTGGCAATAGTACACTTGAGAATCTTGAAAATGACAGAATTGCAAAAAGACCTTTTATTATCTATCTAAAAAACCTTGAAAATGAGAGTAGATCCATTGCAAAATGGCATTTGATTTTTCAATTTCTCCTCAAATAATATTTGCATAAATGTACACTGCATAAAGATGATGAATACCTGGAAGCAGGATATTATTGCCCCCCCCCCCTCCCTGCTGACTAATTAAAACGAACTTGAAATTATGAGCATATCTCAAGTAGGTATATATAATAGAATCACCGACTGAATTAATCTGAAGCCACCTGAACAAAACCCTTTGTTTTCTGCAGTTCTGATCAAGTCCTTCATGCACACAAGATAAATCTGTTTCGATCATGCACTTGTATACAGTAAATACACTAGTGCAGTTATGTGGATGTTCAGTACTTTGAATCCTAAGCCAGTGCATCACACCTTGCACACCAGTTTGACAGTTTGCGGACTGGTAGCCACTTGATAATTATGTATGTTCATGGTCCTTACACTTGCAGGTTGAACAGTACTTCTCACTCCTTCTCCCAGGCAACGATGCCAAGCTTTTTTGAGCAGTGGCCAGTTTTTGGTGGAAGGTCTTGTCAAGCTAGCAAGAGGAAAGCCTTCAGAAACCACAGTCAAGCTGTTGAGTTTGCTGGGAGAACACAAGCGGAAAACTGATGTGGATTCATGAGACTTGGAGCAATCAAATAGTGTACCACCAGACCTGGTAGCAGTCAGGGTATGCACAATACTATAGGTTTTGAATGCCCCTTTTTATGTTCTAGATGTCTATCCATCCAATATCGTTTCTTGTGTATCATGCCGCAAGTTGAAAACAATAATCTGTGAATGAAACTTGGTAAGGCTATGTAAATCCAGGGGGGCGTTCCACAAAACTTGTCATTGGTGACAACTGTTATAAGTAGCTAAAAAAGTTGCATCTGACAACACATTTTATCAAACGTTTCCCTGGAGTCGATGAGGGTCATGAGGTCAATAATCAAGGGTCAGGAGCTCTTCATTATGAAAAAAAAATGCAAGGAAATATCTTGTGACTTTGATTTTTCTAAGGCAGATGAATGGATTTCACCAAACTCACTTGTAATATAAAAGTTCACAGTCACAAATCAATATGTAATGTAATTTTGTTATTTTGGAGATGCTGATGAAATGAAATAAAGAAGAGGTTTTTTTTTTCTTTTTTCTTCTTTAAAGAAGCCACACAACAACCCATGGGTTCATCCTACACGAAGGATCATATGTTTTACTTAATGCTCCCTGATTATGCAGTGCAATTCACTGATAATTTCTGTTGATACCTGGATACTTTGTTAATGAGTCGTAGAATATATTGTATATAACATGCATTTCTTACAACACAGCATAGAATGTAAGTAACCTGCAAATCCTTCTTGTACTCTATCTGCTTCCACCTGTGAACCAGGGCGCAAGGATTGTGCAAGATTTCTGTGGCTTTGGCTATAGACTACCTTCTCCGATTCAAAAGGTAAGTCTACATGACTATAAGGTTTGTTCAAATATGATGCGACAAACCCCCTGGCATTTTTAGTGTTCAGATACAGTATGGTGCGCCGAACCACGCCACTTTCATTATGTTAATGAATGCACATGACTCAAAAAATAAAATAAAATAAAGATAAACTCATGACATCGTATCTTCACTAACTTTTGAGCTTGATTGCACCATAACTTCTTGCCACTGTGTGGCAAAATATATTCCTCTTGCCTCAGTGTTTTTGTTTTGTTTTGTTGTGTTTTGATTTGTTTATTTGTTTGTTTTTTACCATCTCATATCCCATTGATTTGTGCACTAAAATGTAGCCGGAGTTTGTCTCATCATATCTGAACAAGCCTTTATGAGTCATTTTGGACAGGCAATTAGAACTCACAGTACTTTGGTGTTCTGAAAATGAAATTGATTTTTACGACTTTAATTGATTTTGCATTTTCTACTTTCTATGATCTGTTTTTGTATTAGAAAAGAAAATAGAGGTCAAGGGAAATTTTCTGGGTTTTTTTGGTGTTGTTGGACTATGTAATTTATTTAGATCACTTGCTTTTTAATGTTTCACAGGTTAACCTTTTTTTTTTTTGATGTTGTGAATATTTTTGCGCACTTGCCTTTGTCAGGGTTATGCCCTGATGTCGACGAGAACTTTACTCGTGAGTGCTTCAAAGTCGATCCTTGAACTTTAAAGATTGTCTTCCCCATATTTAGGCTAAAAATTTGAAGTTGCTTTTTGATCAGTCACGAATAAGGGAAAAGTGATAAATTTCAAAGCTTCTTTAAGAAAAAAAAGGTGTAAGTGAGTTTTAATTGTGAAATTATAGTGATCTTTAAGTAAAATCGAATTATAGATCCGAATAAGATCCATTTATTATCCTTTGCCAAGAAGTGGTGCCTGAATTGTTATGGTTTTGAGTAGTTCATCCCTCTGTGTGTGTGATAGCTTGAAATCTGTTAAAATAATCATAAATGTGAATAAAATGTGGTAAGCTTATGTATGACTGAATCTATCAAATTGCATTTTGGAATCGAAATAAAGGTCACAGTCAAATTTGTCTAGTTTTTATTTGTACTGTAATAGATTCATACAATGTCTGTTTGTTTTTCATTGTTTCCTTACATTTTCAGCCTGATGCTAGGTTTGATCACCACTTGAAGAGGGAAAGCAGAAGAAGATGCAGCTCTACTTGCTTGACAGAGGACGTCAGAAGGATAACATACATGTGTACCAATATTACTTCATTGTTGACCACTTGGTACTACCCTGCCCTGGTGATATCATTCAGAGTGCCTTCGACACATTGTTCAAAGTACATTAAATATGTGTTTTGCCTACGGTATGCAATACCTCTCATCAACCTTTGGACGTTTGGAATTACCCCGAGTTCGTGTACTGAGATCTAAACTTTCAAATAGATAATGAAGTGATGCATTCTTTAGGAGTTCCCACTGAAACTGCTTTTTTTTTCACTGTTTGCCATACAAACATGGACTGAGTGATGGACAAACAATAAATTGTGCCCAGGGGGCCTGTGTACGGACATAATTTGATTCGTTCAATGGTTTTGGAAGACACTTAAAGAATCATCACTGTGACAATGAAACTGTGAAGATGCTCCAAGTCCAATTCTATGGAGGAACCAAGATAGAGACTGATGATATACAGTTGATGAAGCAGTACTCTTCATTAGTCGATGACAGTTTTTGATGAGGAGGTGATTACCTTTAGTCCAGGGGACATTGAACAACGACCTTGTAATTTTTACATGTGCTATAGACACCTTTTTTTTGTCAGTATGGAGTAATGCATTACCATGGTAACATCAAATTTTCATAAAGATTACAAATACAGAATGTGGATCAAACTACTCAGTTTTAAATCAATTCTGTTGAAATTCGATTGTCCAGAAATCTGTTGCCATGGTAATTGCAGTTTTTAAACAAATCATACAAAATTGTGTGGATCACGCTGCTCTCTTGTTTCTTTTTTTTTAGCATTTAAGTTTGAATTTGATACATATGGTCACTATGATAGTTATCGTGCAAGACACTTTTTTGTGGGGGTCATAAATCCGTTTCCATGGCAACAGCATCTTCATACAAATCATCCACAAGTACGATGTGGATTCAGCTAACTTTCTCAGATTTTGAGCATTTGACTTTAAATTTGGCACATGTGACCACTGTATTATGTACCTGTGCAAATTTTATTTTTCGTCATTGTCAAATAGTGTGTTGTCAAGTTAATGGTATTTTGTAATGAGAATCGTATAAACTACAAGTGTATTGAGCTTACTCAATTTTTAGCAATTACCTTGAGATATGACACCTATATATTGTGACAAGATAAATTCTAGATGTGCAAAACACTTTTCTCCTCAATGTTAAACAATGCGTTGCCATGCTAACTTATTTTTTTTTAATACAAAGCAATCGAAGATATTGTGATTGACTCATGACTCCCTCATGTTTTAGGCATTTGACTTGAAATTTGGCACGTGACCACTGTAGTGCGCTAATGTGCAAATGTCATCTTTTGTATCGGTCAAAGAAAGTGTTATCATGGCAGCGACATTTTCAAATTAAAATCTTATAGACCAGGAGCTGGCTGCTGGTCAATTTACCCCATCAAGCCCAAAAGGTTTGACCCCTGAAAGTTACTGGGGCCACCCCCCTCATTACAAAACTGGGCGTCAGCCTTATACCTGAGGGCGGGGTCGTCCCCCAGGGACCCCCCCCCCCAAAAAAAAAAAAAAAAATGGCCCCCGGCGGGTGTAATTTACCCCATGGAGCCCATGGACCAAACCTGGTCTGAAAGAATGGCCTAGGGGTGTACATAATAGAAATATAAAAACTGACAAAATAGCTGGTCGGGAAAGGGGTTGCCAGACCGTCCCCCCCCCCCTGGCCCCCCCCCCCCTGGCCCCCCCCCCCCCCCCCCTGGCGGGTGTAATTTACCCCACGCAGCCCATGCACCAAACTTGGTCCAATGAAAGTACTATGGGTGTACATAATGAAAATATAAAAACTGACACGATATCTGGTTGGGAAAGGCGTTGCCAGATCCCCTCACCCCCCCCCCCCCCCCACCACTGCCCATTACACACCTTCGTGGGTTTAATTTAGCCAACAGCACCCATGGATCAAATTTGGCTGGGGGAAAGTAGGCCCCACTATGGGTGTGCAAAAAATAAAGATAAAAGCTGACAAAATATCTCACTTACAAAGAGTAATCAAACATATCCCCTACCTTTCCTAATTCACCCCCCCCCCCATTTTTTAGTGTGAAGGGCCTATACGGTTTGGAGAGGTATGAATGAGCGTGTCATAAAAAGTAATAAATGGAACTTCTTGAATTAAGATGAAGTTATGACGACAGAAGCATTGTGTGTGTACATATATCCACATGCCCCATCCCACTCCCTCCCCCAAAAGAATGGAGTTATCGATATCTACACTAGAAACATACTCAGACAGTGCAGACCTTTGCCAAGCAGCTCATTTCCACCCATCCACACATGCTAAAAACTGCCAAATTTCCCATATAAAAGCCTTTTGCTTTTAAATGCCATCAACTTCCAGCTGTGTGGTAGTGCATTATACCTTGAGCACATGCCTTTACCTTTAGTGCGCATGTATGCAAACCTCAAATTCATGCAGCTTGAACTCCCAATTCCATTGATCTCATCTGCCATAAGATAAAAATCATCAAAATTTCATAAAGATTCCCGGATCACTACCAAAATTTTTATTTATCATCTGTTTTTAAAATGTAATTGTGTTATTATCATCTTTTCATACAAGTTTCATCCAAATGTGTTCTCAACCTTTCAAATTGTTTTGCATAAAAACAATAATGCAGACAATACTAGGCCTATAAGTAACATAAAACCTCAAGTGGCAGAAATAATTACAACTGTATCCAACATCCTACAGTTCAACTGTGTTACCATGCATGTGGAGCAAGCTCATGTACAACAGTACAAGAAACTGTATACCTGTGATAAAAAATTGTACATGCAGTGGGTGCATAAGCCAAAGTGTGGTTAATTGCATGCATATATTTGTATGTTGTATACATTTTACTTGTTGCATGCAATTATATATTTCAAAGATCGGCAACACGTGTATCATCAGTCTGCAAACAATAAAAAGGCGGTGTTTTCCTGACCTTGGTAAGTGAACTGGGCTTTCCTATTGTAGGTATTATACTGGTAGGCCCCTATGACAGTAGTACATGTATTTCATCACTGGATGACAATTGGTGTCAGTAATAGAGCAAACAGAGAAAGGTCAAGAGTCTAGATCTTGGACTAGATCTAAGTCTCAAATATGCTATGATATGGCTAGATATCTAACGTTAGACCTATATTTCCTATACATGCCATGGGCGTCACCAGGGGGGGTGCGTTGGGTGCGAACGCACCCCCCTTCAGATCCTTAAAAAAAAAAAAAAATCAGTCTGCGAACGACCTCATTTGACGCTAAATAATTATTCTTTTCTATTTTTTTTAATATTTGACACCAGGGACACACACACACACACACAGACACACACACACAAAAAAAGAAAATCGTCGGCAAAAACAATTCGCACCCCTGGTTCTGGCAGCACTGATTTTATACATATCTATTAGTATTCTACAGTGTTTACTATTTATCGACCGTACTGTACATCCGTGCGATACGGAGCACTTATACACGTTTGCATGTACGTGTGCTACTTACAAGTATGTAGGGTCTATGTACGTTACTTCTGATTAATCCATATTGCCAGCCCAAGAGCGAGCCTTAGCCTCATTAAAAAAAGATGAAAAAAAAATGGAGGGGCAAGCATATCATTTTGCCCACCTCCCCCCCCCCTCCATAATTCCAGAGACGAGAAGATTTTCTTATCTTTTTTTTTTTTACAGAAAAACAAAAAGTTACCCCCATAAAAATATTGGAGGGGCAAGCATATTTTAATTTTGCCCCCCCCCCATAATTAATAATTCCCGAAATGAGAGAAGATTTTCTTGCTTTTGAAATAAAACAAAAATGTTGCCCCCATAAAAATATCGGAAGGCAAGCGCACCATTTGCCCCACCCCACATAATCATAATTCCCGCGATGAAAAGATTTTCTTGCTTTTTTGTTAGAATTTAAGAAATCTGTCCAATTATTTCACCCCAAAGCAGTGGCGTAACAACGGAGGGGGGGGGGGTGCGCCCCCTCCCAATCCGCTGGTAAAAAAAAAAAAAAAAACTACCGAAATAGTAGTTTAAGTGTTAGTAAACTGCTTTTTGAATGAAAGGGTGATCAAGAAATAAGATATTTTTTCTTTAATTTCTTTTAACCATAATTAAATAGGTATATAGTGTGAAACATTGTTCAAAAAACCCGAACCCGACAAAAGATTGTGATTTAGCGTGATTCCTGGTTGGCATTCTGCATATTATAAGCAGGATGTGCGCAATGTACTCAGTACATCCGAACGAAGAGTCGCAACAATGTTGCGCAATGTGATGTAGAATGTACACCTTTGTACCTCACGCTTCGTTACATCAAAGCTAGATCATTGATTTTGCAGTGTTGCTTTACATACTAAATGTCTTGCATTGCCAATAAAAAGACTTGACCTGGGCTAATTCCTAACTTTTCCATGTATATAATACACACACACACAAACAAACACGAACAATTAGTTTAGGGAATGCTCTAAAGTGCAAATTTTGGACATCCTTTCCACGACGCCACCTCGCTGGTCATAGCTCCCCCAGTCATGAACATAAACCCACACCCTTGACTACAGTGGCGGATCCGGGGGGAGGGGCGCACCGGGCATCCCCCCCCCCCTTTAATTTCCAAAGCGAAAAAAAAAATATATATAGCTACAAACGGCAGTTTGGGGACTGTAAAATGTCAAAGTTTTCAAGCTCGCTCGCTCCGTTCGCGCGCATTTAATGTTTATGCCATTCTTCTGATGTTGCTGCCAGTAATTGCCTGCAGTTGCGCTCGGTGCGCCCCCCCCTTAATTTCCAAAGCGAAAAAATATGGCTAAGAACGGCAGTTTTTGGACTGTAAAATGTAAAATTTTTAAGCTCGCTCTCTTCGCTTGCTCGCATTTAATCGTTATGTAATTCACCTGATGTTGCTGCCAGTAATTGCCAGCAGTTCCTTTCGGTGCCCCTCCCCCCTTAATTTCCAAGACGAAAAAATATGGCTAAGAACGGCAGTTTTTGGACTGTAAAATGTAAAATTTTTAAGCTCGCTCTCTTCGCTTGCTCGCATTTAATCGTTATGTAATTCACCTGATGTTGCTGCCAGTAATTGCCAGCAGTTCCTTTCGGTGCCCCTCCCCCCTTAATTTCCAAGACGAAAAAATATGGCTAAGAACGGCAGTTTTTGGACTGTAAAATGTAAAATTTTCAAGCTCGCTCGTTCCGCTCGCTCGAATGTAATCATTATGCTCTCCTGATATTGCTGCCATTATTTGCCAGCAGTTGCGCCCGATGCGCCCCCTTAAATTCTAAAGCGAAGAAATATAGCTACAAACGGCAGTTTGTTTGTTTTTTACTGTAAAATGTCAAAATTTTCAAGCTCGCTCGCTCGCTCGCATTTAATTGTTACGCAATTCTCCTGATGTTGCTGCCAGTAATTGCCAGCAGTTAGGCCCGGTGCGCCCCCCCCCCTCCTTTATTTCCAAAGCGAAAAAATATGGCTACAAATGGCAGTTTTGGTACTGTAAAATGTCAAAATTTTCAAGCTCGCTTTCTTCGCTCGCTCGCATTTAATTGTTATGCCATTCACCTGATGTTGCTGCCAGTAAAAATTGCCAGCAGTTGCGCCCGGTGCGCCCCCCCCCCCTTAATTTCCAAAGCAAAAAAAAATATGGCTATACAAACGGCAGTTTTTGGACTGTAAAATGTCAAAATTTTCAAGCTCGCTTTCTTCGCTCGCTCGCATTTAATTGTTATGCCATTCACCTGATGTTGCTGCCAGTAAAAATTGCCAGCAGTTGCGCCCGGTGCGCCCCCCCCCCCCCTTAATTTCCAAAGCAAAAAAAAAAATATGGCTATACAAACGGCAGTTTTTGGACTGTAAAATGTCAAAATTTTCAAGCTCGCATTTAATTGTTATGCAATTCTCCTGATGTTGCTGCCAGTAATTACCGGCAGTTGCGCCCGTTGCGCCCCCCCCCCCCCCCCCCACCCCTCCTTTATTTCCAAAGCGAAAAAATATGGCTCCAAATGGCAGTTTTTGGACTGTAAAATGTCAAAATTTACAAGCTCGCTCTCTTTGCTCGCTCGCATTTAATCATTATGCCATTCTCCTGATGTTGCTGCCAGTAATTGCCGGCAGTTGCGCCCGGTACGCCCCCCCCCCCCTTAATTTACAAAGCACAAAAATATGGCTACAAACGGCAGTTTTTGGACTGTAAAATGTCAAAATTTTCAAGCTCACTCGCTCCGCTCGCTCGCATGTAGTCGTTATGCCATTCTCATCAGTGATATCGCTGCCAGTAATTTGTCGTTTCACACCGTCATTCCATAATCCATTTATAGGAGGTACAACCCCCTCCGGCACTTCCACACCCTCCCCCACCCTTGCTCGCTCCCTCGCATACTAACCCCCCTCCCCCCCCCCCCCCCCAAGATGAAATCCTAGCTACGCCGGTGCCCTTTCCCCGCTTGGTTTCCCTAAAAAAAACACAATAAAAGTCTAGGGATTGAGAGCTTCCTATATTCCAAATGTCTGTCCAAAAAATCTCGTAAACATTTAAGTGTCAAAACGCACCCCCCTTGAAAAAATGCTGGTGACGCCCCTGCATGCTATAGCTTGTAGAGTACCTAGTACTATTTGGCGACACCAAATGAACTGGAACAGGGGATGGATTATCAGCGAGATGTAGTGTATCATGAGTCATAACTGAGAAACCAATAAATAGAACATCAATGTTCTCAGCCTATATAGGTTTAAGTGTCAAAGGTGTGCATTGAATTTGCATAGAACACTTAAACCCTGAATTTGTTAAAGTCACTGCACTTCCTATCATTCATAGCTAGAGTCAAAAAGGCAGAATTTATTATACTACATTTCAATTTCTCTATCTAATAGACAACTTTGACTTTAGGATTAGAAATAGCCTTATTAATAGCTATATGTATCATAAGTGTTGAAGATGCAGATGTTCCAGTGAATGAATACTTGCAGAATTGGGTATGAAGATTAGGCAAATAATCTGAAACTCTCTTTAAATATAGCAAAAGAAATAACAAACTGTACCTGTGTTGTAGCCTCTCCCAGGAGAGGCTGCAGTGCCAGTGTGGTGCATGTAGTACAGTGCAGACTCATTGACAACCAACAAAGGTTTGTACCTGTAAACTATGAGAGCTGCACAAGGAGGGGAAAAAAACAACTGAAGTGAAAACAAGCTTATGTGTACTTTTGCCTCATACATCAGTGTAAACAAACTCAGAGTTGAGCATAAATACTGTAGCAATGCACAATTATAGCTTTGGCTCTAACAGAGGTGTAAGTGAATGACCTTTGGTACAGATTCCTATATTTTTGCAGGTATTTAAAATATTATCTTACTACCAATGGTTTTGATTTGCAATTTAAGCAATTTGAGGCCTCATTTGGTCACAGCTCTTCAATCTTAAGGCTCTCTGTCCATGTTTCTGGCATGGTAGACATGCTGCATGTACTGTAGCTTGTTAAGACATCGGTATCACAATATTTGCTACTTTAATCAGGCTGTTTGTTATTTCTTTTGCAATATCTAAAGAGAGTTTCAGATTATTTGCCTAATCTTCATACCCAATTCTGCAAGTATTCATTCACTGGAACATCTGCATCTTCAACACTTATGATACATATAGCTATTAATAAGGCTATTTCTAATCCTAAAGTCAAAGTTGTCTATTAGATAGAGAAATTGAAATGTAGTATAATTCTGCCTTTTTGACTCTAGCTATGAATGATAGGAAGTGCAGTGACTTTAACAAATTCAGGGTTTAAGTGTTTTATGCAAATTTAAAGCAATGCACACCTTTGACACTTAAACCTATATAGGCTGAGAACATTGATGTTCTATTTATTGGTTTCTCAGTTATGACTCATGATACACTACATCTCGCTGATAATCCATCCCCTGTTCCAGTTCATTTGGTTTTGCCAAATAGTACTAGGTACTCTACAAGCTATAGCATGTATAGGAAATATAGGTCTAACCTTAGATATCTAGCCATATCATAGCATATTTGAGACTTAGATCTAGTCCAAGATCTAGACTCTTGACCTTTCTTTGTTTGCTCTATTACTGACACCAATTGTCATCCAGTGATGAAATACATGTACTACTGTCATAGGGGCCTACCAGTATAGTACCTACAATAGGAAAGCCCAGTTCGCTTACCAAGGTCAGGAAAACACCACCTTTTTATTGTTTGCAGACTGATGATACACGTGTTGCCGATCTTCGAAATGTATAATTGCATGCAACAAGCAAAATGTATACAACATACAAATATATGCGTGCAATTAACCACACTATGGCCTATGCACCCACTGCATGTACAATTTTTTATCACAGGTATACAGTTTCTTGTACTGTTGTACATGAGCTTGCTCCACATGCATGGTAACATAGTTGAACTGTAGGATGTTGGATACAGTTGTAATTATTTCTGCCACTTGAGGTTTTATGTTACTTATAGGCCTATATAGTATTGTCTGCATTATTGTTTGTATGCAAAACAATTTGAAAGGTTGAGAACACATTTGGATGAAACTTGTATGAAAAGATGATAATAACACAATTGCATTTTAAAAACAGATGATAGATATAAATTTTGGTAGTGATCCGGGAATCTTTATATGAAATTTTGATGATTTTTATCTTATGGCAGATGAGATCAATGGAATTGGGAGTTCAAGCTGCATGAATTTGAGGTTTGCATACATGCACACTAAAGGTAAAGGCATGTGCTCAAGGTATAATGCACTACCACACAGCTGGAAGTTGATGGCATTTAAAAGCAAAAGGCTTTTATATGGGAAATTTGGCAGTTTTTAGCATGTGTGGATGGGTGGAAATGAGCTGCTTGGCAAAGGTCTGCACTGTCTATGTTTCTAGTGTAGATATCGATAACTCCATTCTTTTGGGGGAGGGAGTGGGATGGGGCATGTGGATATATGTACACACACAATGCTTCTGTTGTCATAACTTCATCTTAATTCAAGAAGTTCCATTTATTACTTTTTATGACACGCTCATTCATACCTCTCCAAACCGTACAGGCCCTTCACACTAAAAAATGGGGGGGGGGGGGGGTAGCAAAGGTAGGGGATATGTTTGATTACTCTTTGTAAGTGAGATATTTTGTCAGCTTTTATCTTTATTTTTTGCACAACCGTAGTGGGGCCTACTTTCCCCCAGCCAAATTTGATCCATGGGTGCTGTTGGCTAAATTAAACCCACGAAGGGGCGTAATGGGCGGTGGTGGGGGGAGGGGGGGGGGGGGTGAGGGGATATGGCAACCCCTTTCCCAACCAGATATCGTGTCAGTTTTTATATTTTCATTATGTACACCCATAGTACTTTCATTGGACCAAGTTTGGTGCATGGGCTGCGTGGGGTAAATTACACCCGCCAGGGGGGCCCAGGGGGGGGGGGGGGGGACGGTCTGGCAACCCCTTTCCCGACCAGATATTTTGTCAGTTTTTATATTTTTATTATGTACACCCCTAGGCCATTCTTTTAGACCAGGTTTGGTCCATGGGCTCCATGGGGTAAATTACACCCGCCGGGGGCCATTTTGGGGGGGTCCCTGGGGAACGACCCGCCCTCAGGTATCAGGCTGACGCCCAGTTTTGTAATGAGGGGGGTGGCCCCAGTAACTTTGAGGGGTCAAACCTTTTGGGCTTGATGGGGTAAATTGACCAGCAGCCAGCTCCTGGTCTATTACACAACAGTTGATTATGCAATCTCCCTCAGTTTCCGAGCATCTGGCCTGAAATATTGCACAGAGTGCTAATGTAATGGCAACCATCTTTTAAAATGAAAATCAAACAAAAAATACTGTGAATTGGGTAAGCTCCCTCAGTTTTCTAGCATTTGACTTGAGGTTTCGCTCATGTAACCAGTGTAATCTTAAAATGAGTCGCACACTGATCTCACTGTTGAGCAATCTTGCTATGGTAACAACTTTTGTTACTTTTTTTCAACAAAAGGCACACAAGAATATCGTGAATTGAGCTAACTCTCTAAGTTTTAGGTGGGGGTATCAATTGCATCCAGTTCGAGTTGAAAATATTGGCCCAAGAAGGCCTTATGTGTGTCATTTGAATATTTAAATGATCCAAATTTCACATGCTTGTATCGACACTTGCAATAGCATTGATCAAAAGAAAGAGTATAATTTTTTATGTTAACATTTTACAACCAGACTGGCTGATCTATGTTGAATATTTGAATTATACAGCGCTATTAAAAGAACATTGTTCGGGGATGGATAACCAGTCACAATAGTTACGGTTTAAGCAAACTTTATTACGCTCACGCAACACAAACTGCCGGCCGAAAGGGGCGAAGGTTATACAACAACAATTTAACATACTTCTCAAACACTGCCCGTAAGAGGGCAGTATAACACACTGGCGCAATCACTTTCTTCTTTCTGTCTTCTTCTACATATCAGAACGGAAAACACTTGGCATTCGAATAATCATGCACATTCAATATGCCAGGAATGTGTGTGGCATTAAGCCAGTCAAATTTCCGACTAACTGCATGGATAGGTAGACCACATTACGAACACTCAATGATTTGATACCATTAACACAAACATTATCCCGATATAGACACAATGTCTTCAAAAGCGTGTATGGACTGACTGGCAACTAACTAATATGAAACATTAACTTTACATTAGCTGTAATCAGCACTGCTATACAGTACATACATGTATACCCACTCATTGGAGCAGCAATCAGCATCCTGTGCATACAAACGTAACAATAATCTATGCTTTACATGTGCCTTCATGTACATTCTACCAATTATAAAAAATGACACCAAATACAACTGCAAAATCAACTACTTGTACATGCCTTACACTGTAAAAACCAGAAAATATTTCACAATATCAACTATCAAATACATACCTAACTCAGTCACATTCTACCCTTTTCTCACAACATGAAACATTACTATTGTACATAAGTACCATGATCTCCACATTCTCATTCACTCTTTTGTTACAACACTATCAAACACTGTACATGAATAACATACAGCTGTAATCACTTTTCTTCTGATGGAATGTGAAACAACAGTACATAAACACCACACCATAGCTGTCTTTCCTTTACTGTCCCCCAAAGAAACACAATGTTGTCAGAACCAAATAGATGACCAACTATAGGCCCCAAAAGGACAGAAACAAAAATCCCTAGATAAACCAAATGAAAGCATAAACACATTACAGGTTAAGTAAACAGTATATGGCATGGAAAACAACAATGGTGTGTATTCATTATAATACAATTCAATTCAATTCAATTCAATTCAATTCAATTTATTCATTTCATAAAATCACATATAAAATATTTACATAGATGTGTGAGTCAAAGGAGGAAATCACGCAAAAGCCTAGGGCTTGGAAATGGAGATTTCCTTTACAATATAGTTTAAAATCACAGTTTTGAATGAAACATATATATATCAAAACAGAACTTAAATTAGAGGCCGTTACAAAATCAACAATACATTATGATAGAGACAGGAAACAGGAAACAAAACAACAACTGAACTAATACAATATAATACTATACAATAAAAAACAAACAAACAAACAAACATGCAGGGTAATTGTCAAAGGTTTGTATGGGAATTGCACAATTATTCATCATTCATTCATAAACATTAATCAATACAGATTAAGAAGAAGCTGCTTATATTGAGTCATAAAAAGATTCAATGTGTTAACAGATTTCAGTTTCATGCTTAACAAATTCCACAATTTAGCCCCTTTGTACTTTATAGAGTTGGACTGACTGATTTTCAGACGATAAAATGGTAAAATATAACATTGTTTATTTCTAGTATTGAAAGAATGTTTCTTGGCATGAGAAGAAAAATAATCATTGAATATATCTGGCAAGACGGAGCGAACATATTTATACATAAAAATACCAAGTTTAAATGAAATTCTGTCTCGAAAATTTAACGTTTGCAAGTCCTTAAATAATGGAGGGGTGTGGGCAAGATTGAGGGAATTTGTACAAAGGCGAATAATACATGTCGTACCTGATACATGTATTCAAATCGGTATGAGTAAGACTGTATATGAAAGCCGCTGAGAATAGTCACCCACCTAATGTAACAATATCAAAACCTTAGTGTCATCATCGACTTATCATGTGAATTATTACCATAAAATGTACCACCCTTTGGCACATACCAAACAAAACAACTGAAAACGACACATTCATAAAAAAAAATGTTACATATGAAAATAAATTATCAGAAATAAGCAGAGATCAAATACACCTGTATTATACTTTTGAAAACTTCCGAACCATATTTTGTCCTTAAAGTGTATCACTATATGAACTGCTTTGTACACATGCATCAAAAACGGAATCCCACATCGACGTCACTCCATACAATATGACCTGACACATGATTCGTACATATCAAAAAAAGGGGAAGAATGAGCTACATGAGGTACATCAAAACTATGTGCTATGTACAATGTGTTACCATACATATCATGTAAGCTTCATATAATTACAAATTATCATCATACATACATTCATCTTTTCTTTATCAAAAAACCTGTTACTGATATTCTACCCTTGCATACTGATGTGCAACAAAAAAAATCAAACAAGCATCATACATACGTATAACAAAAACTCACCTCTCCTAGATGTGTGCAATATGTATTTGACATAAGACACAGGAAATTACTCTAAGAATCATACACATTGGGAAAAATGAATGGCAAAAACACAAACATAAAAATGCTGACTTATACTTACTGAGTTGCCATCAAAACAATCATGTGCAAGCTACATACAAATAAAAAGATAAACATGTAATTCTAATTTGCACAACTTGCTATGTGTAAGTCACCTGGCTGCTTACGTGATGTATACTACAACATGGACTTGAATCCAATAACAATATACATGTACTGTTTCTGTACATTACATTGAATCAGAATCAATGCAAAACACTTAAAACCATAACAGGAATATTATCAAGTTTGTAATATCCTTTTAAAAAAATAATAATACATGCATAGATTCATTCCATGCAATCACAAAAACAAACAAACAAAAAATGAACACAAGTTCTAAATCTCAGAGTGCCGAAAATATCAAGAGATGCAGAACTACACAATTCACACAAACTTCACTCGTTGTCAGAAAAAAATTCCAATGTAACTAACATAATTGTCAACTAAAATTTACAATATTACCTTGGGCATAAAACATAATGGATCACAAACTTATACATCGCAAGTTTGTTTCTCACTTCGAAGCACTAATTACACGTACGTTATACATTGTGATAAAAAAATATTCCATAAACTTAAAAATCCTTTATTTCAATGAAAACAGTCCGTTTATCCTATTACATACACAGATATATGAATTTAACAAAACTTATAAAGGTGAAGTAGTATATAGCACATAATTCAAGTCACAAATCAGAGTCCAGAAACATCCGGTAGCCGAGGTCATAAATGGAGGTTATTAGCTTCTGGATAAACAGTCAATGTCTGGAGGACGCCAGGAGGGGGTCCTACATGCAAGCATGTGTAGTGACCTGGTTGAGGGTGAGGAGCAATGTCTGAGGTTGGAGACATCACAGGTGTGTTAAGATGAAGACGACGTGCAGGAATCTTCTCGCCCCGTGGAAAGCGAGATGTACCTCCAGGAGTGGAGGCATTGGTGAAGGCACGGGGTCCACTGGAGGCATCTGGGGGGTGCCCAGGAGGGTCGTTGATCTCGATAATGCGAGGATGGTCTGGGGGGCCACTGCGTCGATAAGGAGTGCTGATGCTACTAACACTGATATTGAGAACATCCACAGGAAGCTCATCAGTGGGTGAGGGACACTGGTTGACATCTGAAGATAGCTGGCATGCTGGCAAGCCAGAGCGATGACGAGGTGTGGTTGGGGCACCAGAGGAATCATCATCGGTGACATCAGGGATGGTGCGATTCATCTCAGGGGTGGGAATGACGGCTAGCTCTGACTGAGCTAGACATTGACGTGCAGCCTCAGCATCCTGGGAATGAGGGTGTAGGCCTATGCCTTGGTGGTGACCGTTGCTGGCTGGTGGAGGTGCGGTCACATCATCAGAGATAGATGAAGGCGAGTTGTACCGGGGAAGGCTGAGAGACATCAGAGGCGTGCGGGAAAGACGAATATCTACCTCTGGTGTAGGATCAGGACCATAGGTGTACGAAGGTCCATCACCAATTGTGATACTGCGCTTTGCGGGACGGATGGTAATGTCGTGCAACACTATGAACGGAATGCCTGCCTCAATTATAACATCCGGAGAGTCAACAACTAACCCTTCAAAGAGAAATGCCTTTCCATCTCTGGTAAGTGTGAGGCACGCCCCTCCAACAACTGCATACGGTGAAGAATGATCAACTGGATAAGCCTCAGAAGAGTCCGAAAAAACACCTCCGAGACTCTTGAACACTGAATAGCCAATGAAGTTCTGTGGCAAACCACTGGCAAGAGTAACCCGGATAGTCTGCTGACCATGGTCAAGGTCAATGTAGGGAGACATACAAGCCTTTTCAGGCAACACTGAGGGACTAGCTACTCGAGACTGTGGCAACTGGTCAACCCGGAAGTGGAACTCATCCGACTCCGATGAGCCACTATCATAGCAAAAGGAATTGTCGTTAACCCCTATTGACCAGGCTAAATCTGACATACCCTTTGCATCTCCAAAACTGCTGTCTGGACAGGGGCGTCACCAGCTTTTTTTCAAGGGGGGTGCGTTTTGACCCTAATGTAACGAGAATTTTTTTTTTTTTTTTTTTTTGGACAGACATTTGGAATATAGGAAGCTCTCAATCCCTAGACTTTTACTGTTTTTGACGGAAACCAAGCGGGGAAAGGGCACCGGCGTAGCTAGGATTTCATCTTGGAGGGGGGGGGGGGGGGGGTGATGGTGTGTTAGTATGCAAGGGAGCGAGCAAGGGGGGGGGGGGGGGGGGGGGGGGGACTCGTGAAAGTGCCTGTTGTCCCCCCCCCCCTCCCACGGTGAGAACTTTTTGCATTTTGATGTTGTAAATGGTGCAATTTGATGCAGGCTTTTTGGGTGTTTTATCGACTTGAAACATTCCCACTTGTTTAAGGTAGCAGTACATTTTGATGGAATTTGTTGTTGAACAATGTGCCTATAAACTATATCATTTCAATGAACTTCTTGTATTGATTCTTACACCGCTTATGATGTCATGAACGCGACCGAGCCCGAGCAGGCGGAGAGAGCGAGGGGGGATTTGATGCATGTTTTGCTTGTTTTATCGACTTGAAACAGTCCCACTTGTTTAAAACAAAGCAGTATATTTTGATGTAGATTAATATCGAACAATTTGCCTATAAAATAGTATCATCCAAATAAACTTCCTGTTTTGATATTTACACTGAATATCATGAACGCGGCCAAGCAAGAGCGAGAGGAGTGAGCGAGGGGGAGGATGTGGGAGGGAGTGTCCCCCTCCCACGGTGAGCACTTTTTGATGTTGTAAATGGTGCAATTTGATGCAGGTATTTTGCGTGTTTTATCGACTTGAAACAGTCCCACTTTGTTTAAGGCATCAGTACATTTTGAAGTAAATTGTTATTGAACAATTTGCCTATAAATGGTATAATTCAAATAAACTTGTCATGTCATGAACGCGACCGAGCCCGAACAAGCGGAACGAGCAAGGGGGGAGGTTGTGGGAGGGGGTTGTCCCCCTATAAATGGATTATGGAATGACGGTGTGAAACGACAAATTATACTGGCAGCAATATCTGGAGAATGGCTTAACGATTACATGCGAGCGAGCGGAGCGAGCGAGCTTTAAAATTTTGACATTTTACTGTCCCAAAATTGCCGTTTGCAGCCATATTTTTTTGCTTTGGAAATTAAGGGGGGGGGGACGCAACGGGCGCAACTGCTGGCAATTACTGGCAGCAATATCAGGAGAATTTAAATGCGAGCGAGCGGAGCGAGCGAGCTTGAAAATTTTGACATTTTACAGTCCAAAAACTGCCGTTTGTAGCTATATATACATATTTTTTTTTTGCAGTAAGAGGGGGGGGGGGCGCACCGGGTGGAGCTGCTGGCAATTACTGGGAGCAACTTCAGGAGAATGGCATTACGACTAAATGCCAGCGAGCGGAGCCAGCGAGCTTGAAAATTTTGACATTTTACAGTCCAAAAACTGCCGTTTGTAGCTATACTTTTTCGCTTTGGAAATTAAGAGGGGGGGGGGGGGACGCCCGGTGCGCCCCTCCCCCTGGATCCGCCACTGGTAGTCAAGGGTGTCGGTTTATGTTCATGACTGAGGGAGGTATCAGACCAGCGAGGTGGCGTCGAAGTGACCAAGCATGGGAAGGATGTCCAAAATCTATCTATGTAAAATAGTAAACACTTTGTAGAATACACTGTGAGTCTTGTACTAGTAGATATGTATAAAATCAGTGCTGCCAGAACCAGGGGTGCGAATTGTTTTTGCCTACGATTTTTTTTTTGTCCCCGATGCAAAATTTCAAAAAATAAATAAATAAATGAATAAAAAATAATAATTATTCAGGGTCCGGTGTTGAGGTCGCTCGCAGACTGAAGTTTTTTTTTTTTTTTTTTTTTTTTTTTTTTTTTAAGGGTCTGAAGGGGGGGGGGTGCGTTCGCACCCAACGCACCCCCCCCCCCCCCCTGGTGACGCCCATGACTGTATCAGCAACACATACCCTAGTAGACAAGCAGACAATATCTGTAGCCAAAGCACTGTCATTAAGATCATCACAACATTCACCAACTTTGGAGGAATCACATTCTGACTCTAGCTCATCATAATCATCTAGATGATTGTCATATGGACACAGGGAATCAGAGTAGCCAAGGATGGAAGCCGCTTGGCGAGCACACGTAATGATATCTCTTTCATGCTCTGGCAGGAATGAGCAATCACTGATGTGATGCTGGTTCGGACGATTGGCAACGAGACATATTGGGCAACTGTGAACTTTATGTCTAACGGTAAAACGACTGGACTCACGAACACTAAAACTACTCATACACGTAGGGACAGGATGACCAGTACTGCTACTGGGACTGACTGCATCATACCGAGTAGCATGCAATACTCTATCATGGGGACGAGGTTGGTTTGGGTCCCCGAAGGGCTCATCACAACTGTCATAACTTTCATCACCATAATCGTCACAGAAATCATCATAATCAAGACCGACATAATCATCTTCGGTCATCCATTCATTTCTGCTTTCATTTCTTTTGATTTGAATTGGCTCAGAATCATAAACACGGTAAGGTACCTGGTACATTGTACTTTTGGTTACAATACTGGTAGGGGCGGCCTCTCTCTCGGGCCTGGGTGCGAGGTCGTTGCCTCAAAAGGGGACAGGGAACAGCCATTCAAGGGCTACGTATGGGACTTTCTTCTTCTTCAAGGTAGAGTGCAGCTTCAAGTTTTGAAGATTATCGCACTGTGAAATGCGTATGAGTGTGTGGACCCTCACACACGTCTAAGACAGGATAGCTTTTGTGCAAGTGCGTACATGTATATACAACGTGTAAGTAAAAATTTGTGTCCTCTGGAGACAAAACTATTTCTTCTTCCCACTCAAGACAAGCCGGAAGGCGTCGAGAGAAGAAGAAGAAGAAGCTGGGTCCTCTTGGAGGCTGTTCCAGTCCTTACAGGTCCTTGGGAAGAAGGAAGAAGCATACGCCTGATTGCTACATTGGATCGTCTGCAGTCGAGAGCCGTGTCCTCTAGTGGCTGATGTCCGTTCGCTGAGGTAGGACTGCCAAGCGATGTCAACAAGGTTGAAGCGGATGCGATACAACATAGCCAGGCGGCTGTGAAGGCGTCTGTCCCGTAAGGAATGCCACTGCAGGTTGTTAAGCATGGCTGTCACACTGGATGTTTGGTTGAAGTCACCTGTCACATAGCGGGCACACCTTCGCTGGACCATCTCGATCTTGTTGATGTTCCGCTGAGTGTGTGGGTCCCATGCTGTTGCAGCATATTCCACCACTGGTCGGACATATGTCAAGTAAGTGGCCTGCTTGATGTGACGGCTACAGTGTTTGAAGTTACGACGTAAGAAGCCAGTAACAGAGTTAGCCTTCTTCACTGTGGTATCAACGTGAGAGTTGAAGTTAAGCTTGCAGTCGATGTGGAGGCCGAGGTATTTTGCGGAACTCACCACTTCGAGATCATGCCCATGGATGTTATACTGGCCAGTAACTTGCTTCCTCTTGTTGGTCACGCGAAGGATCTGGCATTTAGAAGGGTGAAATTCCATCTTCCATTTGCTCTCCCATTCCTGTAGCCGGTCTAAGTCTTCCTGAAGATTGGTACAATCTTGGGCTGACCTAATGCGCCTGTAGAGCAGGCAGTCATCAGCGAAAAGGCGTGTTGTCGAGTGCTCAACGCTGTCTGGTAGATCATTGATGTAGATCAAGAAAAGGAGTGGGCCTAGGGCACTGCCCTGCGGTACTCCGGATGTAACCTTGATCTCCTGACTGATCTGGCCCTCAAGTACGACTTGTTGGGTACGGTCGCTCAGGAAGCTTTTGACCCATCTGAGAGTAGTGCCACGTATGCCATAGTAGTCTGCTTTGAGTAGAAGTCGCCGGTGAGAGACTTTGTCGAATGCTTTAGCAAAGTCCAACAGTATGCAATCTATCTGTTCCTTGTCGTTGAGCCCTTTTGCAAGGTCATTGATGGTGAGGATGAGCTGGGTTTCACAGGATCTTCGCTTTCTGAAGCCGTGTTGTGCGTCTGACAAGATGTTGAGTTCGATGAGGTGATGGATGACAGCACAATGCACCACATGCTCGCATAATTTGGACAGAATTGCAGTGAGTGAGATTGGCCGATAGTTTGCCGGGTTGGACTTGCATCCCTTTTTGTGGATTGGTACAACAAAAGCTTTCTTCCAATGAGATGGAATGCTGCCCTGGATGAGGGAGGCCTGGAAAAGCAAGGTGATGACAGGTGAGGTCTGGTAAGTCGTCTCCTTGAGTAGTCGGGCAGAAATGCCGTCTGGTCCGGTGGCTTTGTGTGGCTTAAGTCTTTTCATCAGCTTTTCTACTCCAACTTGGCTAATCGATATGTCAGGCATGGTTGGGTAAGGACTTGGTCCCAGGTCTGGCAGGGTGTTGTCGTTGTCAGATGTGAAGACTGAGGAAAACTGCTCATTCAGGATCTGAGCTTTCTGCTTTGGGTCACAATGCAGTATGTTGCCTTCCTTCAGTGGTGCTACTCCCAAGTGGTCACACCGCATGGTCTTGACAAGCGCTCCCAAGAGCTTGTTGCAGCCTGCGTCATTGCTGACAAGGTCTGCAATGTATTTGTTGTAGGCCTGTCTACAGACTTTCTGGGCTTTCTTCTTCAAGATGTTGTAGCGGTGCCACGAAGATGTCGCCTTAGCCTTCTTGTATGCTCTGGCCTTCCTTCGGCATATGCGCTTGGTAGCGGTGTTGAACCAGCACTGGTTGAGTCTTGTTGACGACATCTTTTTAGGAACGTTGTCTGTGAGGATCTTTTCCAAGCCTTGTTGGATCTCATTTAGGAGCGTTTCCACTGGGGTTGATGTATTATGAGACTCCATGAACTGGTCTGCCCATGCCTCAGCATCACTACGAAGTGCTTCAAGGTTGGCTTTGTTCCACAGAAAAATCTCTCTCCGTGTTGGTTTATTCCTGTGGGCCCTGGTTGTCATGTCCATGAATATCACATCGTGATCACTCAGACCGGGCATGGGTTCACATTGCCTGACTAGTGTTGGACGATTTGTGATGATGACATCCAGTGTATTTTCCCCTCTGGTAGGGAAGTTGACAATCTGCTCAACTCCAACGTCTCCCAAGGTCTGCAGGTATGATTCACTTAGTGAGTGTCGATACTGGTGAGATGTGATCTCTTCTGTCTCCCAGTTGATGTCGGGTAAGTTCATGTCACCTCCAATCCAGACTGCTGCACCGGTGTTGGATGTGCACAAGTCTCGGATGAACTGGTTCATGCTGTCCAAGTACTGTTGGTCAGTGTTCGGAGGACGGTACACAGCTCCAAATACGACGCAGATTCGAGCAAACCATAACTACCTATCACGACACGTTTTTGCCGACCAACTGGCTGCCATATCATGCATAAAATCCATCGGTTATGAGGGAAGAGCAGGGTACTTTATCCCATGTAGCTGCCACCACGCCATTAAAAGAACATTGTTCGGGGATGGATAACCAGTCACAATAGTTACGGTTTAAGCAAACTTTATTATGCTCACGCAACACAAACTGCCGGCCGAAAGGGGCGAAGGTTGTACAACAACAATTTAACATACTTCTCAAACACTGCCCGTAAGAGGGCAGTATAACACACTGGCGCAGCTGAGTAGGCAATTCAATTTGAACATTTGAATGATAGAGCCAAGAAGATATAATACTAGTATCAATTTCATTTGAAAATTCAACTTGATAGTGCCAAGAAGGCCAAAGGTATTCAGAGTGAGTATTTAAATTTAATATTTTAGCCTACAATAGCCATAATGTATCTCATTTGCATAGATAATCAAAGAACCAACTGAAAGGGTAAAAGGTATTCCATTTTGATACTTATATTGTAGAGATGAGGCTTTCATTACATGTAATAGAATTATTGTGTTTTGTTGTGACAGACAGAATTTATTAAATATCTTGATCAACCTAGTAGCACGTGACTGTCTTTCACCTACTTACATTACTGTGTTATTTTGTGCGATTGAATGTGGAGAGTGTGAAATGATGTCGAGATATCGACACTTCAAATTGTTAATAAGTTGGCATCACTTGGGATTTTTTTCTCACTCTGAAGCGTTGAATCAACACTTCTATGGTGTCAAATAAACACCAAATAATGCAAACTTATAACACTTTGAAGTGTTAGAATAACACCATGACAGGTGTTGGGGTATAGATTCTAACAACAAATAGTGTTGAAGTTACACCGTCATTGGTGTTAAAGGGTGTCAAAAGAACACCAAAGTGGTGTCAACTTATCAATAATCTAAGCAACACCAAAGCTGGTGTTGGTATATTTTAACACCACGGGTGTTGAATTTACACCATAACTGGTGTTGGGATGTCAAATTAACACCATTATGGTGTCAACTTCGTAACACTCTCTTAAGTGTTGAAAAACACACCGAGGCTGGTGTTGGTATATTTTTACACGCTTTAACACCCATGGGTGTTGGATATTTTAACACCAGAGACGGCGTTACTTCAACACCAGATGGTGTGGTCCTTTATTGAAGTTGGGCCGGTGTTAGATTCAACACCCGTGGTGTTAAATCTAACACCACTGTTTTTGCAGTGCTGGTGTTAATACAATAATGACACCGGGTGGTGTTAATTT
This sequence comes from Diadema antillarum, assembly GCF_040938485.1. NCBI lineage: Eukaryota > Metazoa > Echinodermata > Echinoidea > Diadematoida > Diadematidae > Diadema > Diadema antillarum. The sequence goes on along the minus strand of NW_027271437.1, from coordinate 843,966 downwards.
GATATTGCTGGTGTTAGTGTCAATGGTATAACACCCGTCCAGCTTCAATAGGAGACCACACCAACTGGTGTTACTGTGGTGTAAATATGTTTGCACATTTTTGTAAAAAATCAAGTACTTTATCAGAAAATTCTTGATCGTCTTGTTGAAGTTCAAAATCAACAAGAAGTTCAGTTTATAGTAAAAAAAACTCTTCAAAAAACAGTTTTATATTTCGAAATGACACCCGGAGATGTTAATCTAACACCATAAATGAGCACCGAAAATTTAACACCAGCTCGGTGTTTCATATTTAACACTGGACTTTTTGCAGTGTGTCCAAAATAAGATGCAACTTGAACGTCAATTGATAAACTTTGCTTTTAACATCAATACTAAAAAACAGAATTTGAACTATAGCAAGAGTATAATTTGATCAAAATGAATGAACAAACATGTTGCATGTTTTGCAATCTTGAAAAGCACTCAGTTGACCCCTTTATATCGTTAATTCAACGACAATCGGTTTAAAGTAAGAAGAAAGTATATCGTATTTGTCACTGTTGCATGCTTATGGGGAAGGTAAGATTTTCGAGTGTGATAGAGATGTGTGTATGTGTGTGTGTGTGTATGTGTGTATGTATGTGTGTATGTATGTGTGTATGCATGTATGTATACTAAAAAAAGAAACAATTATGGTATCTTGAACCCATTAAATTTCCTGGTGTAAGCTTCGATGATGATTTGAAAATTTTACCGCCATCAACTACCACTTCGTGAACTCAGTACGGCATCGTATCGCCGTCGGATCTCCGCGGTCGATCATTACCATTGCCTGAACATGAAATCTAACGTAAGTTTAAACAGCTCTGTCACGCGATTGATCTGTGATTAATCCGTGGAACTTATTTTCCAGTTTGCCAATGGCCCAAGTCGTCATGGTATTGAAGTATTGGAAGCCTGAAAATAAAACCAGCAATTGAAATGTCACTCTGTTTGTCTTAATGTTAAATTTAACGCGCAAAATGTTAGATTTACCATTTTTTCTTTCTCGGAATACACACTTAAAAAAAGAAGAAGAAAATTAAACAATAAATCCAACATCTGCCCCCCAAAAAGTGTAAGATATCATGTTAATCCTGGCTGAATGACTTCAAAATAATGATCAGCCAGACATAAGAATTGAAACTGCGGCATAATCGCCTTTAAACGAAGAAACTTAAAATTTAAAGGTTTTGTGAACAAACTATATCTGGCAAGTTGTGAGGCGATTGACAACGGCAACTATCCTTTTGCACATTCATATTCACTGTTCAAGAATTGTTTTCGTGAAAACAAGCGAAACTTCCCAATTTCATAACTTTACTAATCTTTATCCGATTTTGGTCACATTTTCGCTGTTGTGTTTGTGACATTTTTATCTCTCTTTCCAGACTAACTTTTGGTTTGTCCGGAGTTAAAGCTACCCTTTCGAAGTTGCTGAGTCTCTCGCTGTTAGGTGGTTTCGGCAAGATACGTCTAAACTATGATACCCTACAAGTTTCCAAGCGGAAAATCTCACTCAATAGATAACTACCTCATTATAGTCTGCTACACTTGCATGCTACCTACGCACGCTTTACGTGCTGTGCATGCTATAACTATACACACAAACCTCTACCTCTAAATCAGTGCGAACAGATTTCACGAAAAAAAAAAAAACATCTATGTGAATGTCCTGTATCGAAATTTGAAAGACATCCTCCCCTACATAAAGAAGAAGAAGAAGAAGAAGAAAAGAAGTAAAAACAATTAATGGATAGTGATTCATTCTATACGCGGAGTCGATTTTCACTAGCGTCCCCCACGAAAGTTCGAAATTGAGTAAGACATGCATGCATGCATGGCAAAATAACGATGAAGTGTCCTCATACTTTGTCGACCTTTTATTTTGATTTTTACACACTTGTCGTTAGAACCATTGCTTTTTTTATGTGATTATTCAACCCACACCATAAGAGCATCACGGTCCGGATACACGGAACACTCTTCCTGAGGAGTTGAAACAGTGTGCCTCCTTGTTTTCATTCAAAGCACCACCATCACACATCAGAGTTTAGTTTCCCCTGCTATCTTCGCAGCAGAATTTATATTGTTACGAATCTAGTACGTCCCTACCTTTTCATCGGGCCGGCCATCTTTTCAAGCTATGCTTACAATGGCGGCCCTCTGCATAATCGCTTCTTAACCACTTTTTGTTGTTGTAATCCCCGCTGCATAGACATGCATACTGTGTATTATTATCATTAATTTCCTCTTATATGGTTGTTTATGCAAGTCAAACGACTCTGTTTTGAATTTACTTTGTATATTTCCCACATGTTCATGATTATGTAACTTATGTATATTGATTTGCTGATTGATTTGTCGATTTGCAGAAAATAAAGTATCTATTAAACATTAAACAATTACAAACAGTGACAAATCATGCCACCGGCACGTGACGGGTGGTCACCGACAGGTGCAGTTTGCAGAATTATGCTATGATCGGGTTGTTATCCTTTTTGATTTATCATGACAGATAACATTAAAACTCAAACGAGCCCGTGCGAAACATCTTTTAAGCAATTATCACACACACACACAAAAAAAAATGAACTTAATGTTTTATGGTTTCGTGGAAAATAAATAACACAGACAAGCAAAGATATGAATCTAACTGTAAAGCAAATCTTCCAAGGAACCCGACCAGTACATATTATACTGTATTTCACAATGACACAGGGAATTTGACCAAGATATGGCTGGAAAACTGCTATACTCACAATGTTATACAGGAAACAAAAAAGAGCCGCGTAACTTAAAGTATACAACTTCCACTACACAAGGATAACACATGATCATTTATGTATACACAAGGTGTATACATATATCTAAATCTCATCAAAAATACTGGTTATCCTGTTCTTGGAAATAACTATCAAGTCATAGGATACATTCAAGCAATAACATTATCTAAACGCTATTGGGCCTATAGAATGCATTTCTTTTTATATCAAACTAAAGAAAAGACAAATGCTAGTAATGTAATTGGCTAGGGCCGTCGTCAAATTCCCTGCCCACAGAAATATTATAATCTTGGCAAATCTAAATACGGAAAACGCCCACACCGGCACCTCACAGAATACCCAGCCTGACATAACTTTAAAACGTCATTATCAAAGGGCGAATGAAGAAGAAAAAAAAGATGAAGAAGAAGAAGAAGAAGAAGAAGAAAAGGTCTGTCCCCAACACACGTTATATAAGTCAAATTTTCCAAACCAAGACTGGTTAATCTTGCATATATACACTGGAAAGTTATAATTTCCTTCGTTTTGGGTCATTTCCGTCGTTTTGGGTCTGCTTACACCTGCTTGCTACTTACTCGTTGATGGTTAAAAAAAAATCCCTTTACTCAGTTTTGTGTGTGATGATTTAGAGGTTAGACGGCAAGACTGTTCAAACTTTGGCGTGTCTTGGTCATGCGAATCCACAGCAGCTTCACTCAGAGGGAGGTGTATACAATCAAAATTTAATGTATTGCAGTGCATGTTGTGCGAATTTGGCGAGTGTGTATGTGAAGCGTTGGCGTAGACAAGCAAGAGGTACATTGTAAGAGTATGTTTCGCTTTATTTGTGGGGGTAAAAATGACATTGTGGGAATATTTTGTTTATGGGAGAAAGACGTGGCCTATGTTGTTGGGATGTGTGGTCTATCTGTTTACTGTGTGCGTATTGCTTGAATCTCCTGCTTTGCCGTCAGTTCAAGAAGTTTCCTAAATATGTGGTAAGGTGCACTAATACAGTAATGATAGTAGAACGTATCGCAGAAGTTTGAAGAAAATCTGACCATCCATTCCAAACTTATTAATTTTCAGATTCTAAAATAAAAGATAAAAAATCATGTTTTATGAAAAGTATACATTCCTATGTAAGCTTTTTACTGACAGTATATTACGGGATAATATCATTTCCCGTGCTTCCTGAAAGAGGTAAGTCAATTATTGTTCTTGCATTATTCTAGAAAATGAAATTTTGTATATCTTTCTTAACATCCTTCACATCGTTGTTACGGAATGTTGCAGTCTTCTCACCCAGCGATAGCGGCACGGAAAAAAAAATCATAATCATACGACAACGTTTGAACAAACTGATTTTCCTCAATCTTAATTGACTGATGTATTCTTCCAATATTGCTGAACTCGATCAACATTGTTTACTAGAGAGGAATCACTAGGTACAGGTTGAACCCTAAGTGTCCCTAAAAAAAGAGAAGCAACTCTTTGTATCATGACGTGTATACAAGAGTGTATTACGTGCATTTTTCTCATGCAAAGTTCTGGTAAGGTACGCGATTGAACCACTTACGTTCAAGCGCTCTTAGGCACGGAATTGCACGGTGCGGCATGGTATACAGGAGCGTTCATGGTGCGCACCTTTGGGGCGGGAACGATACGCTACGGTGACAGGTACCAGGTACCAGGTAAGGAGAGCACTCGAGCACATCCCTACAGTCACATGTACATTGATGCATTATCTAAGTGGTAGCTTCAGCGGCATATCTATCAAAAAGTCCCCCCCCCCCCCCCGGCACATGCATTAATTGACATGGCAATCGGTTCATTACTGAGTGATGGTTAAAATCGCGGTGTGTGTTCACACTCCCGGACCGGAATGTCGCCTTGAAGGAAGAAAACCAAACAGCGCTTGTAAGTAATATTAATTCTTAAGGAAAACACAGCTGCCTTGGTCTTATACATAATGTCAGAAAAAAAAAGAAGATATTTTAGCAGCAATGATCAGAGTACAGGACCGTTCACCGTGTAGTTTTTCAAGGCTTATTTGCGAATCATCGCAGGGTATGTCACTTAGGGATTCATTAACAAACGTTCATTCTATTTGCTGACCTATTTGCTGCAAATAACCACACCTTTATCTTACATTTTCAATCTTTCACTGTCTTCTGGAATATGCCCAAACTCATTAAAAATTGCGAAAGTAGTTCCAATTTTCAAAAGAAAAGACGACCCTTCTCTTTTAACAAATTATAGAACAATATCGTTATTACCTAGTATTTCTAAAATTCTGGAAAAAATTATTCATAAACGCCTGTACATTTTTCTTCATGTAAATGACCTACTTATACCTAATCAGTTTTGATTTAGAAAGGGCCATTCCACCAATTTAGCTATAATTCAATTATTAGATAAGATTACTGAATCTTTTGCAAATAAAAAACACTTTATAGGAATTTTCATGGATTTATCAAAGGCTTTTGATACCATAGATCATGATATATTAATTTACAAATTAAAAAGATATGGTATTTGTGGTTTAGCACTTTCTTGGATTATTGATTATTTATCCAACAGAAAGCAATATGTACTATTTAAGTCATCTAAATCTCCGAATTCTAATATTGTATGTGGTGTTCCCCAGGAATCAATTCTTGGCCCCTTACTGTTCTTTGTATATATCAATGATATAATAAATACATCAAAAACTCTTAAATTTATACTTTTTGCGGATGATACTAATATTTTTTACTCCCATGAGAACCTCGAAACACTGTTTAATACTCTGAACACGGAAATAGACAAAGTCTCCCGATGGTTTCTATGTAATAAATTATCCCTTAATGTCTCTAAAACAAATTTTATACGTTTCAAACCTACTGCTTCACAGAACATTAACAGCAGTTATAATATTAATATTGATGGATTATCCTTAACTGAAGAAAGATCTACTAAATTTTTAGGAATCACAATTGACTCGAGTTTAACTTGGAACGATCACATTCATAATATCCACACGTCTGTCTCAAGAACTGTAGGAATTTTATATCGACTGAAAAACTTCATTTCTCAAAATTCCCTGACTATTCTATATAATGCATTGATCTTACCACATATCACATACTGCAATATCGTTTGGGGAAACTGTGGCTCAACTAAAATTAATCCAATTTTTACCCTCCAAAAACGTGCTGTACGTTTGATTACCAATTCCCGTTACTTATCCCCATCCAATCCCCTATTTCGTCAACTAAAAACATTGAAAATTGAGGATCTTCACACCTTTCAAACTGCTGTTTTTATGTATAAATATACATTTAATTGTCTTCCAAAAATTTTTGATGGCTTCTTCACTCCAAATTCCACCGTTCATTCATATCCAACACGTCAGTCGTCCGATTACCATCTCGAAAACCCCAGAATCATTTTAGCTCAAAAATCATTAAAACATAATGGACCAGATATTTGGAATTCTTTACCCCCTAATTTAAAACAATGTACGTCGTTGAACATTTTCAAACGAGAACTAAAAAACACCTTCATAATCCAGTATACTTCTGACACATAAATATTCATACCACCTGGTCAACAAACACCCTAAACAATGAGTTCACGGCCATAACTGAAGTAACATTCACCTCATCACACTGATACACAAAATAACACTCAACGTACAAACCAAGATTCATCCCAACACAATGCACACCGCACTGCACCGCACGTCCTTCTCACAATTACTTCCCACTCAGTGAGTGGCAAGATTTTCTTTATGTATCTCTTTATTGTGCCCTTCGCACAATTACCCCCCACTCAGTGAGTGGCAAGATTTTCTTTATGTATCTCTTTACCTGGGGCCATCTTCCTCGTCAAGCTTAGCTTATGATGATGGTCCCCTGCATTTCATTTTTATCATTTCCTATTGCTTCCTCTCATATATGATATTCGTTCTTGAAAAAAAGAAAATGTATGCAAGATCCAAACGTTACGAATATTAGCTGTGTAAATGACTATGTAAGTATTTTGTTGATTTGTTGATTTGTATTGATTTTGAAATGCAGAAATAAAAACTGAACTGAACTGAACTGAACTGAACTGACCTCTTGCTGTATATAGACGATCACAAGAAAAAATCTTTTGCAATGCTGATATAATCCAACACTTTTACCACTATCATATTACAAGATTTTTTTCTGTTAATATTCATATCAGTTGGTTAAAAAATGTAAAACTACTCCAAAAATGATTAATTACTGATTGTCGCCCAACATGATTCGGAAACACATGTAAAATGTTTGTTGTATTGTACATTGCAGATTGTGTAAAAGTTGTTAACGTTTTGCATATTTTCCACAGCTTTGAAGTCTTTTTTTTGGGGGGGGGGGGTATTACTGTCGATTAGTCCGTTTGTAACTTTCTGATTAATTTCTATCCATGTTCTGTGTGGGTAACAATGAGAAAATACTGAGGTATTTATTATTTTTCCTAAAGGGATGGTATTGTTATGGTTGAGACGGGGATTCCTGTTTTAAATTTTCAGAGATAATTAGAGACCACAATATATGAAATATGAAAGAGCATACAATTCTTAGAGAAATTGAAAGTTCATCTGATGAGAAGCTGAAAGTTTATCCGATGAAAATCGGTTACGAAATGGCCGAGATATCCAAAAACAAAGCAAAATAAAGTGGTTTCAATAAAAGGTGGGTCCCACCTTTTATTACGACCACTTTCTTTTTGGATATCTGCTGCCATTTCAACACCGATTTTTTTTTTTTTTTTTTTTTGCCAGATAATTAAAAACCACTATGATAATTATGTTAAAGAGCATACCATTCTTAGAAGAGTATGAAGTTTATAAGAAGACACAAACCAGGGGCGGATCCAGGAATTCCGTAAAGAGGGGGCGCGTTTACAAAATTAAAGGGGGGGGGGGCGCACGCACCCCTCCCTCATTTTTTTTTATTTCTTTTGTTTCAACAAGAAATAAAGGGGGGCGTGCGCCGGTTGCGGTCCTCCCTGGATCCGCCCCTGCAAACGCACACACACACACATACTGTATGTGCCTAAACGTCAGGAAAGAAAACACATTGCGAGAATCATCTTTCGTCTTTCTGCAATCCACACGTTTCTTTCTGCACCGAGTCAATGTGTAAAGATCCTAGCTTGTGGACTTTGACCTTCCCCAGATAATTCGTGGTAGGCCATGGGGTGAAGCTGAAAAAGAGGCTTAGAAAATGGGTTTCGTTCCAGCAACACTGGCACTACTTTCTGAATGCGGAAATGTGATGTTTTGTACATCCTAAATATACTGTAAAAAGTTCTCCTCGAAATATCCTGCAGTTTTTGCGAAAATCCATATTTTATAAACTGCGACCAGCAGCCCAATACACATATCGTAATGGGGCTGCGGATTGTAGCATTTAGGATCATGACAGGGAAGTATCGCGGACAAATGTCAACCCTGAATCGAACAAAAATTCTTCAATTTGAAGACTTACAAGTAAGGTTGAAGTATTGACAACAGGGTTCGTGCAAGGTTTGGTTCTACATATAGTCATTTTCTGTTCGATTTGATGACTTAATATGACTAGGTCGAGAGGAATCTGGGAGAGCTACGCTGAATTGACGGTCAGCGCAGGCGCACACATCACTGCGCACAAATTTCGTATCCATTGACTGGATATTAGATGTCTGTGTGTGCATGCGCTGGCCGTCAATTCAGTGTAGCTCTCCCAGTTTCCTCTCGACCGAGTCACATTTAGTCATCAATTTGAACAGAAAGGAACTATTTGCAGAAGCAAACCTTGCACGAACTCTGTTATCAATACTTCAAATTTATTAATAAGTCTTCAAATTGAAGATTTTTTCCCGATTTTAAGTTGATATTTGTCCGCGATAAAATATCCGTCATGATCCTGTATGCTACAGTTCACAGCCCCATGACGCTATGCGTATGGGGCTGCTGGCCGCAGTTATGCGTATGGGGCTGCTAGCCGCAGTTATGCGTATGGGGCTGCTAGCCGCAGTATAGTTCCCATAGTGTTTCTAAGTTGAAATGCATATACACATTTGTAAAGCACTGCTTTTAGCCATATACCTAGAAAAAAAAAAGTGAAGTTTTGGTTTAATAGTTGCATTATATCTCATGTTTCAGCTTTTCCTGATGCTGGCTATGCAAAGGAGGACAAGAGCAAAGTGGTTCAAGACCATATGAGAGAGAGCACTGACTGACCGTCAGCTGGTCAAGGCAAATGCCTTATATTCTGTTCAAAGACATGTTATTAATCAAATGACTAATCATTCAAGGCAAAAAAAAAGAAAAAAAATCAGTGTGTTTGTTTGTGTGTGTGTCCGCGTGCATGTGGGAGAATCTTATTGTACACACACACACACATACACCCTCACATGCACACACACATACGCACACACATAGTTATGAAGATTCAATATACCCAAGTGTATTAAAATATTATTCTACATGCCTTGGCCATTTATCACATCAGCATCATAAAAAAGATTATCATAAACATGAACACACACAATGACATAATACATGTACTGATCAGTGCATTACACATACACAGGTGCATAAAAACGCTGACATATTATATACACTCACACGCACACATACAAACTCATTTACACACATGAGACATTACTATTAAACAGATCATATTGTTTATCAGTAAACATGTTTTTCTTTTCTTCTTCTTCTTAAGAAGCTTTAATATACTTAGATCACATAGCAATCACATTGTTCATGAAATATTATACATTACTTTAGCACTAGAAAATTTAATCTTCATAAAATTTCCTGAAGTTTTCATTGCTATCATTAGGTTACAACATGGTGGGACACTACCTCCTTTCATGTCAGATAGCTCAAAATTATAATCAGTCAAATTTTCTAGTTTTAATAAATTTCCTGGAACATTCCATGGTCCAAATATCCTTGAAAGGGTGTAAAAGTTTTGAAAAATGCCAATATATAAAATAAAGGCAAAATTATAGTTTACCCATTCATGAGTGAAAACTGTTGGATTCTGCATTGGAGGCAATGTGTACCTGAAAATCTTGGAGAGAATAAAACAGGTTTGGCATTAAAAATTATGATAACATTGCAATTAACATCCAATATCAGAGGATCTGTGCAAACCTGACTCAACTTATGCACAATTTTCATTTAGCTGGTGTGTATTAGTTTTAGCAAACTGATTTTGTACTCACACCTACATTGTACTGACCTTTCTACATGAACATTCTGTTTCAGTATTAATAATAGTTACATATTTTTTTCCCCAGAGTGGGAGAAACAAATTTTAATCGTAGTCATTCAGTTTTATGAAAAAAAAAACACACTTAGGAAAACATCTTTGTTCTTAGAATAATTCAACCCTAATCAAATCATAATAGTGGGCAGAAATGTTTGCTAAAGGGCGAACAATCACATACTGAGGCAAGGAGTCAAAACATGTTGCATAAACATTGGCATTCAAAATACAGGAAGCAATCTGTATTACAAAGACATTTTATCATGCACAACTTTGGTAAGATGTCAATTCTTGAATATCAATCACATTGACCAAAGCATTGGTGCATATACAGTACATTCTGTTGTTTCTGAACTTTGCACTGAAGTTCTTTGTGTATGTGTGTGAATGTTTCAGTGGTGCATAGGCCTATATATTGCTCCATTTTATCAAGGACAACTTATAGTAACATGACAATGTTTTCATGCTTCAATATCAATCATATTAACCTATTTCCCTTGGCAAGTAATGAGCAGGTTGACTCTGTTGCAAATGATGCATTTCACAGTCAACACAGCAGAACCTGAAGAGCTTCCACAAGAAAATCTTGATCTTGATGTGAGCGTCTTAGGGGAGGAAACAGATGCTCCTGCTGACGGACCAGGCTCCTCCTTCAGCTTTCGTTTCCTAGCGAGATTCAGGCGTTTGCTATCTATAATCCTCTTGTAGCACGTTTCATGGAATCCTATTTAATACAATGGAGAAATGAACAGCAATGATTAGCCATTGGATTTTGTTGGGGGGAAAAAAGGCTAAATGCTAGAGGGAGGGGTTGAACATTACACTCAATATATCATTAAATGTACGGTAGACTATTGACTGCCAATATTTGAATCTTGTAATTACCAATACACAGGCCCTAGTACTATGCCAGGTAATCATTAACACCTCATGATCATTGTCATCATCAACTACTTCAACTTGTACTTGCAGTGCAATTACTGATTTTAAATTACATCTACAGCTTTCAGCACCTGATCACATGCAATATCAATTATCATAATTATGAATACAACTGCCTTATCATCATTAATACTAGTAATCCTTGGCCTTTCACTATCACCACCACCCACTGCTTTATAGTTTGGCACAACATAATGGTAATCATATGTTTTAGGGAGTTTAATTGTTGCAATTATGTTATTGTCATTGTTGGTCTTTTAGATCTATTTATATCAAATATTAATAAGTTAATTTAATGAGATGCTAAATGTGTGTTTTGAGGGAGGATTCGCCAATTTTGGGGTGAGAGAAACAGGATGGATTTTTAATATTAATACTCCATGGCCATGATTATGAAAATATAAATTTACATGCAGTTTAGACCTTTTTCAATCCAGTCCTGTGTGTCAAGACTTTTACAAAACAATATCACCGATCAGCTACATCAACCTAACCTGGGCTGTAACTGTTACATAGAACAACATGTAAAATTACATCTAGGCGACATTATAACGGCGCTATGCCATGCCAAGGTGAAATTCAAGATAATTTACCTAAGTAACAGACACGCTAACGGCTAAGCTAGTACTGCATTAGCGCCCATTATAACATGAAGATTTACACAAGCAACGTTCATAACATAGCTATTAAACGTTGTACAATTGTACTTGTAGTCATCATGGTCATTAACATTATGAGTGAGACTGCACTGCAGTGTCGACTGCTACGACTCGACTGTACGCACGTAAACTAACCTGTAAATTATCCTACTACGTAGGTTGCAGTCAGTCCCCCTGAGCAGCTGAATCACTTCGTTCTGGTCTGCGATTTCACGGTCTCCCCCACTCAATTTGATCCACTCTTTGGCACACAAAATAGGTTTCGTCTATCTTCGGTTTGTCATAGCCGTGAAATTTTCAAACTTCATCGATGTTACATGCATAATAACGCATAATAAGTTTCGGCTGAGCAGACGACGTAGACGCGTCGACAGGCTCACAGGGGGCGGCCATTTTGACTCGTAAACAATAATTCTCGATTCGGATTGGATAACATACATCACATGATCGTTCGCGAATGAATATCGTACACGGCAAAGTGTACATATTCAGCTCCTCAGTGACAAAAAAGTTCACTGTTTCCCCCTAAATTACCAAAATACTGCAGGAGGGTTTGTGTCGAACTTTTTCCTGTAGCCTTTTTGGTTATTTGTTTACACGTAGCTGTGGAGAAATTTTAGTGCCGCAGTTGTCGGAACGAAACAAGCGAAAAAACCAGCTCACCCCATGGCCTATGGGCAATTCCCAGCGTTTTTACACATCTCACATTTTTCTCTTTCTTGCGTCGAGTGACGCACGTCGCATTCGCACCAATCAGATTGCAGTATATTGTCTCAGGGTCTACACCCTTTGTATGAGCTGGTGTATACAAAACAAACGAAGAGAGAGAAAAAAATAACCCTTTATACATGTATTCTGTTCATTGAGTGGGAACAGTGCAGAACAAATACTAGCCGAAAATGATTCGTTGCTGGCCAAGAGTCTGCATGTGGACATGTTGTTGTTTTGTTTTGTTTTGTTTTTAGTGTTACATGCTTTGTAGTGACAGATGTTAACTCATAGCAGCCATCTGTACGTGTTCTGGTTACAACGATCGATCAGTCTGATCCCAAGTGTGCTATCGTACTGAAAATCGCAAATTGCAAAATGGCGGCTTACGATGTCGCGATAGAAGACTATCTTGAATGTCCCGTATGCATGGAAACTTTCAACGACGCTAAGTACCTGAAATGTCTCCACGCCTTCTGCACAAAGTGCGTAGAAAATCTTGCCCGCGGTGGAAGTGAAATTACATGTCCCGTGTGTCGCCAAGTGACGGTTATCGACAGAAAGTCTGGGACATCAACTCTGAAATCAAACATTCTGGTTAACAGGATGGTCGAGGCATTGCAAAATAAGAATGTCACCACTAGTAACGACTTTACAAAAGGGAAAGATCCAGTCTGCAAGAAGCATCGACCAATCCGCAAGAATTATTTCTGCAAAAAATGCCAGGAATTCATCTGCAGCGAGTGTGTTATTGTAGTGGGGGAGGTGGTGGTCCTCTCGGGGGATTATTGCGGGGTGTGGGTGTATGTGTGTTGAACTGGATGATTTACTAGAAGTGTGATGGGGTGCTAGGTGTGTGAGTACGCCCTACTGGTTCTGTTGCGGGGTTCTTATGGCAATCCAGCGGGTAAGGGGCGAACACGAGGCACCATGAAAGATGACCGAGTGGGAGACGGATCTGCCTGTATGAAATAATGGGAGAGGTCTTTATTAATATGATTGTACATGTAATGATAATATCATTACAAACAAACATCTTTGTCCAACACAAATACATGCCTTGAAATGCACTTGAAACACACTAACTCTCGAAACACTGTAGTGTACGATATCATGAAATCCGTACATGTTTAACACCAAAACCATCTTAGTCATATAGTAACACACAAATACCAAGTGAGTTATCATCCTTTAAGCCATGTAAATCCACAGGAGAGTATCAATAATAGTATCATAACTAGTGAAAGCATCTGCCGTCATCAGCTGTATGTGTGTCATAAATCTCTCTTTCTCTCTGTTGTTTCACTAATCATGACTTTTCAAAACCATTTATAATACATTAAACAGACTGTAAATGGCTGGGTACAAATAGTTGTATTATGGAACCATCTGATACAATGTAAATGTGTTGTAACAATATCTGCTTTTTGAGACTTACACATTTTGTATGTTACAACACTGTAATGCCTATATCACATAGAAGGCTCACTCTACGAAATAAAATCATACTCTCCACACTTCATGACAAAAGTAACCAGTGTCATGTCCACTCTGTTAATGTAATGTCAGACCCCACATACATGTAGTAGGATAAAGGCTTTTTACATCTGTGACTACCAGTCCTTGCATATAAAATATACAAAACATATCTCATTCATCATTATTTGTGAAAAGAATAATACCTGTTTTGCTTTAGAATCCAACAAAGATCTGACTCAAACTATGCTATTTTGGTTGAATGTCAATAATAATAAAAACAAATGAGACAGCAGTTCTCTCTTCAGTAATTTAAATTGCTGAACAGTTTTGCCCAAACGTAAATGCATCTATTATTAGCACTTTCACATAACCTTTCTTGGATCACATTTGCTCTTTAATAAAAGTCACGCGATATCATACAGACAAATCCTCTCTTCAACCAACCATTCCTAACACATAAAAGTCACTTCGTCACAATCAAATCAACTATTGCTTAAAACAATTACAATCACACATCTGATCCATATAGGTTCTACTACATCAAATCTGGAATGTCAGCAAGGTAGGACAGGGGTATGATAATGCTGAAAAATTACATTATACCAAACTACTGCGGATCATACAACTTTAGATCACAGGGTACACCAACTATGAAAAACAAATACAAATCTACACAATGTCTCAGCATGGCAAACCTTAAATGATGGTAACGGCAGTGCAATACACCTGTATTCTTAACTCCTTCCTTGTGTGTGCCAAAACTATTATGATCGATACTCAGGTAAATACTTCTTTAAATCTCTTGCTAGACAACACATTTACAAAACACCCTAGTCCCTCTTATCAATACAGAATCTTACTCGATTGGGGGATCGGAGCAAAAAGACTAATATTCCCTCTTAAGAGTTAATCTTACAACCTCAGTGGTATTACATTATAAACCCACAACATTGTACCTGCACTGTACTGTACATCTCTGACTCTATCTCTAAACTCTTCCCGTTACCAAGATCATATTACATAGTTGCATTAATTAAGTAACGATAGTCAATAAAAACCATCCATTCTTCCTATCACACTAAGTATTCTTTCTTTACTCATAGCACACTGACTCACTACGCTTATCCAACGCATCTTGAATTGACCGTGTACTCCAACCCCACTTAGGCCTACAGTCTGTGCATACTGCAGTATATCATACGTACAAACCTACGACCACAGTGACTCAATGCGCCTATACACAACACACATATCTGCAGGCTAATTCACACACATTACGACTGTGGCATAGACGTGCGTACTATACATACTAGGTGTACGTTGCATCAAGCCAAGTGTAAACCGTACTCCTAACACCAAATTATCCATCTTTAGAATAACATTATACAATCCAACAACAACACTTCCAAACCTGAAATATGTATGTATAATATGACATAATGGATACTGCATGACATTGTGCCATAAACTGGTATTTCATGAAAAATGACGGAGTTCCACATAACGGACGCACTCACCTGTATGAAATAATGGGAGAGGTGCCCCAACAAAATTGACAGAGGCCCTCTATAGTCCAATGACAGCATATTGTGATCCATCACATTATGGAAGATCATAAAAAGCATCCGAGTAAAGTTAGCAGTGTGAAGAAAATTGTCTCGGCGAACACTCAGACGATGAAACAGATTCTTAGCGACAGTATCACCAAGCAGAGACAACATACAGAAATCATCCGTGATCTGCCAAAGAAATACCCTACGGGACACCCGCATGTGAAAATGTCTCTCAACGAAGGTAAGATCAAATTCGACCAGTTATTCATTTCACTTGAGATCCTGATGCACAAGTTCGACCGTCAAATACAGGATGTGATGGACGTCGAGAAAAACAAGGCGGATGAGTTTTCTAAATCCTGCAGGCGAGGATGGGACTTGTTAGCCCAAGGTAATGAAGAGGAAATCATTACAAACTTCCAGCAGTGGTCAGAAGAGATGAAGGCTAATGACCTAC
The DNA here is from genome assembly GCF_040938485.1 of Diadema antillarum. Lineage (NCBI taxonomy): Eukaryota > Metazoa > Echinodermata > Echinoidea > Diadematoida > Diadematidae > Diadema > Diadema antillarum. The sequence continues at coordinate 828,105 of NW_027271437.1, read as the reverse complement.
GATTTTCTACGATTTCAAGTATGGACATGATGGAGGGAGAGTCTAGAACTATTGAAGACACAGCTCGCACTTGCCTTATTCATCTTAGAAAACTTGAATCAGTGCTGTCAGGTAAGATTATGAAAACAAGGGCAGCATGCACACAGTATACGCTTTAACTAGGAATGAAACCAAATATTCATGTAGATTGAGTGAATGCAGCATTTAACAGAAAACATTCGTGAAAGTTTAAGAGAAATCGGACAATCCTGTTTCCAGCAGGGTCGAGTATCAAATCATATCATCTTACCGTTTACTTGAATTAGTGCTGTCAGGTAAGATTATAAAAACAAGGTAGCATGCTCACAGTGTTACGCTTTAACCAGGAATGAAAGCAAATACATATGTAGATTGACAAAATGCAGCATTTCATGGAAAACATTAGTGAAAGTTTAAGAGAAATCGGACAATCCTGTTTCCAGCAGGATTGAGTATTGGATCATATCATTTTAATTAACCTTGACTCGGACTGCTATTGTGTCAAGAACAGAGAAATTAGGATGTAGCATGTTAAGATCTTTATGTTGTTTTCCCGAGTTACTGTAACTATCATCCCATCATTTCCAAGTGCCCCGTGTCAAACGTGAAATCGTATATCTAACTTTTTTGTCATGTCATATGCACAGAAGCCGTAAGAAAGGCATTGGTAACATGCTACTATTTTGTATGTTTCCTCTTTTTAGAACTGCAAGCAAGAGAGGTATTTGCGTCGAGGGCACACGACGATGCCGCTGGAGAATGGTCGCAGGAGACAGGTCTACCACCCCTCGAGTTACACCGGCTAAACAGTTCACCGTCACATACGGAATATGTCGATGAATATGAATTTCATGATTTAGCGAGTCCTTCGTCGTCACACGCAAGTTGGAAGCAGACCCACTCTTCTCCCACGGAACAACCGGAAGGGGCATCCGATAGCCCATCATCCATGCAAGCTTCTATGGAAGACAACTTGGATGCTCATGAGCGGATAAAAAATAAGTCACCTGAAATTTTTGAAACTCACCCACTCTCACAATTATTATTATTGTCATTATTATTGTTATCATTATACTTTGGTCTTGTTTATTCAGGGTCTATAGCCACTTTATACGTCATCTGAGCACTACGTCACCGGAAACTTTTGAAACCCACCCACTCTCACAATTATTATCATTGTCATTATCATTGTTATCATTATACTTTGGTATTATTTATTCAGGGTCTATAGCCACTTTATATATGGTTTGAGCATTGTTCTCCCAGTGGGCCCTATTCACATAAAACAAAGAGATAGAAAATACAGACACTAATAAAAGTACATAAGAATTTATTGAGTGCAAAACTAATGACTCTTGAGAACGTATTTCAGGTACACTCTACAAATACTTATCTGACTGGTTGAATTTCAATGCATGAGTGTGATACTTTCCACAAGACTGCTCCAGAAAATGAAAACAAATTTCCTCTGCTCTTAGTACTGACTTTTGGTAAAAGGAATGTACATCAAATATAATAAAATGAAGTGAATCATAATCATTTCCGACCCCAACCTTCATCAGAGAAGAATTTGCTATAGGCCTATAACTATATAATTTTACTTTTTTATTTTGTTTTTCTCTATGTTTCGGTCATTGTTGTACCCGCGCTCCCCATCTCAATCTTAAACTCGATCTTAACTGGGACCTACGCTCAACAATCTCGATTTTAAGTAGGTTCCTTCATATTTCTTTAGCATTCATTCACTGGTTCCAAACTTCATAGATCGACCACTATTATGTTTTACTCATATGTGCAATATTCTGTGTATGTCTCCAGCTATGGATATCATGTATTTCATTTAATTCTGTTATATTTGATGTATTTCTTCATCGAAAATATGAAAATAGATTGAAATTGAAATTGAAGTAATATCTGGCTGGGATTCACAGTAAATTAATGTAAACATATAAAACCTGACGGTAAATCTTTGTAGGTTTGGCTCTATATATAACGCTGAAGAAATATGATGGAACCTACTTAAAAGCGAGCTTGTTGAGCGTAGTTCCCAAATTCTGAACAGAGTGTAAAATACAGATGAGGGGCACAGGTGCAACATAAGACCAAAATGAAGAAAACAAAAATGAAAGGTAAAAATGCCCGGGGCAATAACAGAATCTTCTCAATACAGATAGTGATAAACAGACAACCACATTCTGCAGACGTAAGAACAGTTGATTTGGCAATGTTAATAATATGGTGTAATAATACAATTTGAATAATGGTGAAAAAGTACAACTCGACATGCGAGTTCTTAGAAGAGACATGGAAACCTCAAGACTGAACATACAAGTACTAACATTAAAAAAAGAATTACCAGCCTGGTGAGTACAACAAAACCAGCTGTTCACGCGTTCCGAAGTCTTACGGTAGGAAGAAGAGTACTGATGTGGAGGAGAGCGCAAACAGTGAGGCTCATCTGATTTGAATGACGACAACCAACGCAGCAGCAAAAGGCACATAAACAAGATAGAAGGAAATTTCAGTTGACTTTCGCAATGTAATTATTCAAGGAATTCTGTCTTAATTTGTATCAATATGGTCTTGCCAAGATAATTTTTGGTCGAATATCACACCCTCGCAAGTATTTCACTGTCTGAACCTGCTTGATTTGTATATCGTCCACATAATGTTAACTTCGGGTGTGTAAAGGGCAAGCCTTTGGAGAGAGGCAACAAATAAGAATTATATTTTGTCCATATTTAAAGTACGATAATTATCGATGAGGTTTTTTTTTTTTTCTGACAAAGTCTTCGCTTTTGAATATAACGAGCTCTCAATTACACTCGGGTCGGAGTCATTAAGGTAATTATTGTGTCATTAACAAACATAACGACGCATCGTGTTTTCTAAGATTGGCTCAATTTTGCTCTTAGAAATGTATATCATGACTTAGCCTATGACCTTCTGAGGGTTCCGCCCGGAGATAATTCTCATCGAAGTGTGTGTGTGTGTGTGTGTGGGGGGGGGGGGGAGGGAATTATTGACCCTTTACCACTGCAGCTGCACCCCCCCCCCCCACACACACACATGATAAACAGATACATACAGTTGGAACATTCCGCGGTCACTGCTGTAGAGATGGATTCGCTAGATCAGATACACCCAAGTACCATATAGTGACGTGACGCATGAACAACGACTTGCGAAAATTTAACATATCTATAGATTCCCAGCAAAATGAAACAGCATCTATTACCCATTTCAGGAGGCAAAGGGAATAATATTGCCCTCAACATAACTGTGCCTGTAACAGGTCGAGTAAATGTATCCTTTTCATAAAAGAATGAAGCTTTATTGAATTTTCTCTGCATTTTCTTTATATCGTTCTTCGTACACGACGCCACAAAATGTAATAGTCTTCCCATTCAGCAATGTTCAGTGATGACTGCATTGAAACTTGAGAATTGAATTTTGTCCAATTGCAACAAACACATGCTTGTACCAAGGATAAAATGTACCAGATCACGATCAAGTGGTGACTTTTATTTGAGAAATAAAATAAAAAGAAAGGAATGTTTGTGAGATTTGTCTACGTTTTGTTGTTACCCTTAGAACAAAGTGGTTTTCAACATTTTCCACTTGAAAGGTATACAATGTACAAGCATAGTCACTAATTCTTTTTTTTTAATCAACACTCGTCTTGTGACTCTAACTTTATGGCTGTAGGCCTACAATGTTTGGTCTATCGATTGATGTAAGAAAATGTAATCATTGTAGCATCGTCATCAAGTTATTGTTTCATTTAATCAGTTTATTCAGGCATAACCTCAATGGTTCTTCCGCTAGGCGAATTTGTAAAACAAGAAAGAAACAGTTAAAAGAAAACTGTCTGGAATATTCAAAGAAAAGAGGTTACTGCCAAACCTCCATCATTTGTAGGTCGAACCTCTATAGGGACTTGTTACTAAGGTTGGATTTAGATTCAATATCATTTTATTTTATTTTTTTTTTTGTAATCCTGAAGACGTAAATAGAAAGTTAGTTCTCTTTTGATATTCTAATATGTTCTCATATTCAAAATTCCTTTGTTTTGCCTGGATACTAATATGTATTGTTGTTTGTCTTTGCTACAGATTGCGATTTCAGTGCTTGAGAATGCCATTGTTCCGGCAATATTCTGAAAAAATCACAACAACAACATGAGTGTGTAGGCCCATTCAGGGGCTTAACTGTTGGAGTGTATGAGCACCCTCCACGAAGTCTAAAAAAAGAAAATCAGAAAATCAGATACATAAATGTACACAAACGATTTCCTGTTCTTAAAAATAGTATGCTGATAGTTTTTCTTCTCTATGTCTCTCTCTCTTTCTCTCTAAAACGTAACCTTTGATCGGCTAGCTGTGCTTTATTCCAGCCGTCCTTAAAGCACGTCTATAAACTTTTTGAGAAACAAAAAATGCAGGTTCACCCAGAGGCGAACTGGAATTACCAACGACTTGCAAACTGCTGTGCTTAACAACGAGTATCTCCAGTTCCTTCACAATGTGAAGATTTTGGCCAGCAGGTATTGAGTTGTTTTTTGTTTGTTTGTTTTTTCGGTAAGTCCCAATAAGACAGGCCAAACACTATACTATAGCAGTTAGTCCCACGCCTGACAAAGATTTGTAACGGCTGTCTGGTTCTTATTGCCGAAGTTGAGACCGTATAATTACGACTAGTATTTCGCGATATGGCGGCTACAGACGGAACAATGGCGCAGCAGCTCGAGTGCCCTATCTGCATGGACATATATGAAGACGCTCGCTGTCTGTTTTGTTCGCACACATTTTGCGCAAGTTGTATCGACAGCTTAGCCGACGGTGGATGCAAAAAGATCGTTGATTTTTTCAAGAGAGTTTTGTGTTGATAGATCGAAGATAGCGATACCTTTTTGACATTCCCTATCTAATGTCATCATTATTTTTTCTCTGATTTTAAGTGCTGTCTCACAGTTTTCGAACATTTGCCGCATTGTTTCGATTATCTGGAAGACAACTGTTTTTGCGAGAATAACTTGGTTTGAGTGTGCTTGATGATTTTCCATGGTGCATTCGCTGCAGATGAGCTCCTCGCAATTTAGACAGAAATACTTTCTCAGGTTAGGTTGATGCTTGTCGCACACAGAGTCATTTACTCTGGAATTCTTATTTTTCAGTGTTTTTGCCATCCTGTTAACTATGCTGTTCGGATTCAAAGCCGCCGCTCCGCAGGTCACGTCTATTATCGTTTCCTGGCGGCATTCGGGGCACCTTACCGTGCTTCCGGTAAATTGGCACCTCGTCTACACCCACCCTGTCCACTGTCCACCTAGTCTAATGCCATCTCGTCTAAACTCACTTCGTCTACTACCAACTCGTCTACCAACCATTTTGTCTATATGCCAATTAGTCTAATTGTCATTTCGTCTACTAGCCATTTTATCTAATGTCCAATTTGTCTAAGTCACATTTCGTCTAACACCCATTATGTCTATTGACCATTTCGTCTATTAATCATTAGGTCTATGAATAAAATAGTCTACAGTTCATTTTGTCTAATAGCCAATTAGTCTACAACCACCTTGTCTAATAGTCAATTAGTCTAATAACCAGTCAGTCTACTCCCAATTGGTCTACTCCCAACTGGTCTACACCCAATTGGTCTACTCCCAACTCGTCTACTCCCAATTGGTCTACTCCCAACTCGTCTACTCCCAATTGGTCTACTCCCAACTCGTCTACTCCCAACTCGTCTCCTCCCAATTGGTCTACTCCCAGCAACTCGTCTACTCCCAATTGGTGTACTCCCAACTGATATAGTTTTACTCTCAACAATTTACCCAAACTGATCATTTCCATCTGGTCATGCTAATAATGAATATACCACTTTGTCTAGTGTCCAGTCCGTCTCACTGTCATGAACTATTCATATTAAACCTGCCCTTAATTAGCACAAAAATCAATATTACTATTAGACTATTCTAGTTGTTAACTATTCCGCACATGCTGAATATAAAGACATACTAATCAATGGCGAGACATGACTATCCAGTCTACATTCTGGCCGTAAAATAACTAAATAATGATAAACTAGCTCAGTTACAATCCTCCATCACAAACGAATTGTCAGTCATACGTAACAGAATTACATTTCGACCGACCACCCCAGTCCACCCGTACCTCCATGTAGTTTGAAGGCACAAACCCTTGTTGGTCGTAGAGGAGTCTGCGCCAAGACTACTATATGCACCACTTCGGCACTGTCCCATAGGCCCTGTGTTGTAGCTTCTCCCAACAGCCTTTGAGTCCAGAAACACCTTTTCATGTTTATTAGGCAGAGCTTCATTCTGAGAGGATTGTCATGGTAACCGTGATTGACATGTCCTATGGGGGCCTGTCTGGCTAACCCCCACTGAGATAAAGGTCAACCTGAGTAGAAAGCCAGATGGTGGTTTGAACTGTTATGTAACACCTCGGAATGTACTTTATAGAGCAAGAAATGCTCCATTCTGTCTGCAATGAGAGACCACCTCCTTGCATGAGGAACCAAGGAACTATCCCAGCCATTCCCTTTCTGTTTATTCGTTTTCTTCTTTTCTCTCTTTTCAAGCTCTCACTAGATCTTTTTTCTTTCTGTCCGTCTGTCTACTCTTCATAATTACTGAATCATGTCAAGACCAACATGATTTTTCCCTCTATTTTCACCTTTCTCTCAATAAATCTCTTTATGAAAGAAATACTACAAAAGGCCTAAATCATTCTCTGTTTTTGTACATTGAAAATTCACTCCCCATTTGCATTAATGGCTGAACAAGTTTGTAGGTTTTTGTTGTGTTTTTTTTTATATCAGTCTACCTTACATGTATAGTTTTCTTGGCCTCTGGCCGACAATACTCCGACATACTTATCCAATGTGTCAGTAACTCCTTCTTTCATATTTCTATATTTCATGAAGGGCTATATATACAAGATTGTACACAACTACTGATATGTCTATACGAGCCTAACCTTTATCTGTTTAAGAAAAAAAGATAATAGCTATAATAAGCTTTTACATTGTATGTGACACTCTGATTTAATTGTGAATGCGAGTTTACATATATATAAAAACCCAAGTTAATTCACCTATTTATGCATGGTGCCTGCTTATCATGCATTTTATCAAATTCGCCTTCTTGGAAGTTTGAGATAAATCTACAAAGGCTTATTCATCTACAGTAATAGATTACTATACTTAATGATTTGGTGACTTTTCCCTTCAGGCCTACGTAATGTCTTGTCGTGCTATTGCTAATGCGTTGTACATGTACCAAAGCAAAATCTCAACGAAATAGTTTGCCAATAGGCCCATAGGAGCTGAGATATACGATTAGTTAACCTGGATCAATCCATTCAAGTAAAAATCTGACACCAATGTCAAATTTATAATTGTCATGCATTCAAACTGTTTTAGCTGAATTAGTCAATAAATATAGGCGTTCATGTATCTTACGAATAATGTGGATAACAGAGCCTAATAACAAACTTATGAATTTTTGAAGTTATAACTTGCTCTTTATCTAACTTTCCTCAAACGGTCACTGATATGTTTATTGTTCTAATAATGTTGCTGAATTCTCTCAATCCACATGTATTTCAATGTGAACTTGACTTTTACGATATCATCAAAATATTTTTTTGCGATTGTTTGATATTTCAATTAAACAGTTTTATGTTGTCATAAAGCCATGACCCTGATAACTGTAGTATTATATATGTTGTAATGCTTTTGGCTAATTTGGGGAGTAACAGAAAAGAGATTAGATATGTTTTGATGATATCGTAAAAGTAAGTACTGCGCAAGTTCACGTTGAAATCATGTGGATTGAGAGAATTCAGCAACATTATTAGAACATATCAGTGACAGTTTGAGCAAAATTAGAAAAAGAAAAAGTTATAAATTTTTGAAGTTTCTATAGCCAGGTCAAAATATCAAGGTCCCACACATAATGTGGGCTACATTGCCAAGGAATATACGCCCATTTTTTTTTTTTTTTTAACAGAATATTACAGTTTAAAGAACAATAGCCTACCTACATTTCTTTCAAAAACAACAACAGAAGTTCATTGAAATGTAAACAAACAAGCAAAAATGTGTTGCTCAGAAAATAATAAGAATGTACCACAGAGGACTGGCAGCAACAATACATGCAATACAGACTAGAACTATCACTAAATGTGATTAATACCCCATGGACCTCAAACTGAGGGAGTTAGCTCAATACACAATGTTTCTGTATGCTTTTTATCAGAAATAAAAAAGTTGCTACCATGGCAATGCGTTATTTAACATTGACAAAGATGTGTTTTTCAATATGCATATCTAAAATCTATAATGGTTTACCAAAATGTGCTAAATCTAAAGCTATAACAACATTCTCAAAACTGAGGAAAATAGCGTAAGCAATAATGTTTTTGTTTGATTGATTTTTATTCAAAAAGTAAATCATTTCTGTGGCAAATACTGTCTGTCCCTGACGAAAGAAGTGAATATTTTTAATGAAAAATGCCGTTACAATGGCAACACGGATTTTCCATACTCCAAAGATTGAATTTAAGTATCAACATGCTATATAGTGGTCACATGTACCGAATATCAAGTCAAATGTTCAAAGACTGAGGGAGTAAGCTCTATTATATATCATATATATATATATATATATATATATATATATATATGTTGATAAGGTAGTCCACATGTTGGCAAGATAAAAAGAAAAGTAACAAAGCTGCAACAAAGTTCATGCTGTATTCACCAACGGTTTATTTCTTCACACAAATTTTCGAGCGTCTCGCCGCCCTTTCTCAAGTGTTGATACTTTTAAGTATCAACACTTGAGAAAGGGCGGCGAGACGCTCGAACATTTGTGTGAAGAAATAAACCGTTGGTGAATACAGCATGAACTTTGTTGCAGCTTTGTTACTTTTCTTTATATATATATATATATATATATATATATATATATATATATAATTATATATAATAATTATAATATAGAAAAAGGATGTTGCCATGGGAATGCACTGTTTGATATTGACGAAAGAAATACTTTGAGCAATTGAATTTGTATTGGTATTATGTGTCAAATCTCAAGTCAAATCCTACAAACTGCTGGGTTTAGCTATTAAAAATCAACTAACAATTTGTATGATGTTTAATTAAAAAAAAATGCTGTTATCACGTCAATACATTGACCACCAATGACAAGAGATGAAATTTGCATGTCTTCACTTTACAGTAGCAGCCACATATATGCGACATTTCAATTCTAATGCTCAATAAGTGAGGGAGTTAGATAAATCCACATAATTCTGTAATTGTAAGATAATACTCATGTCATGGCAACAGACAGACTGAAAAAAAAAAAAAAACACACACACACACACAACTGTCTTGCTAAAATGAAATAGTAGGCCCTATTAACATGCAAGAGTGATCATTATAGTCTCTCAACTTGCAAATTAATTGTTCAAAAAGTGAGCAGTTTGTTCCACAAAATTTTGTATGTTTTTTTTTATGAAAATGCTGCTACCATGGCAAACACTGTTGACAATGACAAAAGCTAAAATTCTACAATGGCGGCCTCAATGTCATGTGCCAAATTTCAAGTCTAATGCTCAAAAATCGAGGGAGATACAAAGTGTAGGTCAGTTCATGTGATTTTGTATTTATCCATAAAAATATTGTTTAATGGAAAGAGGCATATTGAAAATTCTATATGTATCATATCTAAGTGGTTGTGAAAAATAACATTAGGCCTACTATAGAGTGGTCATAATTCCCAAATTGCAACTCAAATCCAAAAATACAACTGAGCAAAAAGTTTGATCCACAAAATTGTAAATGATTCAAAAAAATATGAATGATGTTGTAAATCATGGCAAAACATTGGACGACAGTGACAAATATTACGTTGTTGCCAACATACTGCAGGTTCATTTCCAAAAAGCACTTAATTAGATTATTACAGCTATGACACAGTAAATTCAACTCATTTTGAGTGAACACATAACAACTAAGTATTAGCTCTTTCAGTGTTTTGCACTTAATAAAGATGGAAAAAAAATTGATGGCAACCAGCAAATGATTTTAACTAGTATAGAATAGAGAATTGCAATCAATTGCAAGTTATGATCAACTGCAGCATCCAGGAGATTTTACATTGATATCTATCAGTATCACAAGTTTTAAAAGACGTATGGATACATACATTCACTCTGGAAATGTATTGTTTTATCAGACCAATGAATAGGGAGGAATTTACAGTGAATTTGAAACACTGTCGGAACTTACTAGGAGAGAGATCAAACTAGGGAGAGAAGTTATACAGAAGACCATCTCTGATTCCACTTATTAAAAATTCCTCCTGGAAGTAGAAAACCTCTTAGAAGTAAAATGTTTTTCTGGGTCTGGTTCCTGCATAGGCACAAGAACTGTTCTTTGCTTTTCAGCATTGATTTTCTCAAAATTAAGGTTTCATTCAGAACCTACACATAATGAAATTCAAGGGTATCAATTTTAGATTGTCATATACACTAGGTTGGTATACACTTACAATGAACCTAGGTTTGTGTTTATTTAAGGGCCCATGAGTACACAGTATACCAGCGAGAAAAAGAAAACAAGTAGGTGTTAAAGGATGGTAATTTTGGTTGAGATGATGATTCAGCTTTTGACATTTTGCAAGATAGAAACTACTCGAGATACTATTATCAAACAGAAGTTAAAATTCTATTTGATGAAAGTCGGATTTGGAAATATCCAAAAACAAAGTAAAGCAAGGTGGTCCATATAAAAGAAATTTCCCACATTTCATTAGGACCACTCTGTTTTGGGATATCTCGACCATCTCAAATTTGATTTTCGTCTCTTAGAATAATATGTATGCTCTTTTGATAGTCATATAAGGGGAATCTCATGAATTGTTGCAAAAAGTTATAACATGCCTTGAAATCTTGTTCAGAATAGTAAATAATGCCCCCAAAATATCTCATTACATTTTAGTCATTTCATGGTTTACACGTGAATGAATCCACATATATCTGCATAATATGTTACTCCATGGTTTACAGAAGAGCCAGATTAAGGGGGAAAGATGACAATACGGACTACTGTGCAGAGTAGGAAGAAAAGGTCACCTGATACACCCCTTGGAATTTGGTGCACTGGTATAAGGGTTGTCTGACCAGGGAGGTCACCTCCCTGGTCTGACCAGTGTTGTTTTTATTTCACCCATGGACTGGTGATATCTGCCTAATCTGCCTTTCTAATTATCCAGTTACTGGGTGCTGCCAGACAAGTCCCAAGAGATGGTGATGGACATTGGAAAGCAACCAATCACATGGGTGGAGTTTGATTTTCACCGTGAGAAACTGATTTTAGAAGTCTGTACAAACCCTTGTTGGGAGAGGCTATCAGTGTGCTGGCTGGTTTTTGTACGCATGCGCGTGGACTTTCTTAGGTTCCTCGCGAAACGTGTATTGAGTACATTGCAGGCTAGTAAATTATTCATCTCAGTAGTAGCTATATATTGTACATGAATCATATTTTTGTGCATATGTTTCAACCTTTTTTGTGCATTTAACCGTTTACATACATTAGTACGTGGCAGACAGAATAAAGAATACTGATAATGTACTTCTAAAGTGTTCATTTTCATTTTTACCATACTTATGATTGTGTATCAAAGTTGAATGGATGGAGTGTTGGAGTTTGGACATATAAATGCTGCATGATTGCTTCTGATATAAATTACACATCCACCACAAAAATAACACAGCAAGTTTTTCACACTGTGACATTATCTTTTTTTTCCTAAAAAAGTGTCATAATTAGAACATAAAAATTTAAAATTCAAACGGGGCACCAAGAGTGTTCAACCTATTTCACTGGGAAAAAAGAAACTGGATGAAGTAGACTTAAATAACAAAAAAAAAAAAACTATAACTAGTAGTAGACCAGTTGGGAGTAGACTAGTTGGCAGTAGACGAGTTGGCAGTAGACTAGTTGGCAGTAGACGAGTTGGGTGTAGACGAGTTGGGTGTAGACTAGTTGGGAGTAGACGAGTTGGGAGTAGACCAATTGGGAGTAGACGAGTTGGGAGTAGACCAATTGGGAGTAGACGAGTTGGGAGTAGACCAATTGGGTGTAGACCAGTTGGGAGTAGACCAATTGGGAGTAGACTGACTGGTTATTAGACTAATTGACTATTAGACAAGGTGGTTGTAGACTAATTGGCTATTAGACAAAATGAACTGTAGACTATTTTATTCATAGACCTAATGATTAATAGACGAAATGGTCAATAGACATAATGGGTGTTAGACGAAATGTGACTTAGACAAATTGGACATTAGATAAAATGGCTAGTAGACGAAATGACAATTAGACTAATTGGCATATAGACAAAATGGTTGGTAGACGAGTTGGTAGTAGACGAAGTGAGTTTAGACGAGATGGCATTAGACTAGGTGGACAGTGGACAGGGTGGGTGTAGACGAGGTGCCAATTTACCGGAAGCACGGTAAGGTGCCCCGAATGCCGCCAGGAAACGATAATAGACGTGACCTGCGGAGCGGCGGCTTTGAATCCGAACAGCATAGTTAACAGGATGGCAAAAACACTGAAAAATAAGAATTCCAGAGTAAATGACTCTGTGTGCGACAAGCATCAACCTAACCTGAGAAAGTATTTCTGTCTAAATTGCGAGGAGCTCATCTGCAGCGAATGCACCATGGAAAATCATCAAGCACACTCCAACCAAGTTATTCTCGCAAAAACAGTTGTCTTCCAGATAATCGAAACAATGCGGCAAATGTTCGAAAACTGTGAGACAGCACTTAAAATCAGAGAAAAAATAATGATGACATTAGATAGGGAATGTCAAAAAGGTATCGCTATCTTCGATCTATCAACACAAAACTCTCTTGAAAAAATCAACGATCTTTTTGCATCGCTGAAGTTTCGTAAAAGTAACTTAAACGACCAAATGCAGAAAGTAGTCAATGCTCAGAGAGAACAGGTTGCACATTACAAGGACATGACCCAACTTGGAAAGGAGTTGCTTAGCAACGGGACGGATGAGGACATCATCGTTACTTTTGACCAGTGGTTCAACACCATTGCTATGATTGAATCTTCCACAGACTCCCAGATCCCGGTCAGCGATCTTTGCGAGGTCAAAGGAATATCTGACATTGCACAAAAATGTTTGACCCACCTTCAGCAACTTAAATCAATATTGGAAGGTAAGCGCCAGAATTGAATAATGATCCAGTGAACTAATCCTTAGATATCATAAATAAGATATTAGATATTATTAATAACTTTTCAAGACTGTCTTGATAAAGGGCAGGGCCCGAAAGCTCGAAGTAAAATCAAATTTTGAGCCCTTCTTTACTCTCGTTTATATGTATATGTATATATATAATTATATATATATATATATTATATATATATATATATATGTGACAGTGCACCTCAAAACAAACAAAAAGTCGCCAGACATGAATTTTTAGTTAAGTCCACATTCTGAAAGTGCAGACTTTAAGCTTTAAAATGATGTATAACTCAAATCAAATGGACTCTCCTAACCTATCTAAATATTGGAAAGAAAGCACAAACTCAGGAAAAGTGTGAACTGAGAAAAGAGGCTCTGAAGTACAGTGTCTATTCAAGCACTTAATCTTTACTAAACCGTGCTGGCTGTGCGATGAATGGGACAAAAAACAGGAAGTAAACCACCAGAGTAACAACAATGAAGGGATTATCAGATTGAACTGAAATTGAGCATGCCTCATTAACACATTCTGTCCATAATCAATGTCAACTTTCAAAGCAGTAGCACTATCCTTTCAAAAGTTACTAGAGTTGAAAGTGAAGAGTGTGGACAAGGTTTTTTAGAAATGAAAAAGGGATTCTAAAGACACACATAACCACACTATTCTACCAAAAATGTTCCAGATAAACTGCTAAAAAAACACACTTTCCTGCCCGTTTTATGATACCAAATTTTAGCATAATGTAAAAGAAGACCCGCTCTTTCAGAAAATATGAAAAAGTAAAGTTCGGCTAGATTGACCCATTTCACTTATTTTCAGTCCTCACGCAAAATCAGTGTGTGCGACTTTATGTTCGTTTTGAGGTGCACGGTCACATATATATATATATATATAGGTATATATAATCTTACGCTGTATTTTGAATTCACAACCAGTATTATCCTTTGTTATCACGCCAACATCTGTGAATGTCAGTGAACATGAAAAGGATGACGTTCTTGGATCATTCGGACCTGTCGGCTCCTCTTTCTAATTCTCCTCGACTCTCCTCTCTTCGTCATTCTCATCCTTCCATTCTCTCTGAACTTGCTCTTAATAATATCCCTTGTCGCCCTTCCTCTGTAAATTATAAATTCAATTCAAAGCAATTATACTCTCTCTTTTTTTCAAACAAAACTTAACGTACAATAAGTCAGGAATTGCGTCACATGCGTACATTCGTCTGTTTGAGAAATAAATGATAGTTAACAAATATCACAATGTATGCATACCAGCAAAGTACAAACTTTTGTTTCGAGGAAAAAAAAAAGAACTGAGAGGTCCTCTAAAAAGCATGCTTGTATACTTTAAATTACTTTAAAAATCATATGAAAATATTTCATTACAAATACTTAACACAAAAATAACTAAAACAAGACGGAACAAAACAAGGGAAACACAACAACATAACACGCAATAATTTGAAAGGCATGAGGGCAAGACAGAATAAAGGGAAAGAGAGAGAATCTATACCTATCGACATGCTGAACAAAGGAAATGGAAGATGGAATTGAGGAGGTGCTTTGGACAGTTGATGGCTTGACGCAGCTGAACAAGGATTGTGCAGATAAGATTGCGTATTTCATTTCTTTAATGACTAATTAATGATGTATTCTATTAAATGATAATGATGGTGGTGATGAACCTTGAAGTTGTTCTTACTTAGCTACTGAAAATGAATATCCCAGAGGGAATTTAACAGAAAACATTTAAATCTTATTTCAAACATATCCATCCTCAACATCTCGTACTGTCTATTTCTGTCTCCTCCTCCTTTCTCAAGAACTGTTTTCCTCTCATTTCTTCGTCCCTCGTCCCCCCTCTAGTTGTCCTTCCTTGTTACCCCGCACCTTCCTACCCCATCCCCAACAAGAACCGCACGTACCCAGTACTCCAGATTTTCCTACACCATGTACACAGAGAGTGTATTAGGGAGCTTTGGATTTTCGCGACGGGCACGTACAGAGAGAGAGAGAGAGAGAGAAAGAAAATGTTCTGAGCATGCGCTAAACGCGTTTTTCACGACGCGTTCTGGGATATTTTTACGTCCGCTCAATTCACGACGGAGAGAGCTACTTGATGCACCGATCCTACGGGGGCGCCATTTTATTTTTTATAAGTTGCGTCCCAGCGTAATCTAAAGCTACTTTTCAACACGACGCAGGGGAGAGGAGAACGTCCAGCTTAAGCGTCGTCTCAAGCGTCTGCATTGCAAATCTAAAGCTCTCTAATAAGAGAAACGAGAAGACGCAACCTTTAATGTCACCCATAATCCTCATTATCATCTCTTTAGAGAGGAACCATTACATAGGGGTTGTCCAGGGGCTATGACACTTTTGTATACGATGATCACTACAAATGTGCGACATTCTATCTTAATTTTTGATAATGTCACTTTACTATAAGTATGTTAACCTAATCTGTGATGTAACCGAAAAGGGGAAAAGAACTCTGCAAACCATCAAAATGAGAAAAGGACGAAAGAGACGCAATGCCCGTATGTGTTGACTTTCGTTATCACGGGTTTAAATATTGCTCGATATAGGTATCTGCTAACGTATGATTGAATTAAACTTAATTCTTAATTAAACTTAATACTGGCTTTCATTTTCAAAAAAAACTGCTTAAATTAGATGTAATGAAACCATGAAGTTAGAACAGCTACTATATTCTTAGTGTCTATTGTCTGTTGTATCTGAATAATTAATCCTATAAACAGTCCTGTACTCTGGATGGTGTCTTTTACGCAATATAAACATACATGATATGTAACGTCTATATTCCGTTTGAATCATTAATGATTATAAACATTCCTATACTCCGAAGGGTGTGCTCTATTAATGCAAACCATACATAGTTATAACGACTTCCAATCCATCCAATCTAAAACACAACATGTTCATGTTGCATGTTCACATACTTACGATCAAGATTGTACAACATAAGTGCAAAATTCAAGTATTTATGCAAACATTTATTGACATTCAAAGCTTGTTGACATTACGCCCAATAAGCTTTGAGTGTTTTAATAAATGTTAGGAAGTGGAAGGGGGAAATGTAACGTGGTGGTCCTCATGGTTCTAGAGAAACGGAACAGTAAGTGCCTACACTCAGAAATCAAGTTGAATAGGCAACCTTTGATCGACCATTTGAGCTTTGTGCAATTTGTCCTAACCATAAAGCCATTAATGATATCAGTGAGTATAGGGAAAATCACATCAAAA
This sequence comes from Diadema antillarum, assembly GCF_040938485.1. Taxonomy (NCBI): domain Eukaryota; kingdom Metazoa; phylum Echinodermata; class Echinoidea; order Diadematoida; family Diadematidae; genus Diadema; species Diadema antillarum. The sequence goes on along the minus strand of NW_027271437.1, from coordinate 811,505 downwards.
TCTATTCGGCGGTGAGTCGCTGGGAGGAACGCCGTGTTGCATATAGACTGTATAGAAACAGAGTATTTACCTATTCTTCGATCACAAGTACAATTCTTCAGTCGTGTATAAGTATAGTTTAGTGAGTCTTCTCATCTATTTTGGAGACCGGACTCCAAAGTTGTATTATCACAATATGGCGACGAAGGACGGCGCAATGGAGCATCATCTCGAGTGTCCCATCTGTATGGATATCTTTGATGACCCTCGATGTCTGTCGTGTTCGCACACATTTTGTTCGAGTTGCATCGACGACTTGGTCGACGGTGGAACCACGGTAAGGTGCCCCGAATGCCGTCAGGAGACGATAATAGATGTGACCCGTGGAGCGGCGGCGTTGAATCCGAACAGCATAGTTAACAGGATGGCAGAAACGCTGAAAAATAAGAATTCTAAAGTAGATGACTCTGTGTGCGACAAGCATCAGCCAAACTTGAAAAAGTACTTCTGTACGAAATGCGAGGAGTTCATTTGCAGCGAATGCACCATGGAAAATCATCAGGAACACTCTTCACAAGTACGTCTAGCAAAGACAGTTGCCCTCGAGATAGCCGAAACAATGCGCCAAATTTTTGAAAAAAGTGAGACATCACTCGGAATCAAAGAAAGAGTAATGAATGCATGTGATGAGGAATGTAAAAGAGGCATCGCGATCTTCGAACCATCAGCGCTTATTGCTCTTGAAAGATTAAACGATCTCTTTGCTTCGCTAAAGTCTCGCAAAAGTACCTTGAATGAGCAACTGCAGGATATGATAGCCTTTGAGAGGGAACAGGTGGCACAATGTAACGATATGACTCAACTTGGAAAGGAAATACTAGACAACGGCACGGATGAAGACATCATCGCAACTTTTGAGCAATGGTCCAACGCGATGTCAAAGATTGACTTTTCCACCAACTTCAAACTCCCGGCCATTGTTCAAGAAGGGGTCAAAGGAATATCGGACACGGCACAAGAATGTCTTGACCACCTTCGACAACTTGAAGTGATCTTGTCGGGTAAGCACCTGAGAAGCCAACATTGATCCAGTAAAGACCAAGCCCCAGACATCATAACTATAGAGAGCATTATGTTTATGTTATATTGACCGGCACAGAGCACTACATGCGTAGCCTATAGTAGAACTGAGCATTCCTTATATGTTCATTTCTGTTAGTTGCTATACGTTTGAATTCGTTGTTATGTATTTCATTTGTTACTGTAACTGGAGGAAAATCATAATGCTTGATACGAACAAAAAAAAAACAACCAAAGTGCCTCATACCCATCAAGATTGGTAAAGAGAAGTGAAATGACTGCTTGAAATTATCACACATTATCAGAATCCTTACTTTTTTCATCCACTCTTGGTTGCTTATTTTTCATTAAGGCATGACTGGTGTATCACCCTAAACGTAATATCAACGCTAAATGTAATATCGACCCTAAATGTAATACACTTTAACGCTAACCGGAGACAACCCTAAATGTAATACATGTTAACCCTAAATGTAATACCAACACTAAATGTAATACATGGCAACCCTAATATCGACCCTAAATATAACACGTTTCAACCCTAAATGTAATATCGACCCTAAATGTAATACATCTTAACCCTACACGTAATAACGACCCTAAATGTAGTACATGTCAACCCTAGATGTTATAACAACCCTAAATGTAATAACGACGGTAAATGTTATACATCTTTACCCTTACTGTAATAACAACGCTATTACACGCTAATTGTAATAACCTGAAACAACCCTTACTGTAATACATTTTAACCCTAAATGTAATAATCGGAGAAAGCCTTAGTGTAGTACGTGTCAACACGTACATGTTTCATATTAGATTCGACTATGTCACAAAACTGTGTGCTCTTTAATCGGGCTCTCAGACGTAAGTGTTCCGGAAGGACAACAATGTCTTTTCCGACTTGCTGGAATCCTGCACTATCTGATAAAACCTGTATTGCTGTATTCTTTTTAATACCCGACCGAATACCTTTTGACCTCAAATAATCATTGTTATCAATACCAAACTCTTCTAGTAAAACTCGAAAATCTTTAAGATAACCTTCAGGGTTAATCAATGGTGTAACAGACATAACTATATCCTTGTACAACATTTTCTGTAAAAAAAAAAGAAATCATCTTTTTATCAGTCTTTAAAGCGGCATTTTTCCATATTATATGTAATCTGAAAGCTTACATCGAGGTGTTGTATACCAGAGAGGTGGTAGCGAGAGTGGAAAGATGATGAGGGCAACGAATGTCCGGAATGCGGAGTAACAAAAAAGAAAAGAGAAAAGAACAAGAAAAAGACAAGTATATTAGAAGTGCCAGTCGATGGTTGGAAAGGAAACACAATAATCAAGATTGACATGAGTTAGAAAGTCAGCTCATGCAGATGGTTCAAAATGAACATAAGAAAATGGTTTTACACAGAGAGAGCATTATAAATTTGCAGAGTATATTCCTCCACTGGTTTAAAGACAATGCAAACCGCACAGAAGATGAATTGTCACTAAAAATATGAGCTCACAATCGTTACAGTTTAATGGATTGTTGTCATGAATCATATGGGGAGAACTCTCTTTTGCATGTTCTCACAGGGCGCTGCCGCCGCACCGCCCCGTAACTGGATCAAAGGCTTTCTCTTCTGAGAGTCTACAAAGTAGGCGAAACAAAATAATGCTTCTTCAGTTCAATAATTGCGTGGTTTATTGTACTGGATTTTGAAACGTATTTACAACATTGGAATAAAAATGGCGATTAACAATCATTGACAAAACTGTTGCCAATTAAGAGATACATTTAAATGTTATCGCTAAAGTCAGTTGGTTCTTGTTCTCGGGATGAGATCATCTGTCCTCTCCCATCAGTTTCATCAAACTTGAGTCCCCTCTAGACGGAGTCCCCTCGATCCCTCTCTAGTAGACTCTGCAGTCCAATACAGTTGGAGCTTCCTCCAGCCTAAAACTCCTTGCTCCCACCTTAAACTCGGATCCTTGCTCCGACATTAACCGCCCTGTCAATTACAACGAGTGACATACACTTATAAGTTCAGCAATCTTAACAAAACACTAGTTTATACAATTGCTCAATGAAATTGTTCCTTCATGAATGAAATACCTACATTTCATGAGTTTAAGCAGGGAGCACCTCCCTGGTTTAAGACAGGTTTTGGCTGGTATGTTTACGTCAACAAATCTGTCAACGCTGGGTCAGCCAGCGAGGATTAACTGTCATGGAAACTGTGTTCCCAGTTATGGCCCTAGGCCTCTGGTGCAATAAATCTTTATGGCCTTTTAGCTCAGTATTCTGAAATGGCTTGTAGTAGTACTGGCTAAACTATTAAACATTCCCTCACTCTTACACTGATGCATGTAACAAAATACTGTGAGGCAATAATGACATTAAAATATTATATCTTGACTCTTCATCTTATGAAGGATTACATGATTACATGAAAATTACAGTGAGAAAGATTGGTCAACTTATACAACTTTCGTTGGCGTTTCTGCCCTTTCTGTGCAAGTTACTTTCTCCCTGGCCCCTGCCGCAACCTCCTTCGGGTTGATGAGAGATTTCTCTAGTGCTCGGACTGTCAAACGTACACTGAATGTGGCCTTTTGCCACCACAACCTCTTTCTCCTTGTTCCAAACCCATCTACCAAAGGGTAGACCAGTATGTCGGCGACACTGATGTACACCGAACCCTCCCAACGAACTGGATACAAACGTAGTGATTTCACAAACAATTTTGTGCTCTGGTCTGAAGAATTTTGGGTTTTGCATCCCGCTCAGAAAACTTTCTACCAATGGTCAGAATGGACACACCCCTATGAGTGACTTTTCCTCAATTTCAAAGAATTGTTTTGGAACATGATTTCCAAAGAAGGAGGATATTCCTCTGACATTAGCTGACCACTGCAGCTGGGTGTGACTATCAATTTCTTAACATATGCCTCTTCTGGGCTGTCCTCCCACTGGTGGACATTTGGCAGGTTTATGACCCTCGCTCCTGGTAGCGGTCCCCACTTGGTGTGAGTCACCCTCTCCCTTTATGTTACGCTTTATTACACTCGTGCCCCTGACGTAATGAAGGGCTGAGGGGTTACTGCCCTCTTGCTTCCTGTGCAGTGTAAACTCATTTTTAGTGAATGCCTTGCACATAAACATAACTTTGATGCAAAAGGGCTGCTGAGATTATCAGTAAGACTTTCACATGGACAATGTAACCTACCATGTCGTGACACATGTATTATTGTAAAAAGCAATGTCTCAAACTTAGTTTTCGCACAGGGAGTCTAAACAATATTACAGTAGGAACAATACAGCAAGGAATGTATCGCATAATTATCCTTCCCCCCCCCAAAAAAAAAAAAAAATCGTATATATGATATTCCATAACCTCTGTGCTTATTCTAATCGATTTTGATCAATTCGGACTCCTAAATACTTTGTACAGGGTGCTTCAGTTGGGGTCATACGGACCGTAATGGTAAAGCAAAGTACAGCAAAGTACAAAGTTTTGTTTCGAGAAAAAAAAAAAGAACTGAGAGGTCCTCTAAAAAGCATGCTTGCATACTTTAAATTACTCAAAGAATTGTATTAAAATATCTCATTACCAATACTTAGCACAAAAATAACTAAAACAAGACTAAACAAAACAAGGGAAACACAACAACATAACACGCAATAAATTGAAAGGAATGGGGGCAAGACAGAATAAAAGGAAAGAATCTATACCTATCGACATGATGAACAAAGGATACGGAAGATGGAATTGATGAGGTGCTTTGGACAGTTGATGGCTTGACGCAACTGAGCAAGGATTGTGCAGATAAGATTGCGTATTTCATTTCTTCAATGACTAAATGATGTATTCCATTAAATGATAATGATGATGGTGATGAACCTTGAAGTAGTTGTTACTTAGCTACTGAAAATGAATATCCCAGAGGAAATGTAAGTGAATTTAACTCTGAATGATGTGTAAATGCAAACCATACATATATACCGGGTGTCCCAAAAAAAAAAGAGGAACGGTGGATTTTCAGTACCTTTTGTTCTAAGAGTGATATATTTTTTGACATCATTAGAAAGAGCATCTTCCCAAAAAGACCATGATGCCAAAATCATTAAATTTGGTTCAGTACTTTTTATTCTACGCAAATTTCTGTAAATGCAGTCAATTTCAATTTTTTGCAACTTATGAGATTATAATTTGGGTGCGACACGCGTTCCATACGGTGAATTGTGTAAGCTCGTTGATCCATGCAACAAAAGATAACGATTTCATATTGGGCGCACACACACACACACACACACACACACTCTGTTTTTTTCCTGGCCCGTGCCCAATGTGAAAGCTGTATCTTTTGTTGACATGGATCACCGAGCTTACACAATATTCACCGTATGGATCGCGTGTCGCGCCCAAATTATTATCTCATAAGTCGCAAAAATCCGGCGAAATTTGAAAATGACTGCATTTATAGAAATTGGCGTAGAATAAAAAGTACTGCACCGAATTTAATGATTTTGGTATCATTGTCTTTTGCGGAAGATGCTCTTTCTAATGATGTCAAAAAATGTATCACTTTTAGAACACAAGGTACTGAAAATCCACCCTTCCTCTTTTTTTGGGACACCCGGTATAACAACTTCTAATCCAAAACACACCAGCACAAAAACGTTTTTGTTACGTGAACACATACTTACGAACATGATTCTACAAACATGAGTGCAAAATTCAAGTATTTATGCAAACATTTATTAACATACAACGCTCGTTGACACAAGGCCCAATAAGCATTGAGTGTTTTAATAAATTTAAGGAAGCGGAAGGGAATAAATGTAATGTGGTGGTCCTCATGGTTCTAGAGAAACAGAACAGTATATCTATACTCAGAAATCTTAAGTAGGCAACCTTTGATCTACCATTTGTGCTTTGTGCAATTTGTCCTTACCAGAAATCCATTAATGATATCAGTGAGTATAGGGAAAATCATTTCAAAATCTATTCTGGGGTGAGTTGCTGAGAGGCACGCCGTGCTGCATATAGACGGTATAGAAACAGAGTATTTACCTATTATTCGATCACAAGTACAATATTCGTCAGTAGGTATAGGCTAGTGAGTTTTTTTTTTTTTTTTGAGACGGTACTCCAAAGCTATAATATCACAATATGGCGACGAAGGACGGAGCAATGGAGCATCATCTCGAGTGTCCCATCTGTATGGATATCTTCGATGACCCTCGATGTCTGTCGTGTTCGCATACATTTTGTGCGAGTTGCATCGACGACTTGGCCGACGGTGGAAGCACGGTAAGGTGCCCCGAATGCCGCCAGGAAACGATGATAGACGTGACCCGTGGAGCGGCGGCGTTGATTCCAAACAGCATAGTTAACAGGATGGCAGAAACACTTAAAAATAAGAACTCCAAAGTAGATGAATCTGTGTGCGACAAGCATCAGCCCATCCTAAAAAAGTATTTCTGTATGAATTGCGAGGAATTCATTTGCAGCGAATGCACCATGGAAAATCATCACGAACACTCTTCACAAGTACGTCTAGCAAAGACAGTTGCCCTCGAGATAGCCGAAACAATGCGCCAAATTTTTGAAAAAAGTGAGACATCACTCGGAATCAAAGAAAGAGTAATGAATGCATGTGATGAGGAATGTAAAAGAGGCATCGCGATCTTCGAACCATCAGCGCTTATTGCTCTTGAAAGATTAAACGATCTCTTTGCTTCGCTAAAGTCTCGCAAAAGTACCTTGAATGAGCAACTGCAGGATATGATAGCCTTTGAGAGGGAACAGGTGGCACAATGTAACGATATGACTCAACGTGGAAAGGAAATACTAGACACCGGTACGGATGAAGAAATCATCACAACTTTTGAGCAATGGTTCAACGCGATGTCAAAGATGAATTTTTCCACCAACTTCAAACTCCCGGCCATTGTTCAAGAAGGGGTCAAAGGAATATCGGACACGGCACAAGAGTGTCTGGACCACTTTCGACAACTTGAAATAATCTTGTCGGGTAAGCACCTATGAGAAGCCAATATTGATCCAGTAAAGGCCAAGTCTCAGGCATCATAACTTGAAGAGAACATTATGTTATGTTGAGCAGCAATGGGCACTGCGTAGTACAACTGAGCATTCCTGTATTGTTTATTGCATGTTTGAATTCTTTAAATGTCATTTATTTCATTTTGTTACTGTAACGGGAGGAAATAATGTATCAAGTGAGCAGACACTAAGGAAAACATGCCAAAAAGAAGCGTTCCAATTCAGGCCACTTTTGTTCTGTATAGATTGCCTTTGCTGAGGGCACAAGGTCTGCCAAACTTTGCCTCATACCCATTAATATTGATGGAGAGTGTATGTATTGCCCATATGCCCTGTAACCACATAGCAGAAATGGAAGCACATGAAATAGGGGCACAAACCCTGGGAATACTGGAGGGGGCTGACCACTGCCAGACAGCACCTGTCCCCCATATTTCATTCTGACCAGGGACCACTCCTGGCACTCATGAGGACGAAGCCATGTGCTTCTGGTAGAAAAATATTCAGTCTGTTTCTGTACTCCATACGATAAACATGAAGGTTGGTTCCACTCCACATTATAGTAGTCTTTGTTGAGTACTTCGGTATTTTCTACACTGGCGACGAGGATTATGCGGACATACGCAGGACTATGGCTTTGATCGGGAAAGTGGATGAATTTCGTCCCGACCAGGAGGGGTGGGACCAATAAACTGAGAGACTTGAGCACTATTTTGGTGCTAATGGTATTACAGACTCCGGTAAGCAGCGGGCCATCCTGCTTACCGTCATCGGCGCAAAGGCCTACAGCCTTTTAAGGAATCTCGTGTCTCCCGCGAAACCAGGAGATAAATCATTTGACAAACTCTGTGCCCTTATGAAAAGGCACTATACCCGGTCCCGAGTGAAATTGTTCAACGCTGTAAGTTCAACAGCCGTTTTCGGAGCGAGGGGGAGTCTGTGGTTGACTTCGTGGCATCCCTCCGTTCGTTAGCCGAGCACTGCAATTATGGCCAGCAGCTCGACATGATGCTAAGGGATCGCCTCGTTTGCGGCATAAATGATGACAATATTCAGCGTCGCCTCCTCTCCGAACAGAAGTTGGATCTCAAGGGAGCGATCGACATCGCTCAGGGGATCGAAACGGCCAACGCCAATGTCAAAGACCTGAAGCGTGCGCAGGCGTCTTCGGCAGCTGGGCAGGGGGAAGTACACAAATTCCAATCGACATCGAGTTCGCCGAAGTCCAGTACTGGGCGTGCCCCGGCGCAACAGCCCCGCGGAAGGCATGTTACCGATGTGGTGCTAATCACTCTCCTGACACCTGCAGGTTCAGAAACAACATATGCGGGAAGACAGGCCACATCGTACGAGTGTGCCGTAGTCGCCGAAACGACAATGTGCGCATGGCTGATGAGGAAGACGCACCAACCAGCGAGGACTGTGTGGACCGTCCTGAGAAGGAGGGTACTTCGCAAACATATCCGCTTTTTAATGTGAAGACTGGGTCTAACCCTCCAATGACAGTGACAGTACTGATCGATGACGTCGAGACGGAAATGAAGGTTGACACAGGGGCGTCGCTGTCCCTGGTTCCCGCCAGCAAATTTGAGAAATGTTGGCCCGGAAAAGCCCTCAGGCCGTCGTCAACAAAACTTCGCATATATACGGGAGAACTTCTCGACATCAAAGGGGAGATCCACGTCGCAGTCGAATATGGTCAGAAAACATACAATCTGACGCTGATAGTAGTAAATGCTGTCGGACCGTGTCTTCTCGGCAGGGACTGGCTGAGACAAATTAAGTTGGACTGGGCCCAGATCCACGCTGTTCGTGCTACCGACGTCAACGACCTCCTCCATAGGCATGAGAACGTCTTTAGAGAGGAGCTGGGCTGCCTGCAGGGGAGCGTGGCGAAGCTACATGTGGAGGCTGATGCACAGCCTCGATTCTACAAAGCGAGAGTGGTCCCTACGCGATGAGATCACTGGTGGAAAAGGAGCTTCAAAAACTCGAGAACGATGGCATCATCGAGGCAATACAATTTTCAGAGTGGGCAGCGCCCATTGTACCGGTACTAAAAGCAGATAAGAAGTCTGTGCGCATATGTGGTGATTTCAAACAAACAGTGAATCGTGCGGCAAAGTTGGATAGATATCCAATACCAAAGATTGAAGATTTGTTCGCTTCATTGAGTGGGGGACAGAAATTTTCGAAATTGGATCTGTCCCAGGCCTACAATCAAATCGTGCTTGACGAGGAATCGCGAAAATATGTGGTAATAAATACACACAAAGGCCTGTGTCGTTTCAACCGGCTACCGTTTGGAGTAGCATCAGCACCGCGAATCTTCCTGCGAGTGATGGAAAATCTTCTTCGTGACATTCCACGCGTCACCGTGTACCTCGATGACGTGTTGGTGACAGGCAAGGATGACCACGAACACCTGGCCACCCTCGATATGGTACTCAACCGGCTGGAGCAGGCCGGGCTGCGCCTGAAAAAGGCAAAGTGTCAATTTACGCAGCGTTCTGTCGAGTACCTCGGACACGTGATCGATGAGCAGGGGTTGCACCCAACCGCGAGCAGAGTGCGAGCTATCCAAGAACCTCGTGCTCCGGGAAATGTGACTGAGCTGCGTTCCTTCCTCGGTCTCTTGACATACTATGGGAAGTTTCTGCCCAAGCTATCGACGACGCTCGCACCCCTTCATGCCTTATTGAGAAAAGGCAGTGCGTGGAAATGGGGAGCTGATGAACAAGCAGCTTTCACGGAAGCGAAAGAGCTACTTCTCAGCTCTCAAGTGTTGGCCCACTTCGACCCGACCAAGGAATTAGTTGTATCCTGCGATGCGTCCCAGTATGGGATAGGTGCCGTGCTCGCGCACCGCATGGACGACGGTGCGGAGAAGCCGATCGCATTTGCCTCCCGCACATTAGCCCCTGCTGAACGGAAGTACGCACAGATTGAGAAGGAGGGCTTGGCGTGCGTGTTTGGGGTGACGCGTTTCCACTCTTTTCTTTGCGGTCGAAAGTTCACCCTTGTAACCGACCACAAGCCGCTCCTCGGTCTGTTCAATGAAAATCGACCCATTCCCGCTCAGGCATCAGCACGAATCCAACGGTGGGCCCTCACACTTGCGAGTTACGAGTACACGCTGCGTTTCAAACCGACGGCAGCACACGCCAATGCCGATGCACTCAGCCGGTTGCCACTGCCATCGGCTCCATCGTCGATTCCGATGCCGGCTGAAACAGTACTCCTGATGGAAACGCTCGAGGCCTCCCCAATCACCGCGGCAGATATTCGCCAGTGGACGCGTCGCGACCCAGTATTGTCGCGTGTGTATCGCTATGTGGAAGGTGGGTGGCACGACGTCCATCAAGATATTGACGATGATTTTGAAACCATTTCGGCAGCGGAGAGATGAGCTCTCCCTTCAGGATGGATGTCTGATGTGGGGAAATCGCCTCGTCATCCCCAAACAAGGGCAGCAACGCGTGCTGTCCGCACTTCATGATAGTCACCCGGGGACCGCACGAATGAAAAGCTTCGCACGAGCATTTGCATGGTGGCCGAAAATGGATAGCGACATCGAAGGCGTTTCGAAAACATGTACGAGCTGCCAAGAAAATCAAGCGATGCCAGCAAAAGAGCCGCTTCATCCATGGTCATGGCCCTCGTGTACGAGGTCACGTTTTCACATCGACCATGCAGGTCCGTTTATGGGGAAATTCTTCCTCATCGTGGTCGACGCCCACTCGAAGTGGATGGAGGTAGTTCCAGTCGCCTCAATGAATGCGACGACTACAGTTGATGAATTGCGCAACATGTTCGCAACGCACGGCCTGCCGGATAAAATTGTGTCGGACGACGGTCCGGCATTTGTGAGCGAGGCATTTGGAGAGTTTTTGAGGAAGAATGGAATTTCGCACACGACATCGTCCCCGTACCATCCCGCATCAAATGGCCTCGCCGAACACGCCGTCCGGAGTTTCAAAGACGCGATGGGGCGCATGACAGAGGGATCCATCGAGACTCGAATCGCGCGATTTCTCCTCAAATATCCACAACGGGCGTGTCACCATCACAGCTGCTAATGGGACGCCGGTTGACAACGGCCCTCGATCGCATGATACCCGATGTCGCTTGGTGCGTTCACGACCGGCAGTTGAAACAGAAAGCAGGGCATGATCACGGCACAAAGCAGCGTTACTTCGTGGTGGGACAGGAAGTGTGTGCCAAAAACTTCTCGTCAGCTACGCCAAAATGGCTGAGAGGAAAGATAGTGGGCTGTAGAGGCCCCGTGTCCTTCGACATCGAGCTGGAAGACCACCGAGTTGTCCGTCGGCACACAGATCACCTACAGCAGAGAACGACGAAGCTTAGCGATGACCGCGTGACCAGCGACGACGCCGGGGGGATTGACATCGGCCATGCTACCCCCACAGTACCGACAACCCCACCATTGCCACCGCTGGGGGTTGGACGCGAAGTAGCAAATGATCCACGAGAGGAGGAAAGCCCTTCTCTGAGAAAAAACATATCCTATTCGTGACCGGCGACCCCCAAATCGATATGGGTTTCCGCTATGTCACTAAATAATAATAGTGATAATAAACAAGACTCATGAACGGATTGGTATATTGACACACACACACACACACACACACAAGTGACTCATGGACTTATTTGTCAAGAACATTGTTCATGAGGAATTCATCAATGATGTACAACTAATGTTAAAATGTTAAAGCTGGTTTCTGTCTTATTTACATGTACACAAATCCAAACTAGAGAGGGGCCGTCAAAGGCGGCAGACCCACGCCTAAGTACAAAGTCGGGGTAAACATAATGTGCATTCGGTCATCTACCAGAATTCGGCCACTTAATTGCCAGTGTGCTTTATCACCAGCCAGTGAGTTCTACCAAAGATCGTACACTGAAGTGTACGATCTTTGGTTCTACAGTCACATCACACGCAAATCACATCATTACACATACGGTATTAACACTCATTCACGTACAGGAAAGTCCTTAAGTCTCCTCCAAAAATCCATCGAAAATCCCAAATTCCACCGTCAAAAGTGCAGAATCGGAACTTTTCCAAGCGCGCGCGAATTAAGTCCAGTTTTAAGAGTATTGTCTACGCGACGGGTCGCGGAAAAAGCGCTAAAAATCGAGAAATACGCCGTTTTCTTGCGGGATATTTTGATTATAGCAAGCCGAGAGTGTGATGATATCAAAGGTCGTATGAGTGTACGATCTTTGATGGTATCCACAAAAGCAAAAAAGAAAAACAAAATTTACGTACCCCCTAGGCAATTACCCCTATGATTAGTGTCTACGGGAATTATTCAATGCAAGGGTTGAATGCAAATGTCTACTGCACCAGTATTCGGCCACCAACGAGCGCCGCAACGTCCCCGGTGCAATTTTGCACCAACAGTGTAGAGCGCGATGCATTTTCAGCGGCCTTGCACACGCATTGACATTGAGCACGCATACCGTGCAGTGTGACTGCGACCGAGCAAAATGCTCCTCCAACGAAAAAAACAATCAATGTTAATTTGAAAAATCATCAAAATACGGGCCAGTTTGTGATGACGGAGAACGAACTTTCATAAATCTAGAAGGACATAGTCCCTCAAATAGGCCTAAACGTAAATTTCGGAATTCTTACGAACATTTGAGCAGCGAAGTCGGATCGTTGGGGAGTTTATGTTTTCGTATGGTAGCGGAAAATCGCAAAGTGAGAAACGGGAAATTTTCGGAATGGTCACTATACCATGGGGTCAAAACTTCAAGGTCACACAGAATTTGCAAGGGTCAACCGATTATCACCAAAATCTAGTCGATTCTTTCCTGCCATTATCCAAACATCCCCATAACATTTCGTGCAAATCCGTTTACCCGTTCTCTTGTTATCTTGTACACAAACAAACAAACAAACGAACAAACAAAAAAAAAAACAAACAAACAAACATACGGAACCCTTTACATAACCCCCTGCCGATTTTCATCGGCGTGGGTAATGAGGTGTAATTTGGTAATGTGGTGTAGCCTATACACCAGGGTGGTTCAGAACTGGATAATGTGAAGTCAGAATAATACAATTCCAGAACATTGAACACTAACAGTGTTAAACAAAACAAAAAACAAAAAACAAAAAACAATACTTTTGGAGTTTTACAGTTATGATATCGGTTGTTGGGTAATGTCTGACTCCACTCACTCATTCTAAATTCCATTTGATCATTCGTTATATTATAATTTATTATTCTGATGTCACACTTGTCGTTGTATACATGTATTATATTGTTCAAACATTTGTTTAGCCAACTGTAGATAAGTATGTACGCCTTGTACGGTGTGTTGTAGTTACATGTAATACCAGTTACATTATGGATGTTGCTATGTTTGTATACTGTTCAGGCTCCTATACTATTCAGGCTATTAAGTGTAGGTTGACTGTATGTCTATTATTCGGTGACACTGCCTGAGAGTTAGGGGGGAAGGAATGTAATGTATTGCCCATATGCCCTGTAACCACATAGCAGAAATGGAAGCACATGAAATAGGGGCATAAACCCTGGGAATACTGGAGGGGGGCTGACCACTGCCAGACAGTACCTGTCCCCCATATTTCATTCTGACCAGGGACCACTCCTGGCACTCATGAGGACGAAGCCATGTGCTTCTGGTAGAAAAATATTCAGTCTGTTTCTGTACCACTGTGTACTCCATACGATAAACATGAAGGTTGGTTCCACTCCACATTATAGTAGTTTTTGTTGAGTACTTCGGTATTTTCTACAGAGAGATTTGAAATGACTGTTTGAAATGATAACACAATATCATTATCCTTACATTTTGTCATCCATCCCTTGATGTTTTTTGTTTGTGTTTGTGTGTGTGTGTGTGTTTATGTGTGTGTGTGTGTGTTTGTGGTCATTAAGGCACGACTATTTTCAAGCAAAGGGCTCTTTAGCTCTGAAAACAATTGTTCATCAAATTTTGCCAAAACAGATCATTTGGAATCACGTAACCAAATTTAGAAATCAATTAGTGTTAAATGTAAGAGGTAAAATTATGAGAAGTAATCAGCATTACAAATGAAATATCAGTGACGAAGACTGTACCATCGATAAAGATAGAGTTATTTTACGGAAGAGATAAAGCAGTCAGGTGTAGATACAATGTTTGGTTAGTATGCTCAATTTACTTTACCTCTCTTTCTTCAACCTTTTATAATGATAATCTTAGTTGTGATACTTTTCCTGTGGCATTTGTAGTCTTGACATACAATGTATTAGTATGACACATTCTCTTTTGATTTAAAGTGTATGTATTTGACACCGGGAATTAACCTTTTTTATTTGCAATACTCTCAGTATCAAATGAACCCAACATGACAGAAAATGCTTTGAGTTAAAAAATAAATAACATCAACAACAACAGAAAACATAATCTTAATTCTGCACCCTCATGTTTGTGTTTTAGGAAATTTGCTTACTTTTTAAAATTTTCTATATAAATTGTAAGCCTCTGGTGTTCTGTAAACGATTATCTGCCTTTGTTATCATTAATTATTTTGAAAGTCATACCTTTATAATCTTACCGTTGTGTCACCCCTGAAGTGATTTCTTTTTCTATATTCATTGTTCAATGATGTTCATGTATTCTTAAACCATTTCTTCACAGTGTTTTTTTTTCTCTGTCCAACTGTTAGTGAAGTGTATAAACATGAAACATGAAAGCATAACTTCCATTGAATCTGCATGAATAGGGGTGTTATAGTAATATTCATAATCTGATGAGAAAGTAATGCTACCTCATAAAATCGCACATTTAATGCTGCAAGGCCCTTTTCATCTTTTGAATTCTCTTTCTTTCTAGCTATAAGGTGATTCAAGTTTCTTGAGTCATAAGACAAATCATTTCGTATTGATATATAACTTATGTTAACTTCAGACGGACAATATTCTACCCCAGTGAAAGTTTTTTTTATACATATATACATCCGCAAATACTCTTAAATTTGCATACAAACCCACAACATCTTTATGATCTCTCTCTCTCTCTCTCTCTCTCTCTATATATATATATATATATATACACACACATATACATATGTAAATGTTATATATACATATTATGTAGATAGATAATAGTATATAGATAGATAAAATATTATATATATATATATACATATATATGTATATAATTCTAATACATACCATATCTTCTCAACTCTACTCTTTATATTATCACAGAGATGACTACATGAAAATCATTTCTCTTGATGTCTTTCAGAATTGGCCAGCCAACCCAACTTCGATACCATGGCACCATCCCTTCATATCGGTGACCATGGAAACGAAGATGTTCTTGAATCACATAGCGACGCGGACCAGTCAGATGCCTCATCTCGCCCCCAAGCTGCCTCCCACTCTTCTCCTTCAGCAACAGATTCTAGTTCTCCGTTTCGTCGTCGTTCTTCATTTTTCTCGTCACTATTTCGAAGGCGTCGTCCCACTTCTTCAGGAGATCCTCCCTCCTTAACATCTCCTTCTTCCTCCTCCACCACTTCTTCTTCTTTTTCTCCTCCTCCGCCTCCGATTGCCTCTTCATCATCATCTCCACCTCCCCCTCCTCCATCTCCTCCTCCTCCTACAGCTGCTGCAGCTGTGCAAACCTCTCGTTCCATGTCCTATCCTTCTCCAGATGCCAGTTCAACCAAGCGTAATCCCCAGTCTCGTGCACAATAAGCAAACAGGAAGAGAGGGCGTGACCTTAGAGTGACCCCATATCATCATCTCAGAAAGAGTTGAATCATCGCATGTGTCTCGAAGAAGCAGGAGTCTTGGTATACTTTCATAGCATAAAGCGATGGCTATCATAATTAAGCCACATG
Source organism: Diadema antillarum (assembly GCF_040938485.1). Classification (NCBI taxonomy): domain Eukaryota; kingdom Metazoa; phylum Echinodermata; class Echinoidea; order Diadematoida; family Diadematidae; genus Diadema; species Diadema antillarum. The sequence continues at coordinate 795,493 of NW_027271437.1, read as the reverse complement.
ACGTCTGTTTTTACGATAATGCATGTCCCCAAGCCAACTGACCTAATAATCTATACGTTACACCCGGATTGAAGAAAACGAACTGGGCTGGTGATGCCGACCTCTCTCGATGACTTGCGCCAGGTGACTGGCAGGGGTCAATAAATCATATCAACTCTGCACATCATTTGATCATTCGAGATGAAGAAGAACATCCAAACAGGAAGGATCAGTACAGAATACAAACGAATGATATAGAATAAAACGGAAAAGAATAGAAGATTATGGAGGAGGTATTGACCTTCGTTATCGTGGGCAAATATTGCTATGGTTATGAAAAGGTAACTATTCTATGTAACGGGTGACGAGACGAAAGGAATGCATAAAGTTAAAGCAGCTCCGTCGAACTTGCATATCACCCATATCTATTGTCCATATAGACCATGGCCCTTTGTTAGTTTTGCCTTCAATTTGTAGCAAGCATTCTATGCCATTATGTGATAAAAACAGCCTGTGCGCAAATACTGTTAGGCAAAGTGTAATGCATTCTATGACAGAAGGGGATAGTGCTCTGGGAATGTTTATAGACCCCTATAAGCCCTTTGATACCATTATCACGTCATTTTTGACAATTAATTTTATTGCATAATGGCCTTGTTTTGTTTTTGTTTTTTTGTTTTTTTTTATTGTTCCATATTCCACATTTCAACAAATACATAAAACATAAACATCACAATACAAAAGCCTGGATGAATTGTCAAGTACAGCTTATAAGACAATAAAACATGTGAAATATGAGGAATCTACATAGAAGCATTGCTTGTAGAGTGTAGATTCCCAGATGTGGATGTGAGATTATTTCTTACTTGGTATATGTAATTAAAGGAATGACAATTTGTGAATTGGAGAAATATAAACGCCAAAAAGTAAAAAGAAAAAGAAAAAACAAAGAAAACAATGTCCGCGGCACAAGACTTCTTGAGAGTTGCGTGATCACCCGAGCGAGGTACAAGTCAGATGCAGTGTACAATAGCAGAGATACCAAATGTGTACAAAGGAAGTTCAGGAGATAATACAGAAATCACGAGCGAGGCACATGTTACAAAATCGATAATGTCAGTAATGTGAAGTATGAACAGAGAATGTCGAGGAAGATTGAAGAATAGCTATAGATATGAATTCAGAAAAACTAGTCTAAGTTGATGCTTAAATGAATAAAAAGACTGAGATTGGATTATTTCTCTATCCTTTAAGTCGTTCACTGCATAACTGTTTGAGGGGAAACTCCAGTTGGTTGAAGTCAGATTTAACAGGTAAGGTCACGCAAACAGACCTAATGGCAAAAAAAAAAAGAGTTATATTTGTCATCGTATCAAAATCAAGCGGAGTTAAATTGTTTATTCTGGCGTCGACTGTCTTTAGTATTTAACATTAATTTCATGTGAATGATGTACCAGGATGACTTCATCTATAAAGATCATATAAAAAAGTAAATATGAAACTGTGTGCGCAAGAGAAGCAAAGAGTTAAGTGTACCATGCCATGCGAAATACCCCTGTTTTTCAAAATTGCATAATCGTAAACCTTCAGCCTATGTTCGGCAATGTCTTTACACTCATTGATTGTCCAATGGTGTAATAGAAAATCAATACATTTTCTCATTATTTCACTGATGGTAGTGTAAATCAATGTAAACATGCAAAAACGAAAACAACGAATCTTACTTAAGGGCTCAAATTTTCAATTCAATTACTTTATTTTCATCGGATAAAAAGCGAAACATAACATAAAGTATACAAACAAAAACGTAAAGAAGTAATTGTTATAAAGTATAGTACAAAATGTATGTACGAATGAATGTCTAATGATATAAGACAAACATAAATGTATACTTTGCAGGAATGATATCTAAAGAAGTAAATAAAGCGATGGAAACAAGTGATCCACGAAAAAGCAGAGCTTGTTGACGTCGATCACTCGGTTAATGATATACAAGCAACATCGAATTATGTATCCAGATTTGTCTACGTTGAATAAAAATAGGCCTATTTATTAACTGTTATCATAAGTACATATTGTCAACAGTACTTAGTACAGAAGAAGTAGAATAACATGTCAATATTGCACACAGACAATATCCATTGATATGTGTTTACAAGGAAGACATGCTGACTAGAAACAATACATACATAATACTTACATGCACAGTGGTCACGCAAAAACAAAGTAGGCAAAATGCAAATATTTGTAAACAAAAGATACAATATTATGGCAAGAATGAAGAAACAATGACATTACAACAAAACGAAAAACAAAGAGAAGGGAGGATGAGCGGAAAAGAAGAAGAAGGAAAGAAGAGAAAAAAAGAGATGTCTGTGAACATCCCATTTCTTCGTCAGGACAGGAGAATGTACGAAAGTCATGACATAAACAATTCGATTATCAAGTATTGCTAAATCCAAAGTATCGCTAGATCATGTTGTGAATACACGGTTTAGTCATGTTGTTCAAACAGGATTGAAAAAGTGGATTCTTTTCAATTTGCTCTTACCCAGCTGTATGCAAATGCTGCTTAATGCCAAATGCTATCCATGCAAAACAAAAAAGATAGGTCTAGTTTTAAAGAAGAAAGACAAACATAGCAGTACACATTCATATCATTATAAAGAGATGTCTTGCATTATTAAGATTCATTTGCTTCATAAGGTGGTGTTATGATCACGACCATAAAGGTGAAACCAGCTGATACAATCTCCCAACAACTCCCATTTTTTGGTTTGTGCATGTAACAATTACTGCATAGAATTATTACAAATTTCAGAAATTGTTCAAGCCATTGGTGCTGAATTGGTCAAAGCATAATAATCCATTTTCAGATGAAACAAAAATCCAGCCAAAGTGCTTCAAAATAGTTCTAAAATATGAGATATATGGATAGAAACAACCAGTGTAAAAATTTGAATCAATATAATTAATGTTAAGTATTGTTAGATATACAAATTGTGAACAATACTTATAATGAAAATGTTTCTGGACTAAACCGTCTACATTTAATGGTCTATTGAGAAAAATAGCGATAACTCCTTATATTCTAGGGTGTTTTTTTTTTTTTTTTTGGGGGGGGGGCAAAATTATACATGGTAGGATGTTTTGTTGTACAACTGGCCTACTCATATGCGTCAAATGTGATATTTCAAACACTGCTCCCAATGGTAAACAGTACCTTTACGTTTCAATCACTTAATGCTGAATGATTCAAACTGTTTATTTTCTCATGAAGAGGAGAATTAAGGAATACTCGTGTCATTGGGATGCCCTCACTGCAAATAGTCCGGTGTTGAATAGTGAACACCGAGCTGGTGTTAAATTTTCGGTGCTCATTTATGGTGTTAAATTAACACCTCCGGGTGTCATTGTTTTTTGAAGAGTTTCTTAGTAACTGCACTTCTTGTTGATTTTTAATTTAAACAAGACAATCATGAATTTTACATTAAAATACTAGATTTTTGAAAAAAATGTGAAAATAAATTTACACCAAAGTAACACCAGCTGATGTGGTCTCTTATTGAAGCTGGACGGGTGTTAAACCATTGATATTAACACCAACAAATATCAAATCAACACCATGTGGTGTCATATTTGAATTAACACCAGTACAGTGTCAAAATAACACCAGGTACAGTGTCAAATTAACACCACACCATCACAGTGCATTTTCAGCACCTGTGGGTGTGGTCCTCTATTGAACTTTGATCGGTGTAAGATTTAACACCCGTGGTGTTAAATCTAACACCGATGTTTTTACAGTGCTAAAACAATGACATTATTACCTGACGTAATTTGAGAATGCTTTGATGACATGACCAATATTGCTGTGTTTAGACTTATACTTCAGTCTTTCCGCATCTTTCATAAGTATATTGTACGTTCGATCGGTTTTCCGAAAGGATGGATTGTCGTTTGTTTGTTTTTTCAGTAGTCATTTGATGTTATGCAATATATTGTAATACGTTTACCTTGTATAGCATGAAAATACTGAGCAACAAAATAATCCGGTACCACTTTGCGAGCAGAACGTATTCGTGTGAGAGAACAGATGATGTTCCCCAGCTGGCTTCAAAACTCGTCACGCCTTTCTTGGGTCAGAGCATGATGTGGTCATGCTTACGTGTGCGTGCACGGTTTACACTGCGCAAGAGAAAAGAAAGAACTACTTGTAGCACACTCTGGTGTTGAGCAAAATAGAGTTAACGAGGACCATTTGGTGGTTTGTTGCGTCCCTGTGGTTATCGCGTGCCCGTTGCTAAACTGAACTCCTTTCTAGGTAAGATGACAACGGTATATTGGTACTTTCTTCTTGTTCAAACGTTAAATTTTTTAATCAAGTCTGGAAGCTGAAAATCCATAGTTGTGTTGAAGTTGTATTGTTTTATGTGGTCCTTAAAACTTGTGATCTTCATTCTCAGTGCTATAGCACTGTATTAAATCAAGGTAAAACGGTAACAGAGCAGTTTCGTTTATCTGTTTATAAATCTATGTATTTCCTTGACATTTATTTCTACATCAAGAGTTCCTTTTGCTTATTCGTTTGTCAGCCGATAGAGACACATAATTATTTTGCAACCGACGTAAGCTCTCTTGAAACTATCTTAAAAGATTTGACTTGTTCAATTATTAGTCACAACCTTTTAGACGGTTCATGTCATGTTTGATTGCTCTGTTCCACAGGTTCCGCTGTATTATTTTGATACATAATGATATAGATAATGAATGATATGATAATAATACAATGAATAGATAACAATGACGCAAATAGAATCAGCCGCTAGTGGTATCTCTAACTTTTTCGATCACGTCGGTCTTGTAGAGTATATTTAGTTTGAATAAAATCTGAGATTTTCAGATATAAAGTGCTGCTTATCCGTCAAGAAGTTTTGCACTTTTTTTTCATTCACACGTAATACTATGTCCTGTGCATTTTCCTCCCCCCCCCAAAAAAAAAATATATATATATACTGTATATATATTTCCAATTTGGGGAGATAACTTTAGAATATATACCAGTCCTTTCCATGCTTAGTATTTAGCCCTTTGATATACGTACATAGACATTTTCCGAGTATGTCCCCCCCCCCCAAAAAAAAAAAGAAAAAAGAAAAAAGAAGAAGAAATGTTATGGAAATTGCAAACTCCTATACAGGATGTTATCGAGAAAAATCGTCCAAGTTGTATACCTACACAGCAGAGTACTACAACAGTAGGTGTTTATAGTGTTATTCTCCCCTTTGTTTTACTCTCAAACGCTCGAACTCTCCTTCTGGCTAACCCCACACAGTAAGGAGAGCATCATAATTGATTTTAAGTAAAAAAATGAGAGAAATCGAAAACTAGTGCAAAGTGTCAGTAATGCATACAATTTAGTTGACTGTAATCATGTGAGAATAGAAGTATACTCATGGCTAACATACATCATTACTCATTATATTCTATGAATGATTTTCATACAACCATTTCGTTGAACTGAGCGTCGACTTCTACCCAACAAATACGCGATGTATAGGTCTATACATGTCATGCCTATAATCACTTTACTAATATCGTGCATTATTATTTTTATCTTCTTGTCTTGCACATCAACTTTTATCCTCAAAGTAACGTGACACTGCAAAATTACATATTTGTGTTTGGCTATGGGTTTTTTGCAACTATTATACGCAGTTTATATTGTAGTACGCATCGTAGGTGCAGAAAATAATGGTTGGTTCCTAAGTTAAAGATGTCTCTATGCTTTTGTAGTATGCAACAGACATGTAAAAAGGGATGTAATTATTAGATACATATTCCTACAGAGAAAAAAAATATGCACTTCGGTTATTCTTTTTTGTTGTTACGGTTGCCATAAGAATGTATTCTCTTGTTTCCAGCAGATACTTGCCACAAAGGCATAAACCCTCTGAAAACGAGACTTCAAACGCTTCATATACTACAAGGGACTCTGATTTGCAGCATACTGTGTTAAAAAGAAACGTTTAAAAAGAGGGAATTTTTATTTTTCCAGCTAACAATCAATCGATGCAATGAAGGCCACTCTCACCCATGTGTTGCTCCTGCTGGGCGTGGTGTGTTTCCATGCATCTGTTCGCGCCACAGACAGCCAAGGCAATCCAACCGTAGTCCATACTGGAGACCCTGAAATAGGTGAGAAGTAAATTGATTTACACTAATATGTTCTAGAAAATCTACTAGAAATGCATTACAATTCAATTCAAATGAATTTATTGGGAATTTTCTGCATTGAATATATATTACAAATAAAATGCAGTCATTTCTTTTTGTTTTCGAGACAATAAAACATACAGTGTGTACATCCGAACATAACTGAGATATACGTGTACAGATTAAAGAAAAGGATAACAGAACACGTCAATTGGGAACCACTCGGGATAAAGTGAACCAAATGATCTGACTGAAGTATGGCGCATGTATTGGGAGTGTGATTGCAGAAGAATGTCGTCAAATAAGCATATAGCTTGAAGATACGATAGCCTTTAAAAAATTACCAAGAACCCCCGGAAAAAGTAGGCCTATATACAACTTTGTTTTTCGTTTGTTGTTGTTGTTGTTGTTGTTGTATTCTTCAACTTTCTTTATGCTGACATGTTGTTTGTTTTTAATTCTAGGTCGTTGTTGAGACATCATTCAAACCCGGAGTTCAAACTCCTTTTTCCAATACGTTTGTTCGTCTGGCATAGGTGTCATGGAGAATATTGCCTCACTCCAAAGAAAAATGATCGTGCGCTGTAAACATCGACAAAGTAGACACTTCTAAAGACAAAGTTTGAAAGCTCCACGTACCTATATCAGTGAGGTCTAGTCCATAACACATTTCAAATAGCGAGGCCGCATTGAATAATCAGTATTATCATGTCGTCACCCTATTTAAAATCTTGAATGGCGTTCTAGACTATGACAATAACCTACAATTTGTTTACCTAGCAAAGTTCAAAGAAATAATATCAAATTTCAGTCACGTGTAAGAGAATTTCAAAGATCTTGATGATATCATTATCAGATAATAAACTTTTCCTCACTAAAAGTAGTATTCCATGACTTGGTAAAGTCGTCCGTCACGCAAGCGTCCTGAAAATGATAGCAATATTCAGTAACCTGTATCAGCTTGGATAATCATGCCACTTGGATTTAAATATGAATAAAAACGCGTCATGCAGAGTCAAAAAAGGGGGATTGGGAGTATAAACAGAAGCTTGTATTAAACAATGTTTGCACTGGTATAATAGGGAGTTTTGGATTTGCAACGCGAACATTAAGACGACGGTTGCGTTGACCGTGTGCGTTGACCGTGTGACCGTGTGTCATGGACCCCCTTCTTTTATTGCATTAACGTATTGTATTAACGGTTGCCAAAGGGTCAAGCTTATAGCTTATTATTGGTAACTGTTCTGTAGGGTAATTCATAACACATGTATTGTAATTTTGTCTTAAATGTATTTGTAATCAAAATTGTTGAAATTGTTGAAACTAGCTATAATGAGTTTCATATTTGTATATCATTATGTTTGATTATGTTGAAAACAAATGTAAATGTTGCCATACGGAGAAAGAATAAATCAAATCAAATCAAATCAAATGTTGCAAAGTTAGCTTTGGATTTCGCTGAGACACAGCTTACTCAAAATAAAGTAGCATATTACGTCGTCATAAAGGCAACAAGTAGCTCTCTGCCTTGTGAATTTGAACGGACACTAAACTGTCACAAAACTGTCAGCTGACCGTCCTGGAAACTCCGACGACGGGAGATCAATTTTGATTAGCAGTCGTGAGCATGCGTAGAACATGTTATTGTTTTTGTTTTGTGTTTCCTCTTAACGTCTGCGTCGCAAATCTAAAGCTCCCTAATCAATCATAAGGGTGTGCTTTTGGCACCCCCACGTAACAACCGAAGTGACTGTAACGTTTCTTAAAGAGAAAATCTCATCGCTGACATCTTGACTGAAGTAGTTGATGAGCTATGCAAAACATATCGAAGGACCCTGGTAAGAGGAGCAGCACATGGAGGAGACTGAGTTTTACTGCTATGAGGTTTTCTTTTATAACGTTTCCAACAACAACAACAAAAAAAACCTGAGGTGCATGCTCCTATTAGACTTTCTGGTATCATGTAATGACATAAACTTTTAAGATTTGCCTTTAATTTTTCCAAAAAAAGTGCAGTCACGGCAGTAGGTGGTCATGACATTTGCTACTGCGGCCTTATTGCTTCAGTCTTATTTTCTTTAAGGGCGGAAATGGTTTGCAATTATTGTGGTTATGCTTTAGGTTAAGTTTGATATGAAGGTTCGGATTAGGGCTAGGTTTAGGTCAGTGGGTATAATTTTTGTTTGGATTAGCGTACAGTTATATTTCATGGGAGTAGTTGTCGCAGGAGCAAATGTCATGGAACCACAGTAGGTAAATAAATCGTCAAAAATAATTTTGTTTGCCTCCTTTTGTTTGCAGTCCCTCTCGACTCCTTCCCGAGGTTACGAGACCTGAATTCCGGGTCTTCCCCTCATTCCGTGTACATCAGGACCGACATACTGAAAGGAAACCCGCCAAGTGGAGAAGGAATTTTCCGCATGGGACAAAATGGAGGGACCATCGTGAACATTAAGAACGCCAAAGGAAAATAGCGAGCAAACTTCTCCGGTGTGCCTTATAGGGACTAATATTCATACTGGCTGGGAGCCTAGACATGATATGTGTTGACTAAACCCCCCAAATATACCATACTATTAATTATCAAATCAGTCATATTTACCCATGTTTCTGGAGCAAGGAATGTACTCATTCATCTTAATGTGTAAGAGACGGTAAACAGCTTTCACTCGTCTATCACAAGTGTTGTTTTCTCATAGAAATTAAAATTGTCCCCAGTATATAGGCATGTTTGTACTTGACGACGGATAATCTGATCACGGAAATAATATCAGTTTTTATCTCGTGGTTACAGGGCCCGCATAGCTTTGTTCCTAAGTTCTCACCATGCTAACGTCTTTCTTTCCCCCAAGATAGTATAAAGCACGTAACAGAATATCTATAGTTTGAATAACACCACTTCACAGTTTATCAAATTATGAGTAATATTTTGTTTTGAAATAGTGTTGTTTATTAATTTTAAGGTATTATAACAAATGCAGGTCACTGTCACATAAATAACTGATTTATTTGTTGTTTCTTTTGTATGAAGAATTCTGTTTCATAATGATCTTTAATTGACTATATTATGCAATTACTAAACGACTGGATCTGAATTCTTGCTAAGATAAATCAGGACCCTATTTCTATCATGTACCAAAATCGAATGCATAATTACATCTACAATATCATCGTCCTTTTTCAGACGCTCAGTATCATTTGCTGTGGAAATATATATAGATAAGCTAAAAATTATCTGAAACCAATATTTTTGTTTACGAAATTGCTGAATCCTATAATTCACATGTATCAGTTGTATTTGTATTGATGGATCAAAATCCTGGTGAAGGAGGTTATTAAGGTGAAGGGAAAAAAATGAGGTATCAACAAAAGCAACCATTTAGAATAATCCGCTTTTAGGAATGATCATGATTTAATCTCGTGTATAAATTCTAGATCACTCAATTAAAAACACTAATTAACTCCAGGCGATGACAAAATATGCTTCACGTATGCTTCATTCATGCTGCTCCAAAATAAGAGTCTCCTTTTCACAGACAGTAGAGTTACTAGTAGTAACTGGAATATGATATGATGAATATTTATATACATATATACATATATATATGATTGATATATATATTTTACACATATATGATATACAACATGTATATATATATATATATATATATATATATATATATATATATGTGTGTGTGTGTGTGTGTGTTATGTTGATCTCCCGTAAGATATATATATATATATATATATACATATGTATATATATATATATATGTGTGTGTGTGTGTGTGTGTGTGTGTGTGTGTGTTTGTGTGTGTGTGTGTTATGTTGATCTCCCGTAAGACTCGTAAAAAGGTAGAAAGCTCGATATTGATATTGAAGGCATTAAAGTGAACGACTGCAACATTCGCTGGCTCTTCGTTCCTGTCACAACTATATGACCTTCCATCACAAAAGCATAAACTCGCAAGACGTGGATTTTTTTCTTCTTTTTTTTTGGTTTTTTTTTGTTAAGAGCAGATACTGAAACAGCAGACTTTAAGCTTTAAAATGATGCACAGTGTGTAACTCAATTCAAATTGACTATCCTAACCTATCTAGGTATTGGAAAGAAAGCACACACTCTGGAAAATGTTAACTGAGAAAAAGGCTCTGAAGTGTGGGATCTTTTCAAGCACTTAATCTTTACCGATCCGTGCTAGCTGTCTGATGAATGAAACAAAAAATATGATGTAAACTACTGGGGCAACAACAATGAAGAGATTATCAGATTAAGCTAAAATTTAGCACGCTTTATTAACACATTCTGTTATGTAGTAATGATAAATGTAAACTTTCAAAGCAGTAGCATCATCCTTTCCAAAGTTACTAGAGTTGAAAGTGAAGATTGTGGACAGGGGTTTTATCAAATGAAAGGGGGGCTCTACAGAAACACCTACTCACACTGTTCTTCAAAAAAAAGTGTTTCAGAAAAATTATTTAAAACACAATATTCTCTTCGTTAGTGTAAATGTTAGTGTAATGTGGAAGATTTCTCTTTCAGAAAATATAAAAAACTCAATATTGGCTGGGTTGAACCTTTTCACCGATTTTCAGTCGTCACACAAAATTAGTGCGTGCGTGCAACTTTTTGTTGGTTTTGTGATGCACGGTCACAAGTTCAGTTGAAAAGATCGAAAGTGAGGAACAATGAATGGAGAGAAAGCTTACTCTTACATCAGAAAAAATAAAACCTTGGTTAACCGAGTTGCTACGCGAACAGACAAGACGGCATCAATTCTTTCAGGAGAATGTTTCAGACAAGTTAAATGAAAACGACACCTAAACAGTAGGAGACATCAAGAGTGAAATTTTGCATTGTGATAGAATAATGTTGAATATTGGAATTAATAATTTATCTGTTTTAACTGTCATGACTGTCAGATTCAAATAATTCTGTTCTTAATTAGTACGTTCAATTGACTTCGTATTACATTTATGTATGAAAAAGAAATTCAGAAATCAATTCAAATCAAATCAAATCAAATTAAAACATGATCTTTCTCTATCTCCTCCCTCCTCTCTCTCTCTCTCTCTCTCTCTCTCTCTCATCTTTCTGTCTCTGACTTTCTTTCTCATTGGAAATTCAACATAAAGTTCATGTTTTCTCCATTAAACCAGGGTTACAGGAGAATGAAACCCAAATATTCTATGTGGATAAAAAAAAATAATGAATGCAGAAATGATTAGAACAAATTAGTGAAGCTTAAGCACAACAAACAAACAAACAAACAAACAAACAAAAAACAGACAATCCGTTCAAAAGTTATGACTCTTAAAATTTGGTACCGCGATCGCTGAATAGTCACATGCCTGCAATAATAGACCTATTCTTGATGTCACATCAGGAAAGCAATATGAACGAAATAAAAGAAAATTCCTCAAATTTTGATGTTTTATGAAAGTACAAATTCCTTCCAACTTATCATTTTTATGGTTGAGGGCAATGTTATACCACCTGCCTTCTGAAAGAGGCAAATGAGCGCCTTTTTATCATGCTGTATAGAAAAAATTTACATCGTTGTCCATGTTTGACATCACAAAATTACGGGAAGCATGTTATGTCTAATATTGCATATTTTGATAACTAACTTCGGTGCACGTGCAAAGAAGTGAAGGAACGCAAGGCACACAGATGATGAAATAAGCTAGGAATGATATCCCACTACACATGACTACAATATCTTCGAAAAATATTACATACCATTTTATAGTATACCAAAAATCAAAAATGTTATTTTTGCATTTTTTATACAATTAAATGATTTACATTGTCTTGTTTGATATCAGGTCTATCCAATCTATTTATTTATACGAAACATTTCAAGTTGGCCTATAAGATGACAATTTTGATACACAAATAATTGTGCAAAGCTTGCTCCCCCATCCCCTCCCCCATCTTCATTCAACTCTCGTGACGTGTCTGCTGTCAACGCTATCATTGACCTTACTGGTGTGCTGCATGAGCTCACCTTGAGCCCATCTGAATTAATCCTAATCCCACCGGGTTTTTTGAGGGACTTGAAACCAGGGGGGGCTTTTTGTCCCCCCCCCCCCCCCCCCCTTCAGACCTCGGTCGTGGATCGCGAAAATTTGCACTATTAAGAAGGTAGAGGCCAATGTAATCTACAAGACTGTACAGTTATATTTTTCAAATGTTAATTTATGTATTTTATATTGATTAATCTATGCTAATTTATGCAAAAATATGTTTTTTGCCTATGAATACAGAAATAAAGCTCCAAGACTTCTAATTTTTGGTGAACATATTCTTTCCAATATCCTCAACAATAGTATTGAAGCAAAAAATCGTCTTCATAATCATTTCTTATGTATTAAATTGTTTATTGAATTTCTTATGTATTTCTTTGTTTTTTACTTTTTATTTTGTTGTTTTTTGTCTAAATTTGTCGCAGAAACTTTTTAAAGCATAATCAGGCTAAAATAAATCATTATCAGCCATTAAAAGTTAAAATATTTATTTGTATATATACGAATTCATTGCAAAAACACAATTTACATTGGATTTGTACACAAAATCATGTTTTTGAGCAATTTTTGGGTCGACAATTTTTTTTTCAAAGGGGAGTGGCTTCAAAACGGTATGCTCGGGAGCAACAAATTTGGTCTCAAAAGTTGCGCGATACTTGATCCCAAGGAAAAAAGTCATAAAATGTCGCGGCGAGCATCACGCATTGCGGAATAATCACGTGAAACGACGAGGGGGGGGGGGGGGGTGGCCAAAATGCCACCCCCCCCCCCTCCGTGAGAGTAGGGTTAAAGCCCAAACTACCAAAAAGAAAGAAAGAAAGAAAAGAAAATGTAATTAAATAATCTATTTTTATAAAAGACATTCATTTTGCCTTCGATCATCAGTCTATAAACACGCCTAAGTGGGAGTTGCAGCCTAAGGGAAGTTGCGCAATCAATAATTGCAAATTCCCCCAAATCAGCTGGAACTCTTGTAAGTTGATTGCAAGCTCGCGCTTCTCGCTATGGAAACCTGCCATTGCACTATTACAAGATTTGCAATTCAGTAGATGGCAATGTGCAATCGATTTCAACTGATCGACTCTCTTTCAACGCCCCATTAGTTATTATGAAATCCCATATAAGGCCCTACATCACACGATAGGCCTATATAGTTCTTAGAGTGCTGTATAAGGAAAACAAAACCCGACAGAAAATTGGACAAATAGCTTATTCAAACATGATATCTTATGATAGGCTCGTAGGCCTACTAGCTGGCAAGGGGAACAAGATAGATCTAAAGATTAAAGGTATTAGCCCACATTTGTAAACCTGCAGCAATTGGTCTCATAGTTAGCATGGAGTTTGGGTATGACTGCAGTAACACCTGTGCAAAATTTCGTTCCAATTACTAGTAGTCCATTACTTTCATAAAAATAAATGAAAATGCACCGTATGCATGCGTATAACGCTCGCTAGCTCCGGTCCACGTACGTACTACATGCATGCGATATCTAATGTGTAAGTTAGATGTACGTAGCTAGCCCGCGCTCGTAATTCGATTTTGGGTCGGGTTGACCCGGTTTGAAAATTGATTTTAAAACGATGATTTTCTCTTTTATCGAATGGTATAGACAAAGAGCAACAGGTGAGGTATGTTACTGTTATAACTTGTACTTGAAGTCATATTGGACCTGTTTTATGCAGTTTTGATTTTCGTGGTTTGCAAATGTGGGCTAATACCTTTAATGTTTGATATGACCTCAAAGGCTCATGAGCAATCATAATACATTGTATGTATATGTATAGGCCTATATATATTTTTTTTTTCATTCAAGGCATTTATATATGACAGAAACATTTCTCATCGTTTCCAGGGCTGCCAACTCTCACGCATTGAGCGTGAGACTCACGCATTTTGGTCCTTTCTCACTCTAAAACTTTATTTCATTTGCATGCATTTCTATTGATCTCACTCATTTTGACTCCTAAATTATAGCATTGGCCTATGGGAGTCTCACTCTCAACTAGTTTCCAGTGTTGGCAGCCCTGCGTTTCTGCACATCGCAACCATAACGGACAAAGTTGCCCGTAATTTCAAGGCAATGTATCTTTGAAATTAACTCGGTTCTGAATTCTATTTAGTCTAACGAAGCCCCGCGATTTCTTGAAACCCTATGGCTATGCATTTTTTTTACTGCCTTATCGAAACAGACTTTGGGAGTAACTGTTGCAAGCAAATCTCAGTGCAGTGAAGTCTCTCACTCGGTGTTGGTGACTGTTATTGTCATCACGTGACATGCATAACCATCATGTGATTTACTCACTCTTTGCATGGTGAACCCACCCACCGAAACACATCAGCTGGCATCGACTCCTACGTTACTAAACTTAAACTCTGAAGGGCAGCATGGGTGCAGCAAGGTCACATATTCCGCAACTACTTATCTGCATCTTTATACTTGTTCTAGCTGTTAAACAGGTAAGAATGTCCTGAATATTTGTAGTTCTTTCGATCAAGGAGGAGCGCGTAGTCCTACCCCTTCAATAATGTGTACTGTATCCAGTAATGCTCACTCGAACTCATCACCCCCCACTGCTCATCGAGCCGCTGCCGCGCCCGCAGCTAGCACTGCAGCTGCACACTCCATTCTACTATAGCGCAGCAGCTGTGTGTCGTTTCCGCTACTAGATTCTAGTCCTACTGTGTAGAGTAAAATACCCAGTTTTTGGCAGGATGCCTAATTGTGACAGGGACACTTTCATTCATCAATTTGACAATATTAAAAATCAGCGAATGAACATTGATCATGTGTATGTTTGCTTATAATTTAATTCCCACTGACACTGTGTAGGAGTGTAGAACACAAGCAGGATCAGGAGTTACTCATAGGATGAGTCGTATCGCAAGTGTTATTTTACGGGAAGTGAAACGTTTCCTATATTGGGCCTTTTCATTAACTCTTTATGTGCCACGTTCGCACGTCCGACTCAGTCGACGGCATGCCAACTTTGCATATTCTGCTCAAACGTACCAATCCGCCCAATCTGATCGATAAATCGCCAAATGCCGCAGTACACACTACAATGAAAGCATTTCTCGCGCTTCCGTTCCTCTCACGTATAGCTTGCATTTCATGTAGTACGTGATTGACTATCACGAGATGTTCTCTAAGTACTGGATTTGAGAGGTGCAAGTTTCTGTCACTGTTTTGTGTGCAAAAGTCATGCCTTTGCAGTAATGTAGCTACTGGTCATGTGAAAGAAAAACAATCATAGATTTGTCATACAATGATACATCATAGCAAAGCTTGGCATTTTTCTCTACAACTTTACTCACTATTTGCCCAGCTGAATAGAAATCTTATAGAAGTTACATAGACTTGAAAAACAGAATGTTATCTCAAAGCATGAAACAGGTCGTGTCTCAGAATGATGTGGCACAAAGGGGGTTTCCACCATGGCACATGAAGAGTTAATGAGTGAAATGGCCCCTGCCACAAAATAGGCACCCTGTACAAAGCCTATGGCAAACAGGGTAAATTTATTTTACTCTATTGTTAGTAATCTACCTTAAGTGTTGCAATACGTCTAGGTCCTCCTACTTCTTCTTCTGAGCTTCTTCTTCTTCTTCTACTACTGCTACTATAGTACTACTACTGCTACTATAGTACTACTACTACTACTACTACTATTTATTTACTACTTATTCTATAAAATACTACTCTAAGTCTTTCCTGTTTGTTTGATTTTTGTATGTTTGTTTGTCATTTGTTTGTGTGCTTCTTTGTTTTTCTTGCAGGCCTCACCAGCTGGGCGATCTTTCACCATTGACTATGACACCAACACATTTCTGAAAGATGGACAACCATTTCGCTACATTTCGGGGAGCTTTCACTACAGCCGGGTTCCAGCATTTTACTGGCAAGACCGACTTGACAAAATGAAGATGGCAGGTCTCAATGCTGTGCAAACGTAAGAAAGCAAACCAAAAATGCATTGAAATAAATTGAGCTGAAAATTCTGCAAAATGAATGTTTTATTAGAGAATGTGATAGTGGGTGCTGTTGATATGTCTATCTTAATAGTGTTGATGTAGAGGGTCTATCTTTATATCTGTCAATAATTCGGATTGTGTATAGCTGCATCTATCTATCCATCTCATTTTCCCTTGTTCTCACTCCCTACCCCCCATCTCTGTTCTTTTTTTTTGTCACGTAGAAATTTTAGATATTCACATATTGACATTCATGCACAAAATTAAATGATGTATAAAACAAATAATATGGGCCGTGACGCGAGAAAAGGGCCCTTAGCACCGCTTCGTGCAAACGCCAGAAAACAGCGCGGAAGTTAGACAAAGCAATACGCGCAAAATAGATCAACTAGAAAACTGCGCGCACATGCATAGACGCATTAAAAAGTGACAGGATTTGGGCCAAACATGCTGATTTGAATGTCGTAATTGGGGCATTTATGAGTGGAATTTCAGAAAAAGGTTTGCATATTTAAACGCGTTAGAGTTCCTTCTACAATGTGAAGGTGAAAACTCATTTTCGGTATTTAATGCCCCAAGGGCCCTTTTCTCACGTCACGGCCCATATGATTTGACAGGTAGCTACAAACAGTCTAAATATTCTGAATACGATTCCAGTTAATATTGGATATCCATCTCTGTTCTTCCCCTTTTATGTGTGGATGTGTGTGTACCAGGTACGTCATGTGGAACTACCATGAGCCCTCCCCTGGGGAGTACAATTTTACCGGGGACCGCGATCTCTTCGCCTTCTTGAAGATGGTCAACGACACTGGCCTGGCGGTCATTCTCAGGGCTGGACCATACATATGTGGAGAGTGGGATTTGGTAGGCTATACAGCTTAATTATAGAGATAGTTACCAAGAGGCCCCTACAATGTACTTGCAATTACCATCTACATAATACTTGCAGTGTATGTATCAAATGCCAGAGGCCATGCCAGCAGATTCTGGATCCCGCACTCCAGCTCACAAGTTTTCTCTTCATCTTTCTTTCCTTGTACCTGCAGAGAGTGGAACAACCTAAAGAAGAATCCTGCAATCTTCCTGCCACTCAATGTTTTTAATAAACAAAGCATTGAGGGAAGCCCTCATCTAACATCCAGTCATGCCAATAATATTTAGTGCCTCGGCACTTCACATTTACATATTACTGCACAACTTATTGTTCACATGTACATGTAGATATGATTTGCCCTAGAAGGTTTGTTAGTGCCATGACGGCATGCACACCACTCTGCAGGGCGCTGATCTTCTATGGAAGAAGAAGTATATTGTAGTGGTCTCTGGTCTATTGGCATGGCTTGGGAAAGACAGGGCCGGCCGAGCGTTTTCAAAAAGGGGGGGGGGGGGCACTTCCGGGTTTCATGAGCTAACAAGCAAAAAAAAAAAAGCCTACTAGTGCACTAGTGGCATGCTTGTCCATAACAAAGAACAATGTAATCATTTCGACGACATATTTAAAATGGACTAGTTTACCTTGATTATCATCTATTGATGGGCTTTTGAATCTCTGCAATCTGATTTCATTGTTAGTTATCGTGCATTGATTTGTACTGATCCACACTAAGCCATGTATCTGGTAAAATTTGAATGCATGGCCATGCATCTGGTAAAATCTGAACACATGGCTCAAGCCTTGTGTAGTATTGCAGGTGTACTGGGTGCATGATGGAGAAAAAGGTTGAATTTCATTAATTTACAGGCCCCTCTTATAAAATGAATCATGCACAGGCCTACATGCTGTATTTTGTGGTTCAGGAAGGACTGGACGCTGTCATTTAACTTTGGAAACAGTCTGGTATCTACTCGCTGCACTATAAACAGTTTAAACAGTCGCTCATCCAATTCTCACCAATCCACTCTGTCCTGTGGATCATTTGTACGATCGAGTTTGAACACATATTGGTAGAATAAAGATGGATGTTTTTCCACTCTCTTTTAATACCATTTGATTTCTCTCTTCTTTTTTTCCATCCCAGGGCGGTCTTCCCGCTTGGCTTCTGAAAATACCAGACGTTGTCTTACGCTCATCAAATGACTGTAAGTGGACAAAATACATATGAGTTCTATTTGAATATGATTGTCAATATTTTCTTGTAAAGGAGCAGTTTTGTTTGTTTTTTTAAATGTTTTTTTTTTGCCAATGGCATGTCAAGAATCTGAATTGAGTACGTGGACTTTGCTATGGTGTGATCAATAATGAATTTGATATTTGGTGATCTTTGACTTTCATATATCAAAAGCATCATCAAAATATTCACATCGATAGATGTGGACTGATTTACTATTGTATTCAAATCTGTGTGTATCTACTAGTAGACTGATAGTGTGATCTTTTACTTTATATTAAACACATCATCAAAATATTCACATGGATAGATGTGGACTGATTATCTTATGTATTCAAATATGTATATCACATATCTATGCTAGTAGACTGATAGTGAATACCCATTCAACTTAACTATTAAATAGTCAATAGTACAATCAGGGTATGCAATTGCATAACAGGGTAAAAATGAGAAAACTTAGTGAAAATGTGCTTTTTGCTGTTTGTTGTAGCTGAGTGTTCAAATTTTCATTTCATGTAAAGAAAGAGTCAAAATTTTGCATTTAACTGCATAAATTAGCATTTTAATTGGGGGTGTCAAATTACATTGAAATGACTAATATCTTGGAAAAATTCATTTAAAAAAAAGTGAATGTTTTTTTCATCTGAAATTGCTTTTAGATATTCCTAATAGATACCCCTTTCATTCACCACTAGCACAAAACCGTGACATATCACAAAATATGAATTAATGTCATATTTTCACTACTCAAAATGGATGATCAATTTTGTAGGCATTACTTTTAATTCATATAAAACCACTTTTATATATTTCATAATATTTCACTTTTGCAAAAGAGTGAAGAGGTGAAGCTTTCAGGAATAGGTGACAGACATATACTGGCCATTATCACAAAGTTTCATGAATTTAGGGCTGGTATTTTGAAAGATATGATATTTTTCATCAAAAAGTTATCTGTACAGTTTGACCTTGAATGTGCGCATAATGTTTGGATCCATTCTCATATTTGAAAACACAGATAGAAGAATGAATATATGATTTGTGATGACTTGAGTTGATATCCAAGCTGTGACACTCAAACAATGACATATTTAGCCAAAATACTATGTTTTTACTTATGATATCTTTAAAAATTGAAAAAGCATTGAAATGAGAACACTGAACACTTATCATATGACCTTAATGCAGTAGAACATTGGCGTGGATCAGTCTTATTTTTCCTCAGCAATTTGTAAAAATATAAAAGAATAAGTTCTTATTGCTCAAATTTGCTAAAATTTTCACACAATGGATTACTACATATATGTACAATTCATGGCTAAAAAAAGCAAGAATATTCAATAAGGGGAAAAGATTCTTTTAAGTAGTCAAATTAGGATATACCTCACTGAAAATGATAACAAAAATGGCTGCACTTATTCTCCTCAGCATTTGAAAATGGCTCAAAACTCAAAACTGGCTGAACATTTATTGGCAAACAGCACACCATATTGTAGTGTATCTGCAGTACTTCAAGGAAAAGCAGAAAAATAAGCTGTTTCTCCATGTAATGATGTATAGCTGTACAGCATGGGTTAAAAGGTCACAATGTCACAAAAATAAGCCAGCATTACACTCCTACCATGACGGGACCTCAGACCTCATATTTTTTATTGCATGCAAGCAATGCAGGGAAAAATCCATTAATTTGATACCTAACACATAGGGGTAGACTTAAAATTCGGACCTCAATTCTTGATTTTACATAAGTTGTAAATCACTTTTTTTGATGCGTTACATGGGTTTTTGGCCATTTTTTGGTAATTAATCTTTAATGATTAATAGTAAATGAGAAGAAATTAGCCATTGTATTACCACATGTGATTATTAATGTCTCAGCATGCTGCATGTGAATTTTGAAGTCAGTTGGTGCATTCTTTTAGAAGTTACAATTTTTTAAAGTGAGAAAGTTATGATTGCATACCCTGATTGCGCTTACCACCAAATGTGGACTGATTTTAATACTAATGTATTCAAATCTGTGTATATCTATGCTGGTAGACTGAGAGAGAATATCCATTCAACTTAACTACAGTGCATTAAATGTGGACTGATTTACTAAATGTATTCAAATCTGTGTGTATCTATGCTAGTAGACTGATAGTGAATATGCATTCAATTTAAAGGGATCGTATAGTTTTGGTTGAGACCTAATTTCAGGTTTCTAACATTTTTTGATGAGATAATGAGAAACCTCTCATGAAATATGAAAGAACATGTAATTCTTTGAGGAATTCAACGTTTGTTTGATGGTCAATAGCACAATCAGGGTATGCAATTGTGTAACAGGGCAAAAATGAAAAAACTTGGTGAAAATGCTTTTTTTGTTGTTTGTTGTAGCTGAGTGTTCAAATTTTCGTTTCATGTAAAGAAAGAGTCAAAATTTTGCATTAAACTGCACATAAATTAGCATTTAAATTAGGGGTGTCGAATTACATTGAAATGACTAATATATTGGAAAAATTCATTTAAAAAAAGGAGAATGTTTTTTTCATCTGATATTGCTGTTACACTGTAGATATTCCTGAGAAATATCCCTTTCATTCACCACCAGCACATAGCCATGACATATCACAAAATATGAATGATTTTCATATTTTCACTTCTCGAAATGGATGATCAATTTTGTAGGCATTATTTTGAATTCAAATAAAACCACTTTTACATATTTTATCATATTTCACTTTTGCCAAAGAGTGAAGAGGCCAAACTTTCAGGAATAGGTAACAGACATATAGTGGCCATTATTACAAATTTTTATGAAATGAGGGCTGGTACTTTGGAAGATATTATATTTTTCATCAAAAAATTATCTGTACAGTTTGACCTTGAATGTGCGCACAGTGTTTGGATCAATTCTCATATTTGTAAACACAGATAGAAGAATGAATGTGAGATTTATGATGACTTGAGTTGATATCCAAGCTGTGACACTCAAACAATGACATATTAAGCCAAAATACTATGTTTTTGCTTATGATATCTTTAGAAATTGAACAAGCATTGAAATATGAACACTGAACACTTATCATATGACCTTCATGCAGTATAACATGGGCGTGTATCGCACTTTTTTATGCTCAGCAATTTGTAAAAATAATAAAAAATAAGTTCCTATTGCTCAAATTTGCTAAAATTTTCACATAATAGATTTCTACATATGTACAATTCATGGTTAAAAAAACAAGGATATTCAATAAGGGGAAAACATTCTTTAATGTAGTCAAATTAGGATATACCTCACTGATAATACTGAAAAACGGCTGCACTTATTTTACTCAGCATTTGAAAATGGCTCAAAACTCAAAACTGGCTGAACATTTATTGGCAAACAGCGCACCATATTGTAGTGTGTCTTCAGTACTTTCAGGAAAAGCAGAAAAATAAGCTGTTTCTCCATGTATAGCTGTACAGCATGGGTTAAAAGGTCACAATGTCACAAAAATAAGCCAGCATTACACTCCTACCAGGATGGGACTTCAGACCTTATAACTTTCTCCAGCTGAAAGAACCACTGTTTTGTATTGCATGCAAGCAATGCCAGGAAAAAATCCGTTAATTTGATACCAAACACATAGGGGTAGACTTAAAATATGGACCTCAAATCTTGATTTTACGTAAGTTGTAAAACGCTTTTTTTGATGCATTACGTGGGTTTTGGGGGACTTTTTGGTAATTAATCTTTAATAATTAACAGTAAATGAGAAGAAATTAGCTATTGTCTTACCACATGTGATTACTGATGTCTTAGCATGCTGCATGTGAATTTTTAAGTCAGTTGGTGCATTCTTTTAGAAGTTACAATTTTTTAAAGTGAGAAAGTCATGATTGCATACCCTGATTGTGCTTATCACCTGATGAAAATTGGTTTTGAATTGGCTGAGATATCCAAAACAGAGCAATTCTAATAAAGTGTGGGACCCACACTTTATTACGATCGTTTTGTTTTACCTTGTTTTTGGATGTTTCAGTCATTCCAAACCCGATTTTCATCAAATAAACTTTGAATTCCCCTTAAAATGGTATGCTCTGCACTATATCATAAGTGTTTTCTTAGTATCTCGCAAGTTAAAAGCCCAATTTTCATCTCCACCAATACTGTACCATCCATCGGATTTGGAGAGTGTCGAGATAAGCCCACAGAACTGTGTAAGAGTTCTGTGGATAAGCCCCTCGATGTTCAAGCGGATCACAAAAACCTATGTACTTACGTTATTACTATACATGCTGCAACCAGCAGATGGCGCTCCACGTTTTACGTTTGAAATCAGATTGCTGTAACCGTCGGTGCTTGTGTTTCTCAAACCAGAGATCTCTCAAATGAAATAGGGGTTGGTTTTTCATTTCTCACTAAATAATTACAAAACATTTGACCATGATATTTACTACACATAATCAGTATAGTACAATGTTCATTCATGTAAAGTTTCATGAAGTTTCATGATGTCTGCAAATGGGATTCCATACCTTTAACTATTCCCTACTAACCAAACTGTGATGACGAGTTGAATTCAGTGTGCATTTCCGAGTCATGGCTGTGACTGTCACCTTAAGCTTGCTTTCTGGTTATGAAGAGCAACCATTGTTTATAATGTCATGAATAGAGTGTGAATATGTCAGTAAGCATGTAAGCATGTAAAACATATTGATTTTTTGTTCTCCATATCTCATATTTCATGTATGAAACGTGAAGTGTACATGTCGCAAGTCACCGTTTGGATGAATTACCTCCTACCAAAGTTGGTGCCATACCTGTATGCGAATGGAGGCCCTATCATTATGGTGCAGGTGTGTATAAATTTTAAAAGGATTTCTATCTTCCAAAATCTTTTCTGTGCTTTTCTTTTCTGTCCATTACCATCTTTACTACTACTACTTTACTACTACCTGTATGTGGGGCTGAAGAGAAAGCAAGAAACAGTGTTATCGGGTCCAATGTGTTGAGGCAAGCTCTCAAGCTGGGAAGATCGGTGACCACTGCTGAAGATTGATAACGATTAATATGTTACCCATGGGAGTAGCAGATCTGTAGGGTATGGGTTAAATCTTGGTTAAATCTTGTCATTTTTAGATGAAATATAACAGATTATAAAGAAAGTGATTATGATGCCACATGAGTTACCTTTTTTTTTTTTTTTTTTTTTTTTTTTTGGGGGGGGGAGGGAGAGCTGGGGTGTGGGGCCAATAGGGGGTCACCCCCACCCATTCAAGGAACCCCTGCTTTGATAGTCATTTGAAGGGTAGCTTTTTTTTGGGGGGGGGGGGTATGTATTTTTTCATTCTTCTATAATTTAGAGCCACAAAAGTTGGGGATGGGAGCTGCCGCCATGTTTCCACAGCTCCTAATTCATGCAGCTTCCGTGTATTTTCTCTGCTTTTTCATGGCAATGATAATTCTAAAGAAACTCCACCCGTCTGTTCTCTGTCCAGGTGGAGAATGAGTATGGCAGCTACGAGACTTGCGACCACGAGTACCAGCGCATGCTCTACCACCTCTTCCGCACCAACCTTGGTGACAGTGCTCTCCTCTTCACCACCGACGGACCGGGCGATCACATGCTGCAGTGCGGCACGCTGCAGGACATGTATGCCACCATAGACTTTGGCGCAGGTAACAATGATGATAGTAATAGGGAAGATGATAAAGATGATAATGATAAAAATAGTAATAATAATAATAATAATAACGATACTACTACTACTACTACTACTACTCCTACTAGTAGTAATAATGATAATAATAATAATGACAATGATAATGATGATGATGATAATAAAAATAATAATACTGATAATGTTGACTATAATAATAATAAAAGTAATAATAATACATTTATATTGCACATTTTCCATAAATGTACATGTTCAAATGCGCTTTACCTGTGGATTATTAACAGTAATGAAACAAGTGAGGTAAAAATAGCCTTGTTGTCTGTTGATGCTCATAAACACAAGTGTCGTTTCTGTATTATGGCTAACACTGTGTATGTGTATGTATTTCTCTGCTTTGTTTGCCAGTTGGCATGCACACAGGAATGCTTTCTTTGCAGATGAACAGATTACAGACAAATCGTCAATGAATAGCGATTACCTAATCCCCCCCCCCCCAAAAAAAAAAAAGAATTCCTGTTATGCCACCATGACCTTCATTTTGGACTATCGCTACTCCCGAGTGGGCTTGCTTACTTTACTATTAGGTCAAATTTCGATTGATTACTGAAAACAGATAAAAATGCTTGACACTAATGACAGTTTTAGTGCAGTCATTAAAAGTCATTGCCATCACTGTCACATATGTCATGATGTAAGCAATACATTTGGATAATTTGGGTTTTGTGGTACAAAGCTGTCATACAGTGTCATACAGTCTGTTTGAATTCATTTTGCTTAGTTTTCATACAAATTTATATTATCATGCATTCTCTAAGAAACCAGAGAACATGTAACAATTTTTAAAAATCTCTTTATTTTTTTCTTGTTAGGCACAAATGCATCTTCAGCTTTCAAAGAAATGAGGAAATTTGAGCCAAAGGGTCCTTTGGTAAGTGAAAATTCAGGTGTATTTCAAGTACGTCAAGGAATGGGTGTTTTAATTTAGTATTCCCATACATCTTGAATTTTGATTACATTTCTGCGTACAATTCACACTCCAACATTGCAAATTTCAGAGACTTCAATGCTCAACACAATGAGTAAACCTGCATAAAAACATTTTTGTGTTGTTTTGTTGTTTTTGTTGGGTTTTTTTTGCAACAGATGATGTGTGCAAAGTCTCACACAGCTGTAACAGTCTTGTGATCAGTATTGCCGAAATAAACATACATATCTAGTTTGAACAGTTCAGTTTACAGAACTGTAATTTTGAGACGGAAAAAACAAAAGACGAAGATTGGTCAAGTACCTTTCTCCATGAAGGAAGACAAGTTTCTTCATAGTGATAACATAAGTAAGGAGAAAAAATGATTATCCTGTTGAGGGCAAGTCCCGAGTATAGTTTGGCAGGTGTCTATGGGAAATGCGTGTTGTAGCAAAACCAGTCCATCAGACAAAGTAAACTAGAAAAGCACTCTGAAAGTGCAGACCTCCACCAAGCAGCTAATTCCTACCTATAGTGTATCATACACTCACGATGAAAATCGTCCAGTTTCCCATTATAGAAGCCTCTGTTTACATCATCAGCTTGCAGCTGCACGGTGCCTCCTACAAGTAGATCAGGCACTATGTAAAGAGCGCATATGCAAACCTCAAATACATGCAGCGTGACCTCTCAAGTTCATTGACCCTATCTGCAAAAAAGATACAAAATCCTTTGAAAATCCATGTAAATTCCCGAATCACTACCAACATCTAGTCATTTGTTTCTTTAGTCATTATAAACTTTTCGCACAAGTTTCAATCAAATCTGTTTAAAACAACTTTTTGAGTTATTTTGCAAACAGACAAACCAATGGCAATGATCACTTAAAGGGACTGTACAGTACTGGTTGAGGTAGGGATTCATGTTTTGAACATTCCTAAGTGAGATAATGAAAAGCCTCTTATGAAATATGAAAGAGCATGTAATTTTAAGAAGGATTCAACGTTTATTTGATGAAAATTGGTTTTCAAATTGCTGAGATATCAAAAAAAGTGCTAATAATAAAAGGCAACATGCCCCAACTTTATTAGTATCTCTTTGTTTCACCTTGTTTTTGGATATCTCAGCCATTTCAAAACCGATTTTCATCGAATAAACTTTTGATACCCCTTAGAACTGCATGCTCTTTGACATCTCATAGAGTGGTTTCTGAATATCTCACAAAACGTTAAAAGCTAAATCTTCACCTCGACCAGAACTGTACACACCCTTTAACCTCCTCCTTCCTTGGAGGAGGTAATAAATTTTCCACGCATCCATACTGTTTTCACTCGTGTGGTTTATATAGAATAGTAGAATATCTTTTTTGTGTGTCTTCAATAAGATTCTGGTCTATAATTTTGTTGTGTCAGTAAAATTGTAATGTTGTGTATTGACAGTTTGTTGTCTTACACCCTGCTGCTTTTCAAGGTCAATTCAGAGTATTACACTGGCTGGCTTGACCACTGGGAAGGCAAACACCAGACAGTCTCATCATCTGCAGTGGCCAAGTCACTGGACGCTCTCCTGAAGCTTGGAGCCAGTGTTAACATGTCAGTACTTATTATTATAACCAATGAGTAGAGGGGACTTTGCTGTGAATGATGGAAGAACGATATATTTCATTTTGATTATCTAAAAATTTTCTTATTAGCTCTAATTTCTACTAGTCATGATCAGTGTGAGAGAGAGGAAAAGATGATGTGTGTAGTTTTATTTGTGTAAAATCTGCAGATTCATTGTCTAATTACTTGACTGACACTTCTTAACCCTAACTAGGCCGGGGGGGGGGGCCTCCGAGGCCCCCCTCGACATTTCGCGCGATGTATCGCTATCGCGAGAAGATATCGCCGTGACGTTTCATAACTTTTTTCTTTCGAGTCTCCCGCATCTTTTGACACCAAATTTGCGATGCCGGGGCACGCGGTTCAGAAGTTGCGCATAAATATGCACATGCATGTCAGACCAAAAAATGCTCAAAAACGTGAATTCGTGTACAATTTCAATGCAAACTGTGTTTACAGGCAAATTTCATAAAAGCATGATTATTTTGGGGTTTTATTGATAAAAATCAATTAATAACATATTTTCTTGTTCGGAACAATGTCGCGGGCAAATTTCATCGAAAAAACAATGAAAAACATAAAGTAAAAAAACAATGAAATACATAAGAAATTCAAAAACAATAAAATACTTAGGAAATTTTTTCTGATCGCGCAATTTTTTTCTCTTACATTTGCTAAGGACACTAAAAAGAATATTTACACAAAAAATGTGCCTGTTTTGAGGTTTATTTAGTGATTTATACCAAATTATCTGATTTCATGCATCATTATGCATAAATTAGCATAATTTAGTGTAAATTATAATTTTTGAAAAAAATAACTTCATGGTACTTTAGATTACATCATAGGCAATGTGTGTGCCAATTTTCGTCGCAATCGCGCGGTAGACGGCAGAGATCTGGAGGGGGGGCCTGGGAGGCCCCCCCCCCCCCCCCCCCCCCTCCCCATCTACCTAAATAGCCGGCCTAGTTAGGGTTAACTGATGTGAGTACAACTGTATATTGTATACTTTGATACATGTGTATTCAAGTGCATTACATAACCCTAGCTCATGTACTTTATTTTCTGATATCCAATTCACTGTCAGTCAACTTGATAGAAAGAAAACTCTCAAAAGGAAGAACAGCATACCTAACATGTTGTGGCTTTACTACAGACGTTACATAGTGGGAGGGGCTTAGTGTGGCGAAAGTGAGTGGAACAACACAAGACATAATATGTGGTGCCATGGAATCATAAAGGCTACGGCAGTCATGGCAGGTTGTAACTCCTGACTAGTGAGAAGATTCTACTCGTGTATCAATACAAAGCTTTGCTGGACACTTTTGTTTGTGATTGATGCATATAATTTCTATGACTTTTGAGAGTATGACCATTTGCTGGGTAATCTGCAATGTAAATGCAGTCATTTGCTTTTATGATTCTGCTGCTTTTCGTACAGGTATATGTTTGAAGGTGGCACCAACTTCGGCTTTTGGAACGGCGCTAACTACCCGTCCTTCCGGCCCCAGCCCACTAGCTATGACTACGATGCCCCGCTGACGGAAGCAGGTGACCCCACAGAGAAATACATGGCCATCAGACAGGTCATCAGTAAGGTAGGATGCTACTCTGTGTATCATTCTTTACACCGTGTAACATTTCTCATGTAGACACCATGAGCTGGTGTTTTGTAAATTTGAATGAAAGTACAAATGCAACATGCTATTACACTGATAGCCACTGATTAGCTAAAGTTCAGTTATGCTCCTAGCCTGCACTTCTCAACCTTTTTTGACCTGCAGCCCACTTTCGCTCCTACAAAGTTTTTTAGGCCCAGTTACATGTGTATATTTGATAATGATCCTTTTATTTCTATTTTGCGAAGATATTGCTGTAAGCTTTGTGCGTTATGGTGTACCTAGAAATAAGGTGGACTTCTACCTATTTTACAAATTGAAAAATAAAAATAAATTCAGTTTTATACAGCTTTTATTACTTTTAACTCTTTATGTGCCACGTTCGCACCTCCGACTCAGTCGACGGCATGCCCACTTCGCATATTCTGCTCAACAAACAAAGCCGCCAAGACCGATCGATAAACCGCTAATCACTGCTAATCCCGCGGCACAATGAAAGCGTTTCTCGTGCTTTTGTTCCTCTCATATACGGCTTGCATTTTATGTGGTGATCAACTATCAAGCGATGTTTCCAACTAGATTTGCTCGTACATTCTAAGTTTCTGTCACCGTTTAATGTGCAAAAATCATGCATTTACAGTAATGTAGCAACTAGTCATTCAAAAAAAAATTGAAAATAGAGACGTCAAACAATTTATATCGAAACAAAGCTTGGCATTCCTCTTTAACTTTGCCTACTATTATGCCCATCTTAACAGAAATTTGTAGAAGTTATACAAATTGGAAAAACAGAATTCTTTCTCAAAGCATGACTACCTTCGTGTCTAAGAATAACGTGGCACACAGGGGGTTTCCACCATGGCACATAAAGAGTTAGTGAAAGAAGCTCGTATCTGTTTGTGATCGACCCCATGGTATTTTTTTTTTTTCTGTCTTCTTTGAAACATATTCTATTTCCTTGCACAGGTGTGAATGTGACTTTTGCATCTGAAACTCATAAGTTTTTTAATTTAACGATTTAATGTCATTGTAGTGTCTGTGATAAAATGAAGACAAAAAAAAGGTAGAATTTGTCAAAGCACACACATATTTTACATACATCGATGAAGCCAAAGTTGCAGGAACAGCTCAAATTTTACTCTATTGATGTCTTTTTACATTGCAGTACAGCCCCATACCGGTTGGACCCATACCACCGCCTACAAAGAAGTACGCCTACGGGATGATTGACATGCAGTTTACTGCAACCATTTTTGATGTTTTAGACCAGTTGTGTCCATACGGACCCATCTCGACTGACTACCCTATCACCATGGAGGAGATGCAACAAGTGAGGGCGCTTTTCTATTTCTTTTCTCTTTTTTTTTTTTTTTTTTGGGGGGGGGGGGGGGGGGGGTGCAGGGCTAATTTTCTTAACCCTAACCAGGCCGGGCTTTTTTGGGTGTTCTGTGGCCGGCCCCAACCCCCCCGAGATCTCGGCCATCGATCGCGCAATCGCCATGAAATTTGGCACGTGCTTTACCTGTGGCGTATTCTACCAAGCTATACAAAAAGAAATGAAAATTTTCGTCATAATAATTAATAATGCTAATATATGCATGAAATCATACATTTTGCTCTAAATCAGAAATTAAAGCTCCTAGAATCCTAATTTTTGGTGAAAACATTCTTTGTAGCATTCCTAACAATGTGCTTGAAAAAAGAATTGGTATCAAAATCAATTTCTTATCTATTTTATTGTTTTATGAATTTCTTATGTATTTCTCTATTTTTTCGACCTTTTGTTTTATCAATCTTTTTCTGCAAAATTTATGACAGAACCTATTTCAAGCATAATTATGCTAAACATAATTAGTTTCAGCCTATGAAAGTGAAAATAATCATATCTTTATGAATAAGAAGAGAAAACTCCATTTGCATAGACTTTTTACACAAAATCACATTTTTGAGCCATTTTCGGTCTGACAGGCATGAATAAAACATCATGCAGCGTCGTAACGGTATGCGGGATTTTCGTGAAAATGGTGTCAAAAGATGCGCGAGACCTGAAAGTAAAAAGTCAGCGAACGGCGCGGTCAAAAAATTTCGCGTGGCGGAGTAGTCATGAAAAATGTCGAGGGGGGGGGGGTTGATTCAACCCCCCTGCCTTTTTAGGGTTAAAGTCAAAAATATTTGTTTATGAATGTATATGCTCAACAAAAGTGTTTCCCTCTTAGTTCATACAGTGTACTCCCATTATAACAAGCACGCTACCACAAAATTCTTTTTGCGATGTAGTATTACGAAATCCAGGTTCCAAAGTTATCATCTACATGTAAATATGCTTTGCTGTTCGGCTATAATGAAATTGTGATATACTTAGAGAAAACTGCTGGTCCTGAGGATTTCGTTACAAAGGGGGTCCACCTGTATTGTATGTCTTTCTGGAGGCTCATTCATCAGACCAAAGAGAAAGAAAAGGAGGTGGAGGCATTGCAGTAAGGGTTCAGAGTTCATTGTGGATCACTACCACAAACTGGCTTTGACTCAGTTAAGTAGTAAAACTGGCTGGTACAAAGTAGGCGAAAAATCCAAAGCTGGTTCCTTCTCATTTGGTCTATTATGATATATAGCGATTCATGCAAACCTACAGTACACTATGTCCCCCAAAAAATTACAATCAGATTTTCGCATTAATAACACCCAATATGATTGAACTGTCTAAATGCTCCATGTACTTCAGGGTCTTAAAATATAGCATCTTAGCTCTAGTTTGCAGAAAACCCCATTCAATTTGGTTAAGCGGTCATAGAGAAATGTGGATTCTTGTAAAACATGTCATGAGTCTGATTCTTCCAAGTTTAGCACTTAGATGCTCCTGTGTGTGAACACAGCAGACAGAACTTGGAGGGAAGAGATTCCTGACATGCTCTACAAAATCCCTCATTTCTCTTTCACCACTGAAGCAAATCGAATGGGGTTTTCTGTAAGATGTGGGCCATGAGTTATAGTTTTGTACCCTAAAATTGTATATGGATTGATTCACAATTTTTAAAGTTATCATTGCGGAGGGTACCGGTGTAATTTTTTGGGGGGACATACAGTACATAGCTAAAGATAGAGAGAGAAAAAAACCCTGTGTAAAATTACTACCGTTCATTTTTCAAGACTAGGTCTCTTTTGTATGCATATGATCATAAGTGAACATATCTGGCTTTGCAGTGTATGTGTAACTGCCTTAAAACATTCTGTTAAAGAATCAGCACCTTTTTCTTTTTTAATAACAGCAAAATGTTCCGTGAAATGTCAACGACTGAGAACTGAGTTCTCACATGTAGCTAATCATTTGTACTCCAGAGTGACCATGAATTGCCAAGGATCAAGAATTCAATTCTCACACTTGGCGAATCCCTGAACTCAAAGCAACAACTGTACATCTCAAATCTTATCACTCCCAGTACCAAGGCTTCATGCTGTATCGGACTCAGCTCCAGCAGGACTACAACAACCCAACGAACCTGTCAATCGAAGGCATCAGAGACAGGGGTTATGTAATGGTGAATGGGGTAAGTGACCTTTCCCTCCCCCCTTTTAGTTTCCTTTTCTTGCCTTTTTCTTTCTGGTCTTTTTGCTTTTCTCTATCGTTGTCTGTTCATTCCCTTTGTATTTTTTCCCCATTCTCCTACTCTTGCTCTTCTACAGTGTACCTTAGGTATTCTCCTTTTTCTTTTACTTTGTCTTCTTTCTCCTGTTCATTTTTTGCGTCATGCTCTTGGACTTCTCTGTTTTCTTCTTCCATTTGTCTTCTTCTTTGTCTTCATATGTGCAATAATGCACGTCTGGCAAGTACTTGAAAATGTTGACTTGTGCATGTTACACAAACTGTTATACATCTCCAACGCGGACGCACGCACCTGCTTCATGTCATTTCATTTCATTTCATTCATTTCATTCCATTCCATTCCATTCCATTCCATTCCATTCCATTCCATTCCATTCCGTCCCGTTCCATTCCATTCCATTCTGTTCCATTTCATTTCATTTCACTTCACTTCACTTCACTTCACTTCACTTCACTTCATTTCATTTCATTTCATTTCATTTCATTTCATTTCATTTCATTTCATTTCATTTCATTTCATTTCATTTCATTTCATTTCATTTCATTTCATTTCATTTCATTTCATTTCATTTCATTTCATTTCATTTCATTTCATTTCATTTCCACATCTGCTTCAAATATACTTACACTTCCCAAGGAAAACATTTGCATAAGCATCTTTATATCTTTGTGTGATTATCTGTATATCTTTGTGTGTATATATATATCAGCAGTTTCCATGATGCTGACACCATATGTCCATCCTGTGTATTGACTTGTTTTATTGCAGACATGGCTTGGGACATTGAACAGAGTGAACTGCACAAGGATCACGATCACAGGAAGTACAGGCATGACCCTTGACATTCTTGTAGAGAACCAGGGACACGTCAACTATGGCTCAGGCTTGAATGACCCGAAGGTAGGAATACATGTATTAATAAAAAAAGAACTTGTAAAACCATGTTCATACCAACTCAGTATGTACAAGACATACATAGTCAAGTACCGTATATGCCAATAAACCATATTTTGTGAGTCTAAATTTTCGCGAATGGGGAATTCCTGACGATGTTGCGAGTGGTTAAATTAGCGATCGTGGAGTAGAGTACTGAACAGAGAAATGTACACGAGTACGTCACATCCACATCGAGATCAGAGTCAATATTTTCACATCTTTAATTTTGTGAATAGCACCCAACTCGTGAAATTCACGAAAGTAAAAACCTCACTAAATATTTGGTGTATACAGTAATCCTCTGCCCTCTATTGTGTGTAATTTTTTAAGGATACTGTGTGAATATGAGCAAAGAAAGATGTCTTTTGAAATAACAGGCAGCATTAGTGTCTTTCTTGTTGAAATGAACAGTGCTCTGTAAATATAAAATTTGGTAGGGTTCAAGTTAGAATTCCCCACATGGTCAAGTTGTTGAATTAAGATTTAGTTGAGGTCACACACACACACACACATACACGCAAAAAGAAAATCATACAATTTTGAAGTCCTTTATCTAACTGTATCCATGTATCTCCATGTGTGCTCCTTTGCAGGGCATTGTGGGTAATGTCACTCTCGACGGCGAAATCCTAAAATCGTGGAAAATCTACTCCCTTGATCTGGACAATGTGCTGCCCAAGCTTGTTAGCATATACGACCGAATACACCACAAGTCAGGAAATCTGGTGCAGGAAAGGATGCTGATTGGTAGTGACAATAACACCTTTGTCCCATCGTTTTATGTCGGGGCCTTTCCCAACGTGACGTCACCACCAATGGACACATTCATGAAGTCCAATGGGTGGACGAAGGTAAGATTGGATGGTACATTTTGTCTGCATAGCTATATATTTATTTTACTTTTTATATCTCTATTGGATGGATCGAAAGATAGACCGATAGATAGATAGATACATAGATAGATGGATATATAGATAGATAGATAGATAGATAAATAGATAGATAAATAGATAGATAGATAGATAGATAGATAGATAGATAGATAGATAGATAGATGGATAGATAGTGACAGATCGGTATACTGAGAAACACATGTGAAGTTTACTACATAGTCTGAATTTCTAGCTTTGAATGGTTTCCCAGACATCTGTGTGGTTCCCAGTTTCATACCCTCCAATATCTGGTCTACCTTTTGGTAAAATGTATGTAAGAATGTTGGCTTTTACTGTATTTTGCCTTAAAGATGTTAAATATTTCAATGGTGAAACAATATTGCAAAAGTACAAAATGGAATGTCTGCATCATAATCATTGCCTTGCCATGGCTTTACCTTTAATCTGTGGGTAACTCAGGGTCAAAATTTTAATTGAACTTTCACCACATGCATCTTTGGATGCAACTGCAAAATGACAGCTAGATGTGCATGTTGCATGATGTACCTTTCTGTGTTAAACACATTGGCTGTTTCGGTATCTACAAGATACCCATCCTTTCGCAAAATCTGCACCATACTTGTTCTAAACAAATATGATCAAATGCCCCGACCCCTGTACACAGTTTTCAACATTAACTAAAAGATCTTATATAGTTATTACAATAGTATTAACTCTCCTTTCTGTCTTGTGCATTCATAACTAAATACGATCAGGGCCAAGCTTTCATCAACAACTTCAACTTAGGCCGCTATTGGCCCCGAGCTGGCCCGCAAGTCACCCTCTTTGTCCCCGCAAATTTGCTCCAAGTGAGTCCCGCCACAAACCATGTGCTGCTGTTTGAGCTGGAGAGACCTCCCTGCCTCGGGCAGACCACCCCCTGCACCCTGGAGTTTATTGATAGAGCCGTCATCAATGGGACGGTCAGTGCAGAGCATGACACCTTGTGGGGTCACCATGGCAACGACCGCATCCACGAAGGTCACGCATACCAGGATCTAGAAAGGCCCGTCTTGTCAGTAGAGTGAATGGTCTTCATGTGCCAAAGGGTAATCATACATCAGTACTTAATAGCCCGCTAGGAGCAGCGAGTTAATGAGATTCTATTGGGTATCGTGAAGAGATGAGATTGTGGATGAGATTCCTGAAGTACACTTGTTACCTTCAAAAATTGGGCTTGTAACATATTGAATGTTACAGTTCCATATGAAGCACCTGAGGGAAAGACCTGTATCGATCACCTTGCCACAATTTGCAGTCTTGAGACCCAGTGGTGGGGATGAAAGATCACTGAAAGTGATAGCAAGAACATGTCATGGCACAGGTTGAAATTGCTGCAGGGGATGTGTTCTGAACTCAATCAATCATTTGCCTGCACCTGGCCAGCTGATTGCAAAGAGGCATGTACAATGTATAATCCTTTTATTTCACATGTCCTTCTTGTGCTTTCCCTTTTTACAGAAAATCACCAAAAGTTAGTGTAGTGTTACTGTGTTGGTATCCTGAGGCTTATTAAAAACTTCATCATTTCATTACATCTTTACATCCTGATACACATGTTCTACATTCACAAATCATCTATACTATTTGATATCCTTTCCATGTCAGATTGCTATTTTCTTGCAGTCAACCTACACAAAATTTTGAACCATTTTGAATCTTATCATTTGCTAACAGC
Source organism: Diadema antillarum (assembly GCF_040938485.1). Classification (NCBI taxonomy): domain Eukaryota; kingdom Metazoa; phylum Echinodermata; class Echinoidea; order Diadematoida; family Diadematidae; genus Diadema; species Diadema antillarum. The sequence goes on along the minus strand of NW_027271437.1, from coordinate 760,191 downwards.
AGACAAATTAGATAAAAAATGCATTTGAATTTCTAATGTTGCAATTTTGTTGTGTATCAAAGGTCGTAATATTGTAGAAATGTATTCTACCTGATTTTTTGTTTAAGTGAAATTGTGTCAGCTGTAAGTATCATGTTCATTTCTATAAAGAATTTTATGTTCATTTTGTTTCAAACAAATGTCATTCTTGTGTTAAAGTTGTTTATGAATAAGTTATGTTACACTTGAGCTGTTTGTGTTGCATCAATTATAAACACTGCAGTTTCAGTCAATGTTGGTGGAAATTACTTGTTTGCTAAGTTATTTGATGCAAAACAGAATTTCCACAGTATTGAATTTTATTTAAGAATATCAAAGATATCTGAGATTTTCTAATGTTGATTTGTGTATCTGGAAATTTGCATACATATGAAACTTTTGCAAATTTTGTGAAGAGCCAAGCTTTGCAAAAATTAGATGCACACGAACGTTTTCTCATCTTCACAATGCAGTGAATGCCAGCGGCAATTCAGGGAAGTTTAAGAAAAAAAATGCTTTCTCCTCCAACTTTTAAAAAGTTTTGTGCTGAGAATGACTTTGATTTTACTGTCTTTTGTTTCTACATTTGTCACTTTTCACTCAAAATAAAGCATTACAATCTGTCTCCTCTAGTTAACAAGATTTTTGTTTTCATTGTCATATTCAACAATTATTATGGTAGTACAGTGTAGTATCAAAATAGGCTCTTCCAGGTTATGAAAAATCAAACTCTTTGTTTCCTCTTTTCAAGTCATACATTTAACCTCTGAATCCTTAAAGTTGTTATTCTTGTTTCCTGTCGTGGTTTTTGATAGAACAGATATGCTGCTACATTAATTTTGGTAGTAACAGAAAAGACTGATGTCTCATGAAACAGTAATTGAGGCAATTCAATGACTTTTCTTTATTGCATTAAAGATTTTCAAGTGAAAAAGTTATAAGGCGATGCAAGTAATATCCTAGTCGTTCTTTTTTTTTCTCTTGTCATTTTTAGCAAAAACAAAACAAAACAAAACAAAACAAAAACTTGTGCATCTTTGTGTTATGTTGACCCTGTCATTTGCTAAGCATTAACCCCTCAAGGGAGTGAAGAATTTTGTGCTCCAACTCTTGTTTGAGATTCTAGTAAATGTTATTTGTGTAGCGACAACTTCTTCATCAGCTTTGCTACATTGTGTATTTTTGTTAACATTAATTTTGTCGTTTTGCCACATGAGAAAGTGTTTTGACATTGCTTCACTTCATTCTCATACTGTCAGGAATGTTTTTTTTTTTTTAATTTGTGCGGGCTTAGAGCCTGGTTTGTCTACATGGTTTCTTTAATGAACTACCATAATGTCAGGGGTTTTTTTTTTCCACATACAAGATCAGCATCTTCTTTATTTTTGCAGCTGCTCTGTGAAAATTGGCTGTAATTGTTTCAGATAACATGAAAAAAAAAAGACTGCTTGAAAGGTAATATTTAATTTATGCATGCTGAAGTGTAATGTTTATTACGGTAACAATTTGTACCCGTATGATGCATGACATTTACAAAAAAAAAGTTTCATGCCATTGCATATTGTAATCGTAGCGGCACACCCCTCCCTTCCCCTTAAAAAAAAAGAAAAACAGACAAACAAATGAACAAGCAAACTAAAAGGAATCAAATTCCATAATGACGTGTAGCCTGATTTTAGTTATGTAACAATGTTTCCTTGTCAGTAATCAGCGTGCAATATTTATGTTATTGAAGCCTGATTTCCCTGCAAGTGGTGGTGAGTAGAGTTACTATATGTTGAAGTTACAACTGCTTTTGAACAGAGCTGTTACATTATGGATTATATTGTTGGGTGTTAGGGGCAGGAATAAAGGCCTGATATATAAATCTAATTATTACTTTAAGAGTGACTGACAGATGTCATTGACAGAATCTTGGTTTGAAAGTTTGTTTGTTTGTTTTTGTAGGCATATTCATGTAATCTGACAAAAAAAATCTAAGAACGCTTTTCTAAAACATATAATGTCACATAATCCTTTATTTTATTTTGGCCACGTAAGTGATGAAGCATTATGAATATTAAAGTCAACATGCATTTGCAATGTAATACTTCATTTAAGCTGGTGCATTATGTATACATTATGTTACAAGATATTCTGAAGCTGAGAATAACATGTGCAGATGTACCTACATACATACTTTGCAGTGAAGAAGACAACTACAATGTATTCAACCTCCATTGCTGTATTATGTTATGCATGTAGATTTCAAAGCGTTTGGTATTGTTGAAATGCCTGAAAATCCATAAATCTTGTTGATTTTGACTAGATATAATTGACTACTTTATAAGCTTTCCTGTCAGACTCGACTTTCTTCAGCAAATGAACAAGCAAACAAAACGGAATCAAATTCCATGATGACGTGTAGCCCGAATTCCCATACTCTGGAATGTGTGAGATTTTGTTTAATCCAGCTTTTACCTCATATTCCCACTAATAGTGACTATTAGACTTCCGTATTAGACATAGGTATGGCCCTCATTTCATGTACAATCCAAATACATTTCCTAATGATATATTTTGTCAGCTGATCATAAGAAGTTAACACAAGATCACGGTGTTCTGTTTATGTATTTCCTGCACGGAAACTGGTAACAGATTGTAGCTAGAAGATAGAATCCAAGCGATGGGCAGCAAGCGAGAGAGAAAAGAGAAAGAAAGAGCTCTGTTTTAAAAGGACATTAATGAAATGTTTCAGGTACTCTATAGATTTCATTGTCGCACTGAAACCCACAGAAGCCTACCAGCCACATGCACTCTTAAATGTTTTACTGCTGCGATGTGATTGAAATGTTAATAATGTACACAGTACACACGTAGACATCTTTGTGAAAAAGGATGAGGGTTTGCAACTGATTGACAAATTGCCCTACATCGACGTAAATAAGCACTGCATTGATCAGTGTTTTAGTAGTAGCCATGATGAAAGAAATCATGGGCATACATACTCGAGCAGGATTCGAACCTACAACCTCCTGATCTCCGGACAGGCGTCTTCTCCACTAGACCACCGAGCCTCCGCCCAACAGCAAGTGTTGGACGAGAGTTTGTGGAGATGTTACTTGATATGGTGATACATGTATGACAGTCTCAGACGAATCAACTGTGTTATTCAGAAAGTGTAAATAAATCTATTTCAGCAACAAATACAATCTCTCTAATTGCTTGCAAGTACAGTGGTCCACCTTTTTTATTCATTTTTAAATACACCATCTCCATTAGTATTTGCTTACTTCTCTGATAAAAATGTTTGTCTTCATACGCGCTCAATGCAGTCACATAACATGTGGTAGTGGTAAAGTTAGTATTCCGTACAGCAGTGATAGGCCTACTCGTAATGGTAATAATGATGATGATAGTGATAAGAACAGTCAAAGATGAAGGCTGATGACAATGATAGTAATGAAAATGATTATAAAGTCAGATAATATAAAAGTTAGTCTGGAAAGAAAGTGGAATTCTGCAAGCATTACAATGAAAATTTTGATCAAAATCAGAGTAACAGTAAAAACATGAAATTTTACGGATTTGCTGATTTTTGCAGAACAGTTCTCAAACGCTTGTTATGGATATATAAAAGAGTGAACTAATGATGTCATCAGCTCACAATTTTCCGTCGTTAGTGTACCAAAAGGGGAAAAAATCTTGGCTGAATAACTTCAAAATGATGGTCTGTCAGACGCTGTATAATGATTTTGAACTGGGGCATAATTGTGTTTAAAAACAAAATGGAATTTTCAAAATGTTGTGTACAAACTATATTATGGCAAGTTGTTAGGTGATGTCATCATTAACTCACTATTTGCATATTCTTGACTGCTCTAGAACCGTTTTGTGAAAATTAGCGAAACTCCACGATTTCATGACTTCCCTAATTTATATCCAATTTTCATCAAAGTTAAGCTGTTGTGCTTGAAAAATTTTACTCTTCATTTTTTTCAGACTAACTTTCAACTGGTCCTGAATTCCCCCTTCTCCAACGATGATTCCATCCGCAATGCTGGATGTGAATGAGTAAACATGTTTTGTTTTGTCTTGGTTGTTTTTTTTTTCTTTTTCTGAAGTTAAACTCTTCTTCCTTTGTTCTTATCACTTTGTATAGCCGTATGTCTTTGTGAGTCTTTTTATTGTACTCCTGAAATGATTGTGAATATAGATTTTATCAAATAGAAAAAAAATGAATTAAAATTCGATTTTCGGTCTGCATCTTTTGTATGTTGATTGACACTGGGAAAAAAGTTAATCTTGTATCCATTCAGTTGGCCACCTTGACACCCCCCCCCCCCCCCCTCTTATACCACCCCTCCTCATCACCTCCATTTTCGGTATTTTTTAATCATTTTGTTCAGAAGTCGAATAGAGTGAGCAATGCGTCCCTACGTATATTACATATCCACAATGTCGTGTACACTGTATGTATAGTTTTATTTCTACGCTATTAAATAACATTCCTTACCTTGCTTCATTCATACACTTATTTTGGACATGACACCACAATAAATCACATACAAGTCGTATACACCATTTATTTACTTTTATTTCAATGCCGTATACCAGTATAGCCTTCTTAACGTTATCTTGCTTTATTCGTGCACCTATTTTGTCGTGACACCGAAATACTGAAAATAGCAAAGGGCCCTTAATATAATCTTGCCGAACTCCGGCCGAACACCGCGTATGATTTTTTTCTTAGCCCAAGGTATTGAATAATCAAAATTAAAGTATACCAGTGATATAGACATACAATTTTAGCGAATATCATACGACTCTTCCATATCTTCCAGCAACTTCAAATCCGAATTACCATTTGTGTAAAAATGTTCAACCGTATCTACTACTGCACAAGTGTTTTCTCCGATTCTTCGTTTTTCTCCAAACTCTGATGATTCATTACTTTTATATGAAACAGGGCAGAACTATTCTGAACGTCGAGGCAAGACATGTGAGCCAGTATTTTGTATCAAAGTTTTTAGATGGGAACTTGTAAAATTCAGCAGGAAAGCTATCAGTCAACGATCTCTGGACTTGTTCTTATAATAATAGTGTTTTCACATCGTGTCAGCGCTACTACATCATCGTTATACAACCTTCACATCGCTTGCAGTTTGTGAAAACTGACAATTTTAAAACTTGAATATTTTTGGATAGCATCTCTTCCTAAAGAACCTCGGGAGGGTCGATTGCGTGTATAATGCCCTATGATATTTTTCAACAGGCGTAAAGGTACTCTTAGTCGATCGAGCTTGTTATCCTTTTTCATCATAAATCCTTCTAATTTGTCTCTGATTTCGTTTTAATTCCAAACAGCATGTCATCTTTTACCATTTTCAATCAAATACTCTTAAATCAGGTGGTGGCACCGTCAGTTTTCTTTCATACACAGTATCATTTTCTAATTCATCGTTACATGAATGTAGTATTGAAGGGATGTAGTCCATGGGCCAAGACCCGAAAAATGGGTTGTTGGTACCATCTGAGGTGGCACAACCTTTTTGGTGTCATTTTGTTTGTCGGGCATAGATATGCTTATCAAGCTATGATAGCATTTCCAAATGAGTAGCTTAGTCATAATAAATGAATTTTTAACCAATTTGGTCTCGTATTTATATCCCTATACTTCTGAATCGAAACTAAACCGCTATACAAAGAAGAGCACTGCCTTCTGTATGTCCACAGGTGTTCTGTTGTAAACGCGGTGCGCTTAGTCTTTATTCAAGGCAGCGAAGGGAATATCCAAAGGGTTATGATGTCCACAGCTGTCACGCGGTGCGCTTAGTTCTTTATCTAGACCAATGTACCGTTATCATATCTAAAGTTCCTCATAAAAGGGATTATCTATACTGTTTTTATACCACCCTATCAACAAATACATCAGTTTTAAACAAAAATCACTCTGTTCATTTACAATGTTATTTATTATAATGTATTGTAGTGTACCGGTACATTGTTTTTGCATTATCTTTCATTGTTGGAGGGAAATAAAGCGACATTGGCGTGGTATCAGCGTTTTCACCGTAGCGTTTTCGCCGGAAAATTATAAATAATTGAAAGATACGGTAAAATTCACGAGGAATTGCTTTTGTTGTTGTTGTTTTTAGATAAAAGCATATACACTGTATCATACGCTTTGGACATTCCCTTCGCCGTCTAGAATAAAGACTAAGCGCTGTGGACATCATAACCTTTGGATATTCCCTTCGCTGCCTTGTATAAAGACTAAGCGCACCGCGTTTACAACAGAACACCTGTGAACATACCATAGAGCTGCATTTTACAGCTCTATGGAACATACAGAAGACAGTGCTCTTCTTTGTATGGCGGCTAGTTTCGATTCAGAAGTATAGGGATATAACAACGAGACCAAATTGGTTAAAAATTCATTTACTATGACTAAGCTACTCATTTGGAAATGCTATCATAGCTTGATAAGCATATCTATGCCCGACAAACAAAATGACACCAAAAAGGTTTTGCCACCTCAGATGGTACCAATATCTGGCCTGGCCCATGGACTAATGTAGTCAGATCGACCATAAGAGCATAATTGGATTCTGCTGTAATTTTTCAACCGATTTTCTTTCGTTTATTCTATTTGGCGTAAAATTCTGCAGAATGTCGTAATGTCTTTGACCTCCAGGTAGGATTGCACGGAATTCCCATAACATATTCGGATTCAACGATTCATAGTTATTTAATGCAGTCATCTTCTTCATTACACAAGGGAATTAAGTAACCCCACATTATATAATTCATCATCTATAAGAATGCATTATCAAACTTCCAGCTGTGCTTTATCTGTGCGACTGTAAATCACACGATGTAAGAACAAAAATCTGGTCTGCAATTCTGGAGTAACATGCAAACATGGACACAGGGTTTTTAGGTCTCCACAATACGGGATGTTTACGGGATTGTACTCTTTAGTTAGGCCTATGTCATATGGTGTGCGTTCACACTATTGCCATGAGTTTTATAAAGCCCTCCTCTTTTCTCAGGGTTTTTAGATTCATAAGCAGTTTAAATTTCCACCCTTATTAAATGGTTTTACAATAAAAGTTTGCGACGAAATTACTAAGAAAGGTAATCATCTGTATTTTGATCATACACGTGGCCTTTTGACTTCGAAAATTAGTATTGACACCAAGAAAACGCTATAGTTATTGACGTGATACAATTGTAAATTCGGATACCTGAACAGTCTATACGAACTGAAACACTGGGTGTAGAAGTAGTATTCTTTTTTACACAAAAACGAAACCCTAACATAATGTTCCTCTTTAAATACATGTTCTTAAGAGTGAAATTATCAATGTTTTCATTTTCAGCAGTTTAAGGTGATATACATTTGCTTTGAAAAACAACAACAGGACTGTCAATTTCATGAATGCGATCGGAATAATTAGAAGCAAATTCCGAGACTGCAATATGCTTTGCTTTACTTTGAGTTTTACAAGCTATACGATTAAAACGTTCTCTCACTTGACAGTACTTACATTGTCCCATACTCTGCAGGTACCTAATACATGGCGTTATTAAGGTGAGAGAGAGAGAGAAGAAAATACATAAATATAGTTAGTACCACCAAGTAAAGCAACATTGCCAAAAAATAGATTGAGAAGGAATTAATAACGTTTTATGACAAATAAACCGTGTACAATCATTGTGTATTATTTCTTGGATATGGTGGCGCCGATAAGGGCCGTCTAGTTTGGAGGAACCGAGAAGAGCCTCACTGGACATGCTGGAGCTAGCAATCTTCTTCTGCAGAAGCACGGCTTAGCTGTTGCCAGCAACACCACTCTTAAGCGATGGTCACCCCTCCAAGACGCTTGATTGGCTCTTCGTCGTCACGAACGCCAAGCTGCAGGTATTTCGGGATGATTTTCACGGTCTTGTTATATCGCGCGAAGCGTTTCCTGCGAGCTGCAGAATCTCGGCAGTCGGGTACCCCAGCACTGCAGCCGGTGGACCAGCGCCGACTCTCTGGGCATATTTGCCCTTGAGGTGGAAGCGATGAACACGGCCATCGGGGAACTTCAGGCCACTACCTGAAGATCGAGGAAACTTAGCCCTGGTGGGAGAGTTGGACTTGGTGGGAGTTATGCAAGATTTTCCTCGTCCAGACATGCTTGTTCGCCCGACCTGACAGTGGATTCGATTGAGAAACGTTACAATGGGTAGAGCCAATAATCGAAAAGAGAATCAACACAAAGTTCCAAGACACTCTCAGGAAGGAGTCCCTTGAGCTCCGACTTAAATTGGAAATCACTCTTCAATACCTAAAACAAGGGAGCATCTATATAGGCCTTACAGTCAGGGAAGAAAATTGACTTACAGATAACGGCACGGCGTTGTAACACGATAAGCTGGTGGATCTCTCGCTGACAACACACAGGCTGCTGTTCCTTGAGATGGTGAATGGTGTTGCGAACGTAAGATATGAATATATTTATATGATGCAGGATATTTCGTGGCGATATTTCCAGAGTGCAAGTGCCTTCACTGGGTGAATTATTGATGAGTTGAATGTCTCGAGCACCTCTTACTACGTAATTAAAGTTAAGCTCAGACGGTGATTAACTTCGAGGAAAGCTAGCCCGGGAGCTACTCAGTAACCGCTAGGATAAGTTCTATGAGGCGCCAAGTGTATAGCACGGTGCATTTCCATTTCGTCGAAGAGATTACTGATTTCGTAGCGAAGTCGGCCGTGCGACACTTTTATAGCGCCCAATAGAACTTGTCCTCGAGGTTAGTATCCTCGAGGTTAAGGGTCACTGTCTGACGTAACTATTAATACTTTTGATTTTGTGGCTTCTAAGGCATTAAAAAACGATAAACGTGGTGATAAGTGCCTTCCTCATACATTGCATTCTTTCTTGAAGAGTTCAGTGACCTCAGTTATTACGCGACATACAAGTATTATACATTAATACTTCACCCACAATATGCCCTACAGGCAAACAAAAAACGCAGACATGCCAGCACAACTGTCGACGTAAATCTGACATTAATTGCTACTTAAAAAGTACCTAGTGTGGAAATCATTATTTTTATGAAAATAATGTGAAGTATTTTCGTAATTTACTGCGAGCATTCTTCATGAGGTGAATGTCTCGCTCATCAGTCACAACATCTTTAAATATGGCACATACAAATTTATCTATCGTAAACACAAAATCCAGTCATGGAAGCACAAATCGTCGACGTATATTTTACATTAATTGATACTCGAAAATGTACCAGGTGTGCAAAACATTTCACCACAATAAGGCGAAGTGCTTTCATAATTCACAGCGTGCCCTTTCCATAGGGTGAATGTCTCCCTGTTCATCACTCACTAGGTGCTCACAATATACATAAATGTTGCTCTTTTTTTGGCGGTAAACACATAAACCTAGACATGGAAGTACATATCGCCGACGTTAATATGACATTAAGTAATTGTTCCCTTACTTCTTTTTTTTTTATTTCGCATAACATGCAAAGCATTTCACGACGATATCATATACGTAAAATGCCTTCATAATTTGCTGCTTGCATTCTTGGCTGACACGACATTTACTCCTGCGAAATTGATCGGCCCGGACCGGTCTTATTTCCTCCAAGGACTTGGGGTTAGGATTGTGATTGGGTTTTAGGTTTAGTTTGGTGTGAGGATAAGGATTAGGGCCAGGGTTGATGGAGTAGATACTACTATTACTCTAGTTGTTGTCGTTCGCCTGACTTCCGCCAGTTGACAGGGTTCACCACGGGAAGGTCGACAACTTGATGAATTTATAAATGCTTCCAGCGATGAAGAGAGTGCCTCCTTGGCCACAGAGCTGACAAACTGTCTAGACAAGAAGCGTGAGGAACGTTGGGAAGAGACTGTCCAAGGAATTGATTTCACTCATTCAAGTAGGACGGCCTGGACGACCCTCAACCATCTCACTGGTCGGAGCTCCCGCCCGAAGCACTGCCCTGTTACAGCAAACTCAGTCGCCCAACAGCTGCTTGCTAATGGTAACTTTAAGAATGCAGACAAAAACCACACCCGGTTCGTCAAACAAGAAACCTCAAGACTCTTGAATGCTCCAGGTGTGGATGGCTTCCTCTCCAAACCATTCACCTCTGAAGAGCTCGCTCTAGGTGTCTCCCAACTGAAATGTGGGAAAGCACAGGGCCCAGACAACATCCCACCCGAATTTCTGAAGAACTGTGGTCCCAAGAGCCTGGATTAGCTCCGTGAATTCTACTCAACCTGCCTCACTGGGCTGCGCATCCCGAAGATCTGGAGGAAATCCACCGTTGTTGCCCTTCTAAAACCCAACAAGCCTGCAGACAATCCCAAGAGCTACAGACCAATCTCACTCCTGTGCGTGCCTTTCAAGCTTCTCGAAAGGCTCCTGTTGGCCCGACTCAACCCACTTGTCGATCCTCAGCTCCCGGATGAGCAAGCTGGCTTCCGGCATGGTTGCTGTACTGTATACATGAGATCGTCAAGCTGACTGATGACATAGAGGACAGTTTCGAAGAAGGCAGCAAGGCAGGTGCTGTTCTGGTGGACTTGACTGCGGCCTATGACACAGTGTGGCATCATGGCTTAACACCAAAGCTTCTTCGCACCATCCCTGACCGCCACCTAGTCCGCTTTCTTGCAACAATCATCGCAAACCGTAGTTTCATAACCAAAACTAGGGATGGACAAACTAGTCGACTACGCCGCTTGCGGAATGGGGTCCCCTTCAACAGTCACCGGCGTGCATTTGCGGAGCAGACGAGCAGACAGCAGACCACGTCATCTACAACTGCCCTGTTCTTCAACCCCCTGATGGGATGACCGACCTGACAAGTCCAAACGATGCCCAAGCCAACTGGCTCGCCCGGCTTCAAGAAATAGCCTGATACTACTGTCTCATACGAAAGAAGAAGAAGGGCCAGGGTTAGGCTTATGTTTGAGGGTAGAATCATGTATTATATTTGGCTTAGCGTGCAGATGTTTCATGGGAGCTATTGTCGCAGGAGCAAATGTCATAGAACCGTATTTTGATTTGAATGTCTGAAGAAACAGTCGGAACATAATATATCAACAAACGTATCTACAAGAAAACGCAAACCCCAGACCCGAAAGAACAAATGATCGACGTATATTTGACATTAATTGATACTTGAAATGTTACACGGTGCACCAAGCATTTCAAGATGATTAATGCCAAGTGCCGCAGGGTGCATTCTCGATGAGTTTCATGCCTGAAGCCTGAATTTTGAAATCAATGTTAAATCTTTGAAACAACGAACCTTCGGAATAACGAACCGTAGCCAAAATAATGTATTGACCCTGCACACAGCACAAAACTCAGACAAGAAAGTAGAAAGCGTCGGCGTAAATCTGATATAAATACTGATACTTGAAATTTCACGTGACATGCAATTCATCTCATGACAACAAGTACCTTCGTAAGTTACTGCGTGCACTCTTGATTCAATGTCTCGCTCATTAAACAGTGTAGTATAATAAATATTACGTCTACAAATGTATCTACCGGTAGACGCAAAACCCACATATGTAAGTCCAAAACATTGATCATCGACGCGAAGGTATTTCATGGCAAGGTGTCCGAGCTGTAGTGGACGTTAGCTCTTTAGGGCTTTAAATGCTTGCAAAGAGCAGATTATATGAAAAAAAAATCAAATTTCTAAACAGAAAATAAACTTCGCAGAGGGTGAAAGGGTGTGCTACTTCCTCCTCGTAGAAACTGTGGACCCAAAAAAATAATACAATCTTCGACTTTACTTTGGGCCCCGCCTCGGGCCCAGGGGACCGTTGACATTTACCAGTTCATCCTCAGAGAAAGAGATTTTCAGCTGCAGGATAGGATCCTTTTCCTCTCCTCCCCCGCCCCCTTCTTGACTTCTTGTATTCTATTGGTATTTGAAGCAGAATTTCATTTAGAGGTTAAATCCATCCAATATGGAACGTGCAAATTCTCCCGTGTCTTTTTAAAAATCTATTTTAACATTAAACACTTCGATTATAAACATCCAAAGTGGATTCATGTCGATGCAAGAATCTATGGCAGAGGTGGAATAAAGACAAAGCATTTATTTTGGTTTTACATATAAATGTCGATAAGGAGCATTTGAGAGAAATAAGAGTTGAACAACAGCTATTGATGTACAGTTTCTTCCCAATCAATGACTTGCTTATTCAAAATAGAGTCCCATTTCCTTCGAGAAAGTGGAGACTTTTAATAATTAACGTACACAAATTCAATGAATGTATATGGATACCTTAGATACTTTTCTTGTAACACCTAAAGATTCCTCCTTAAAATTCAAATTTGTAATCGGTGGCCTTTAACAATGTATTACGATCATGATGGAATGGATGATATTATCAAAAGAAATAGATTGAATACACTCGATCTGTTATTTATTCTTATTCTTTGTGGATAAAAAAAAACCAATTATTTCCAATCATATACTAAACAAACAAATATTTGGAACTTCGAATATTTTCAATGTCATCTGAAGGAAAACACAAAGGGAATGTAACAAAGCAGATGAATATGAGGGGATATAGAAAGGGGAATACCTAGATTGGGAGATGTGGAGAGGAACTAGGGATAGTAACAGTGCTTAGTAGTTCGGAGCGTTAATGTACTGAGAAAAAAAAAATTACCTGAAGCTCATAAACTTTAAAAAGTATACGACCGACAAAAAGTATTAGTAATGATATGAAAGTGGATTAGTGAGCAAAAGTGCTTACCCTAGTGATACATTGCGAGAAGAATTCTTTTTGAAGGAGGAATTAAAACATCAAAGAGAAGAACCAGATCATTAGACAAAGAGTTCCACACATCAGGTCCAGGGTGTCCAATAGATTAGGATTTTCTCATTAAGTCTGTTGCATGACGGATATGATATGAATGGATGCTAAAGTTTGAAATGAGGTTATCGTTGAACATAACAGGGAATTATATTACAGTAGAATATTTCAACATGAATACTGCGGTTTGCATAAATAGTAACACGTAAAGCTATCAGAAGCACCGATGTGTATTTACCGGCACACAATCATGAAACGCATATATACCAAGCACAATCAAAGAGAGAGAGAGAGAGAGAGAGAGAGGGAGAGAGGGAGGGGGACCAAAAGGGAACACCAATGAACGCAATGAACATACCGTAATCACGTAAATAAATGAAGTTCGCCGTTTGTACAGCAGCCTTCTCCAAATCTCACATACTTGCATAAACAAATATCACATACTTACATGACCTGCATGAATGTTGGCACTCATCCATTAACACACTTCGTATCTATCCCGTGGCTGACTCATATTTTCTTGTTATGCATTTTATAGCTCTTTATTCTGTTTAGCACGAGCATGCATAATAATCGGTTTGCTTCCACGGACCGCCATCAAGACCAAGCTGTTGCAAAGAAAGCGATCTTCTGCTCTGTGCAACTGACTTTTTTCCCTTTATAGAATAGGGCCTACATGTGTTTTAAAATGTATTGATATGTGCTGATGTATGTATGATTATCGGTCGTATTTCAATTCAATGTTTTATTTCATTTTTCGACAGGAACATAAAAACATCACTTCTTTTTTGGTAACAGAAAATAAGGTGCGTAAAACTATGTATGAATGAATGAAAAGAATATACAATGATTGTAGCACCTTGCAATAATTACACATTATCATAAAACTCAAGTGATTTGAAGTAAGTAAACATTGTGGATAATTCGAAAAATGGAGGGACCCACTAAAAAGACAAAGCTTGTAGAATGTGAGCCCCTCAGAGAAAAACATCAGTTGAAAGCAAAGAGAAGGTCTCTTTGCTTTCAAATCGTTTATCAAGATATTCTTATACGCGTATATTCTTTGAAAAAAAGGTAAGAATAAGAAATAAATATCACAGTGAGGCATGTATACTTGTGACAAACAGTGAATGTGAAACGCATTTTTAATCCTTACCATAATGTCAATAAAACTTACCGACTAGTTTTCGTTTTTATTGTTGCTATCATTCACCAAGGTACTACTTTGACTGCTTGCCACCGTCTGTTTGCATACCCTCTCACCCACTTTAATCGTCACTCCCTTTTTCCCCCAGGCTGTCTACCTTTATAGTTTCATCATTTCTTTAGTTAGCATATTTCCAGCAACACTTTGAAGGAAGGTTCAGAATCGCCATTACATTATTAAGCACTTTAGACTACTGTCAGTACGTTGTTGATCTATAGTAAAGTGAACAAACTCGCATATCCAACAAATGGCAAGCGACTTTAACTTTGTGGGCTATACTGAATAATTTTTTAAAGGGAAACGATTACTTTTACGTGTTACTGCGCTACGAAAATAGGGTTAATATTGTGTTTGTCTGGACACTTTGAAAGAAACACCAGAACTTTGTTGCATCATTTTGTGCTTACATCGTCTGACTACTGTGGGAAGTTCCGTTTAATATACAGGGCACTCTAAGTCGTCACTGTTATCGACCATATTATATGGTGTGTGTTTTTTTGTTGCGCATTTGCGTTTTTTTTTGTTTTTTTTGCCAAGGCAGCCTAACCCCATTTCATGAACAAGTAGTTATGATAGAAGCTCTTGTCTGAATGCCAAGTGTCATAGTAACGACAAGAATTGAGCTTCCTCATTGGCTGTTGCTACAAAAAGTTGTTGTCCTTACAAGAAGTTGGTATCCTATACATCTTTGATGAAATGGGACCCTGGTCTGGCAGAGTCCTGGAGCGTTTATACATGTAAGTTTCGGCAAAGAGGACAATCTTTGTCCTTGCCTATACAGTACTCATTCCCTTTCTTTAACCCTATAAAGCCCAATGGGGGGGGGGGCACATTGTGCCCCCCCCCCACCAGATTTTCATTCGCCACTCCTTCGCCCCTAATCCAATTTTAACCAAATTTGGTGACCTTTTCCTAAAATCTTATTCCAAACATTTTGATATATAATTTAGCTATATTTGATATTGCTGGTTGCCATGGCAACCATAAACTGACAACCATGTCAGTCAGATTTTGCGTATTTTTCGGTTCCAATTCCAATTAACAATATTATAATATATGAAATGGGCGTTTCTTGGCTGAAATTTGCTGAAGAAGCAAAATGTGAAGTAATTATGGCCCTGAAATGTTTTTCCTATTATTTCCTCTGTTTTTCTGTGACAACGGCATAAACAATAGATATAATAGAGATACTTGAAAATAACAGTATTTTCCAAAGATCGCCATTCTATTTTGTGTCATTTTGATTCCTTCCCCGAAGTTATACCTCTAATATAATTTGTTTATCACATTATCAATCTGCAAACTTAAAATTCCAATATTATGGGAATATGAAATATGATAACTATGCATGTACCTATCCCAAACAATACATCACAGGTTTCATAATGTAGTTCTTTATTTTGTTGTGAATAGCGCCCCCATGTGGTGACCTTGAGAAATTTCAACCATAACAAATAATGAGCTTTGACTTGCACATAATTTGTGGCAAATATGAAAAATATTGGTCCATGATAAGACATATACAGTGTATACTGGGGATAAAAAAATTATACAGAAAAATCATGATTTTAGCATATTTCCTATGTATTTCTTTATATTTTGGTAAATAGCGCCCTCTAGGGTGACCTTGAAAAAAGTCAAGTATGCGGTCACGTAGAGTACGAGTTGCTCTACCCATGTGCCAAATATGACGATGAAACATCAAACAATAACAAAGTTATATTGGGGGCACAATGTGCCCCCCCCCCCCCCCCCCTTGGGCCTGGGAAGGGTCAAAATAGCTTGGGCTGTATAGGGTTAAACCCGACACTCTCCCTTGTATCGTTGGCTGACTCCTGATGAAGAAAATGTTTGTCTTGAGCCATGATCAATGCAGTATAGGTGGTAGTAATAGAATGAGTTCTCTCTATACTAGTACTTGCAGGAGTATACAATATGGAGAATACAATGATGACGTAGACGATGATGATAATGGAAAGAATAGTAATGATAAATAATGATATTCATGTATTCATTCTATCATTATCTTAAGGATATTTCTCACTGATAGGATTGTTATTGTTAATAATTACAAGTAATATCACCATCACGATTATCATCAGTAAAAGTGGTTACAGCAGTAATAGTGACATGTAGATGTAGGGGGCAGGGTGGTGTTGATGGTAATGAAAATAAATTTTCATGTAGTACAGCATTTGTGGAAGATGTGAGATAAAGACGGATCATTTATTCTATGACACTCTTGAACTCAATCTTTACCCCCTCACACTTCCTATAATTCAACTCGCATGAAAGATAGGATGTGCGAATATGATTTTTATTACTGTTGTCATTAACCTAGGTAGCTCTTCATGTTTGGCTTGATGACGTTGAATCTCATAAAATGATAGGTTGGATGTATAGATCCGGCGTAAACCTCGAATAATGTTCTGACTGTGTAAAGCAAAGTTCAGACCGTAGATCTGTAGATGTTCGGGGGAAACTTTCAAGTCTGTGAGATTGGACTCGCCAAAGCAGAGCCGTTTTACTTATATTCTCATGCTCTGCGTTTTCTTTGCTTATTTCCCAGACTTCCTAAGAGACATATACTTGGTTATTTTGCGTCACTTCATTATACGTGTTTTGTAAAAAGTGATTCTGCGACACAAACACAGATCAGATATTGCAACTGATTGGCAAATTGCCCCATATCAACGTACATAACAACTGCATTTTGAATAATTACGCAGTACCCGCTGCATGCTATCAGGATCAGAAACAACACTTGCTGTCGGGCGGAAGCTCGATCGTCGGTCTGGTGGAGATGACGTCTGTCCGAAGATCAGGAGGTCGTGGGTTCGAATCCTGCTACAGTGCTTATTTACGTCGATGTAGGACAATTTGTCGATTAGTTGCAATGAAAACATCTCGACGGAATTCATGAATTTGAATAAAGATCAGATATGCCAAACTTTAAGCAAATACGCGATGACACCAATGATGTTGCGTGTGATTCTGATTTAAAAACAAGCGTGATTTTATCGATAAGGCACAATTTTGAAAAGAATGATGTACATTTTATTCCAATCAATGATTTTCTCATTTTTAGATAGAGTCCCGTTTCCTGCGTGAAATTGTAAACTTATCCTACAGATTTTAAGTAAACAAAATATGAATATGTATTGGTATATATATACATCTGGTAAATTTATAGATTGTATCACCTACGAATTCCTCTTGAAAATTAATAATCGGGGACCCTTAGCAATGAGTTGTCATGATAGAGTGGCTGATATAATTGCTAAAAAATCTAGAAAATTACACCGAGTCAACATAGTACAACTGATTAAACCAACTTATTAAAACGAATACCTAGGCAGAGCAGCTCCTTTGATTGACTATATGTATCTAAACGTCGGTGCTTGTTAAATTTCAGCTGGAACCACATTAGCTGATGTGTCAGAACATTTACCTGTTTTGTTATGTTGTTGTTGTAGTTGTAGTAGTAGTTGTTGTTGTTGTTGTTGTTGTTGTTGTTGTTTAGGTATTACTTCTCTTCCCCCCCCCCCCCCAAAAAAAAGAAAAAAAAAAGAAAAAAGACTAACACCTCATACTCAGGGGGGGGGGGGGAAAGAAGTTCCGCGGATACTTAAACTACTCCCTAGTAGCATTAAAGACTGGCTTAGATTTTATCTCATAGGGAAGAATACGGCTGTACTGATGTAAATGATGCATACGATTCTTTTCTATTCATTTCATCTCACCTTTGTGATATTTATCCTTATCATATCTCCTTTATATCGCAAAAGAAAGAAAAAAAAAACATTGTGTACAAAAGCCATAGATAACATCTGCAATAGCAAAATCTATTTTTAACAAGTATGAATTGTATGAGCAGATACCAACTTCAGCTGGTAAATCCGTTATAGCAGCACCTTAAAGGGGCTGTACAGTTCTGGTTGAGGTGAAGATTTAGCTTTTAACGTTTTGCGAGATATTCAGAAACCACTCTATGAGATGTCAAAGAGCACGCAATTCTAAGGGGTATCAAAAGTGTATTTGATGAAAATCGGTTTTGAAATGGCTGGGATATCCAAAAACAAGGTGAAACAAAGATATCCTAATAAAAGGCGTGCCCTGTCGCCTTTAATCATGATCACTTTTGTGGATATCTCAGCCATTTGAACACCAATTTTCATCAAATAAACGTTGAATCCTTCTTAAAATTACATGCTCTTTCATATTTCACAAGAGGTTTCTCATCTCACTTAGGAATGTCATAAACTCAGAGCTACCAAGTCTCACGCATTCTGCGTGAGACTCAAGCATTTAGGGGCCATCTCACGATCTCACGCATGGCACCCATTTTTCTCACGCATGGGGCGAAGTCTGCAACTTGGGCCTATGATAATGAGCACAGCTCAAAAAATTAAAGTGATAGGTACAAATGAAGGTATATTTCCCTTTTGTCTTTCAAAATACTAGTAAGTAAAAAATAGTCACTTAAGTATGCACCTGATCGCACCATTAAGAGCTAAAAATTGAAAAAGCTCCCTACCGTGGGAGGCCACAGGGGGGAAAAACCCCTCCCACACCCTCGCTCGCGTGCACATTCGCATGCCGAGATGCCGAGGCATGAAAATCTCACTCATAAAATTTTGTTGAACTTGGCATCACTGTAAACTTGAATCAGCAAAGGTTCACAGAAAGCAAAGTCAAAGCATTATTTTTCATGGAGATAAGGATGTAAGGAAAACATGGAATCATAAATATTGAATAACATGGATGGTCGATCGTTTGTAGAGAAATTTCGGATTAATCAAAATGGCATTAGTAGGGATTTCACCTCGAGAACAAAATTAAGAGTTTAAATATTGTTTTTTCTTTTAAAACTGGAGAAGATTCAACTAAAAAATCAAAATCGTAAGAATCTGCCTCGAAATCGATCAAGATAAATGGAGTTAGGTAATCCCTATGATCGATTCAAATTATTCCACTACGTTCTGTTGTTGTTCTTTTAAAAGGTAGAGTGATTATAGATTGTGTTATCTTATATACTAGCCGAATGAGAAGTTATTTTGGTTGGTATAAATATTTGAGGTCAATATAAGAGTACGAAGTAAAATTATAAAATCATGAAGATATTAACATAATATAGATTGGACTCCTGTTATAAGGAAGTCTTCGAGACCAGCAGTTCCCTTTCGTTATATTGAAATTACGTTATAACCGAACAAATAAACAAGAGACAAAAACATAGAGCGGATAATGGTGCGTTGTAACTAGAATTTCCTTACAACCATGTTCGTTATAACGAGAGTTCACTGTATTCATTTTCATCAACTCTCCTATTATGATGCCTCCTTTAATTTCATTCGATATGATGTTTACGAAACGTATCTATAACTTATAACTTCATGTTGTCTGTGAAACGTTCACATCTCTGCTCAAGTAGTATATACATTATTACAATTACATTATTTTTTCATCCTGTTGTATACTTTAACGAAAATAATTTCGACGGCATCACTGACTTATCTAAGTCCGCTCTTCTTTTGGCTTTAGTGTCTTGATGAATAAGAACCGACTCCTTCTCCTCTTTCGCCTTGTCGAACATCGTCAAAAATCATTTTTTTTTTTAAAGTTCCCGGTGGAAGAAAAGAACAGTATGTCCTCCCCCCCCCTTCCAAAAAGGACTTTCATTGACAACTCTCAAAATAGCTGCGCTATCTAGATATTATTTTAGGATATGAAAGTATAATTTGTTACCTATACATCTTGCAAAAAAAGCAAAAACAAAAACATTCAATTTGGTGCAGCGGTCACAGAAAATTTGGATCTTTGCAAAGCATGTCATGGATCAGTTTCTTCCAGGTTTAGCCCTTGGATGCTCTTGGCATCCATATGAATGAAAATATTTTGCTCGCAACTGGCAAGACAACTACATGTAACAAATTAATTCAAATTATGTGCATTACATTATATTTATATGTGAATATACGAATATTTGAATATGTAAATATTTATTGTTCATGATCATCTTAAGGAAAAAAAGCACAAATAGAAAGAAAGAAAGAAAGAAAGAAAGAAAGAAAGCCAAAAAAAAAAAGGAAGAGCTTAATCCAGTCTTCCCTGAGTTAATAATTTAACATCCTTCAAAAAAAAAGTTATTTTCACTCAGAAATCTGCTTCCTTTAAGATGTAATAAATCATTCTTCTTGTTGTTTTAAAGAAAGAAAGAAGAGAGAGAGAAAAATGGGGCCCTATACAAATAATCTATTGTTTACTCGCAGAGTAAACAAATTGAACAATATAATCGCACAGTCAACATAGCACAGTCGCAAAGTCAGCAATTTCCACTCTTAACTTATAGGCTACTAGCTGTGACTTCAGAAAAGCGAGTGCTCAGCGAGCGTCGTGTGTCACTGAGGTGCGAATGTGGTGTTCAATGTATTACATGTAGTTGCTTTGTGATTCCCCGGGCCACCAAATAGAAACGATTTTGTACCTTGGTGAATTATCGATGCTTCCATCTAGAAATTAAAGAGGGCCTACTGCTGAAAGCATTGTATCAAATATGGCGCTCCTGAATCTTCACACGAAGTTGTCGCTGTTGTCGACAATCTGTCTGGTCGTGGCGGTGCTACTTGCCCGGGAAGCTAGTCTGGCGGAGTCTGTGAGAATTGCACGCATCATTTTCGGTGAGTTTCAGAGTACACGCGTGTATGTCCCCTAAATGCTAAATGTAACATCGGCTCTAAAGGCCTACATCTTATCCTTAAATGATTTATCAAATCCACCGTATATGTACGGTTTAACCTTCAATGGAATATCTACCCTCCGTTATCACATTTTAATCCTAAATGTAATATTTAGCATTTTAATAGTACCCCCCCCCCCCCATTGTAATATTCACACTAAATCTAATCCCCCAATCCCGTCCCCAGATATCCCAAAGATTTCACGGAATTCTTGTGGTCCTTTACATCTACTAGTCGGTATTGTGTTTCATTGATGCACCTAATGAAAAGATGAAACGACGTAGGCTATATATCTGCCTCAAAACAGATCACTGACCGACATTTCAGCCCCAATTTTGGCAAGTTGATTAATACCAACTGCATCCACAAAATCCCCTTAGAAGCTAGCAGGTCTTGTGTATTCTTTACTCTATCCCCCTGTCTCATTTTGTGTCATTGTTTTGAGACATAATATGTGGCACTTTTTACCCAGCACGTGCGGTCATATGTCGGGGTGGTCCTTACATTTACAGTTTTTGCAACCACCTTGCGTTTTTAAGCTGTTCCTCACCTCCTGTCCGTTCCTGCTCCGTCTTACCTCCGAACCTTGCTATCTGGGCGATTTTTGCTTGTACGGCTTGTGAACGTTCTGACTTTGATTTTCATGTTCTGGAGTCATTGCTTTGAAATCGTATTCTTCTGTCCTATGATGCAATACAACGGGGTGGGTGAGAGGTTATAGAGTGATAATATAGGTTGATATCTAAGCTGCGGATCTATGCAGTTGGGGGGGGGGGGGGCATTTCATGAAGCGTTTTGGTCGGATAGTTCTCTGACAAACTGTTACAAGCTACTGAAATCCTTGCATCTGATCGGTTGAGAGCAAATTTGTCCGACAACTTCGTCGGACAAAACATTTGTGTAGACGGTGGCCTGTCCTTGCATGGAGGGTTCGGATGCGGTTTAGGGTGAGCATGCACCTGTAGGTCCATGGGGTGAGCCACTGTTTCCGAGGGAGGTTGACCTCCTCTAGCTTTGCTGTCGGGTCAGTGATGGTGTTGCGTGTGACTTGAGTTGTGTTGGAGACAGAATCAGACCAGCATCTGCGCCATATACTTTTGGGGTCAAAGTGTTCCAGTGATGAAGGGACATCCAGACTGGCTGGAGTCTTATTGCGCATCTGCGATGCATCTGCTGCGGGGAACACTTTCTGAAGGGTCAGATCGGGTTCAAGTAATTATCGCTCGCGTGTCCCGGGGTTAATACACGCTTCAACAACCTGGTGACGAATCATTATTTCATCTTTCAGCTAGGTTCCCGAATGCACAGTGTTTGACCAGCTCCTCTACGGCGGTATAACATAATTGCAAACAGTCTCATCAGCCGTCTCCTTTCGTCATGTGATTCTATATCTCTCGGCGACCACTTAATGCAAGGGAACAAAATAGGCTTCAATCGTTGCTAACGTCATCTGATATGCGTTTCCAGTATCAGGGCGCAACTGCGAGGATGTCATTGTACCAGTGTTCATGAGGAGTAGAAAATTCTCTGTCCCTTTGCTCCCAAGCAATGTAACAGAAGCGCCTTTTTCCTCTCAGGCTAGAATGTATCGCCCCGTTAAGCCAGTAAAGTTTTCAAATTGCTCCTTCTATAATGGCCATGGAGTTGGTGGTTGACCGGGTTTTTGTAAGAAAAAAGGAGGATGGAGGCATCAAAGATAATTAATTGGTTGAGACAGGACCACCAAGGAACGAAATTCAACAGACATGAAGGGGACAGTTTCATCCTTGTCGGCAGAAATTATGTTGTACTATGAGGTCCATGAACAAAAAATATGGCGACTGACAAAATAAGGGAGGAACGGGACTGAACTGTGGTTGTCTTCGATGTTTATTACCGATTGTGTCATGAGTGGCATGTACCTATGTAATGAGCATACATTTTCTAAAGACGATTGTTGGAATGCCTTCGGAATACGGTGAGGCTGTTTGCATAATTACATGAAGAATTTACCAATAGCATGTAGCTGTATTGGACGTCAGAAAATATGATTCTAGTCGTCTAGACACAATTTGAATGCCTACACCCAATGTCCTTAGAATATATTGACACAAATAATGAGAACTCCTCGATTAGCAACTGTATTTCCTGTAGGCGTATGAGGGGTAGATCGATGAATCTTACAAGAAAATCGACTGAACTAATGAAACTGTTCATTTGACTGTTATTCCATCAGTATTTTGCTCTCTCTCTCTCTCTCTCTTTCTCGCTCTTTTCAGGGC
Organism: Diadema antillarum; assembly: GCF_040938485.1. Classification (NCBI taxonomy): domain Eukaryota; kingdom Metazoa; phylum Echinodermata; class Echinoidea; order Diadematoida; family Diadematidae; genus Diadema; species Diadema antillarum. The sequence continues at coordinate 737,118 of NW_027271437.1, read as the reverse complement.
TCATTGCTGTTGTGGCTTTCTGCCTGTCTCTGCTATTTTTGAGTCTCCTTGCTCTTGGCCCTGCGCCCAATGACGGGATAAAGTCCATCCTGCGTTGCTTCTTATCGTCCACGGTGGCGCTCTTGCAAGGGAAGATCGCCCTCTATCGTCTGGAGAAACACTGGAGGAATCCTCGCCGAGCCCAGGATCGCCTCCTCAGACACATTCTCCTTGAGAATGGCGACACGGAGTACGGCCGACGATACCGACTTCGAGACATCAAGGACAGAGAAGAGTTCAGGGCTCGCCATCCACTTACAACATACGAGCACTATCGTCCTTTCGTCGAACGGGAGATGAACGGAGAAAGAAATGTTATGACCCGGAAATTTCATTCCAGTTACGTCAGTACTTCCGGTACGACTGGTCGTAGCAAGATGATCCCTCAGACAGATAGACTCAAAATTATAATAGACTATCTCGATCTTCTTTACGCCATCGTTCGAATGAAATTTCCTCATACGGGCATAGTTCAAAAGCAACTTTTTGTCTACATAGCCCCTGTAGTTTCTAGAACTAAAAATGGCGGGCTTGTCGAGAGTGCCCTGACTATAGGAGATGACACAAGGTTGTATTACACCACACCTCCGGCTGGTTTTCGCATCAATTCCTACGAGGTTGCGAATTACATCCATCTCCTTTTTGCCCTGCGTGACAGGAATATCGGCTCTATATGCGTCTTCTTTCTGAGCACGCTCGAGAGCATGATGAAACAACTCGAACAGTGGTGGGAAGACATCGTCCACGATATCGAGTACGGAACCATCAGTGAGCGACTCGATCTCCCAGACGACGTACGTTCGGCACTGACAAGTGAACTTCGAGACGGCGACCGGCAAAGGGCGCTGGAATTACGTCAACATTTTGTGGTCGGACTGGACAACATTTTTCCAAGGGTTTGGCCAAAGCTGAGAGTCATCTTGTCCGTGGACAGCACTGGAATCTGGCCCCAAATAAGAGAGAAATACGCAAGAGGTACGGGGTTCTTCAGCACACACACACACACTCACATTCTGTAACGCCAGATCAAAAATATCTTTGTGTATTGCGCAATGCGCGCACACAATTTATTCTACGCTGCTTTCCTATAAAGCATCATACAACACCTTCATATATCCTTGTCATTATTGATTAGTAGTTTGATACTGATTATTTTGCCCAATTTTACTGTTACGTCATCATTTGTGTAATTGTGGATCCACTGGATCCATGGATTTATTTCAGTTGAGTCACAATCCCCGACACGATATTGCAGTGTGTGACATATCGTAGAATCAAAGCATTGTGTTACTAGACCTAAGGGAATCTTGAGAAACGAAGTTTTTTTCAGTCGTTGTAAAATGCCCATCGTTATTTTTTTTTATCCTAGTCAGTATTTCTAAGTCCTTTTGACAGTAAAATCCCTAAGAGCTTTTTATATCGTTGACATGTATAAGAAACAGCAAAGGATCAGGGATCTATTCCTGACGAATGCCGCACACAATAATAGATTTCTGGGATGTGAAGAAGATTTGAATATCACATAATACCTTCTGCTGGATAAGTAATCAATATCCATGAAAATTTAAAACCGCTTACGTTATATCTTTTCAACATGTAGTCAAAATGAATAATGACCTATTGTGGCAATCGATTCCAAAAGATCCATATATTCCAATAACATCTTCATTAATTGCAAATAATTCAGTAATTTTATCTAATAATTATTGCCAGGTCGGTGGAATATCCCTTCTTAAAAAAAAGATATGAGTTGATCATTCATAACTATGTAAACTGAAAAATTTATAAAAGTGACCAAAATTTAAGAATAATTCGTCAAGGGTATCTCGAGAGATATTAATGGAGTGGTTACACTTAGTCACTGGATTTAAGCACTGGACGGAATATCTTGTTGAAAAGCCGAAAGCACTGTCGCCTATTTCACATGTCACAGTGCTCCCTGGGTTTGTAGCTTGAAATAAACTCTATATACATATTACCTCCAGGTATCACCTTGGTTTCCAGTGGCTACGGATGTTCAGAGGGGCTGGTAATGGGGATCTCCATTTGGGCGTGGGACGAACAACAGGATTTGCTCTTTTTTCCTACTATAAACTTTTTCGAGTTTATCAGGCTGCAGAACACGTAAGTTTGTATCACCTGCTGCTCTATGAGTACATCGCATGTGGCAGTTTATCAAACAGTATGAGCTTTGCTAACATCGAGTTAAAGTTAGTTAAAGTAGAGAAAGTCTGGCTGCGGGCTGCTGTAATATTTCGCCGATTATGACATTTCACTGCCGAAAGATGTTATCAGAAATCACTGTAATTACTTCATAGTAATCAGGTGCAAAAACTACAGAATGACAATGCGACGAATTAAAGTGACGAGAACACATTAACAAGCGAAGGGATAATTGGAATATCATTGTAGTGATGGATGGCAATAGGATAGAATCTGGGTACGTTTGTTGATGTAATGCGTAAAATACTTCCCCTGTTCACGTACATGCCTTTATTTTTCATCGAGAAGAAAAAATCCTGTATTGATTTCCTCGAGAAATGATAATTGAAACTAAACTGACATCAATTATATGTTGATTGGCTGATTGAGGCTTCACGATTGCGATGCTTCATTTAGAATTGAAGAGATGAAAACTGAATGTCTACAGAAGCTTAGATGAGGATTTTAGTTTCGTGGAAAATGACTACGTATGATTGTGTTATGTGCTGTTTTTCTTCTACTTAAATCAGTCATGAGAGTCAGCCTGAAACGCTGTTCCTCGACGAGCTCGAGATTGGCCAGGAGTACGAGGTCGTGATCACCCAGGCCTGTGGACTCTATCGATACAGACTGGGAGACATCATTCGAGTCACTGGTTTCCATGACAACTGTCCTTCATTTCAGTTCTTGTACCGGTGAGTGCAAATATTTATGTAGCCTTTGTCACTGTGTGACATGCGCGACGCGTCGCACATTTCAAGCCGTCACGACGGTTTGCAAGATCGAAATCTTTTACCTTCAACTGTTTTACCACTTGCACATAAAACAGAACGCACTAAACAGTCATCCTATAAACATGATCCATCAAGGCCGTGATTTTCCAGCAAGCAGGAGAATTTTCCGCGGGTTGACAATGATGCTTGCGAGTTTTGCACTTGTTTCTTACCACTAGACGCGTGCTACTTACTTCTACTTGCGTGTATTCCGTGTGACCTGCGTGAGAGCTTTGAAACCGATCCGTTTTCTGTTAGGAGCGACTTATAGATACTGAGAAGTACCTGCGTTGGAGTTGCCGGGGAGGTGCTGCCGGTAAGAGTTTCCTACTGGTGTTCTGCGTGTACCTCTGCGAGCGAACTCCAACGACTCACTAGGAACACAGAACAAGTTTTGAGCATGCTCAAAGCCTTTTCACACCGTATCTGGGAAGTTTTGCGGCTTGACTTGCGGGGGAAACATATTTATTTGCTACCCGGAGCTCTCCGCACCTGACAGTACCTAGTGCGTATCTTGCTTGTAGTTGCCCGGAGATGCACACGCAAGTCCGAATTAACCGCAGCCCAGTTTTGAGCATGACCAAACTTTTTCCGGGTGAGTCGCGGGGATGGCGGAGAGGTCCACGCAGAACGCCAGTAGGAGGTCCTAGCAGCATCACTTCGCAGACAACTCCCACGCATCCACATTGTACTTCGCAGTCCCCGTATGCAGCCAATATAATGACATTCTGTGGGACTTTTGCCATTCCTTCAGAGGAATTCCTTCACTGAGTTGTCAGCCCTAACGCACCTGGCACACAGGTCACACAGTATACCCGCAAGTAGATTTAAGAAGAACGCGTCCAGCAAGTAAGACACATGCACCGACTCGCCAAAATCCTTGTCTGCCATCAGAAATTGGCCGGTGTGCTGAAAAATCCCTACACGCAACAAGCCCGCGTAGCTTGCCCGGAAAGGTGTGACAGGGCCTAAACATGGTTGCCGGTTAAAAGATTTGCGTGCGCACCTCGGGCGACTACGGGTGAGATACGTACCAGGTGCTGTCATCTGCGGGTCATCTGCGGGGACCTCCGGGTAGAAAAAATTGTTCTTCGCAAGTCGCACGCAAGGCTTGCCCGGAAAGGTGTGATACTGCCTCATGTGCATTCTCGACACAAGCGGTTACGTGGAAGCTTTGATTTCAGCTTTGCGATATATTTCATGGTTAAATCAAAGTTGTTGATGGAATTGTTTGTCTGCTTGTTTGTTTTTCTTAGGTTTAATTCAGTGTTTTTTGTGCTAGTGTGAGCTTGTCTGTGATCTTTATCGTGTTTTCATTTAATAGCACATTCTGGCAAATTACAATCGTATAAGATGAGTCTTGTAAATATGAATTCGGGACATGCTCATGATTACAGTATATAGTGCCGAGAAAATTTGATTATCTGCGACGTACATCTACAGCCAAGGAACAAATACAGTAGCTTTAACCAGAGCTATGACCGTGATGTACCATTCTCATATCGACTTGACCCTTTCTCTGTTACTTTCACTTTGTGCCATTTTCAGTCTTGGCCTGATGTTGAATTTACGATACGAGAAGATAGACCAAGGCGTCGCACTCCAGGCAATTCAGGCCGCCGTGAAGCGCTGGCCGGACCGGGTCAAACTGACTGAGTTTGCTGCCGCCGAAAGTACCTTGCTTTCAGAAACATGCACTGGTGAGTATGCAAAGAATACACCAAGTTGCACTAAAACTGATTTATAGGGATATTGTATGCCCTAATGAGTCGAATCAGTTGGTGATAACTGTAGAATGCTATTGATAAACCATTTAAAATTGAGAGCTGCATTTAAGCGTGGGTCAAGGCGACTAAACTCCGATTAATGATAAATCGTGACTGGATTGTGACGAGTCCTGTATCGAACGCACTGCATGGAAAAAGGCACCTTAATTCAGTTTTCTGCTCCTCCCTTTCTGATCCCCTCCCCTCTCCCCTTCTTTCTCCTTATTTCCCCTCCCGGCGCTCCTTCCCCTTTCCCACTCTCCATTCCACTCCCCTCTCCCTTTACCCATCCATTCCCTCTTTTCTCTTTTCTCACCTCCCCTTCTATCCTTCTCCTTCTCTTTCCTTTCCTTTCTGTCATCCTCTATTTCTTTTTCCATTTCCCTTTCTTATCCTCTCCCTTCCCCTGTCTTTCCCCCTCCACTCTCCCCTCCCTTTCACCTCCTTTCCAACTCCATTTCTCCCTTCCCTTTACCATCTTCATTTACCCTGCCTTCCACCTCCCCATTCCTCACACCCTTTGCCATAGGACATAACTCATATTTTTAAAGCATATCAGTAACCAGTGGTTTAGTTTCTTTCTTTGCTATGGAATCTTTGGAAATACTGGACTTACTGGTTCAGTGACCTTAAATTAACATAGCAGATGAATGATTTTCATCGTGCTTCAAGATTCTTCTGTTGTATATTGCAAAACAAATCGGAGGGGGTCATGCTTGCCTCATAGGTTTATATCCAAGCTGCTGATCCAGTTCAGTTGAGCATCATTTAGTTTGCCAAGTTCTGTAATGCCTCCTGGAAACTTTTAAGGGTGGCAGTCCTCCACGATATGACGCAGGGTTTGGTCGGGATGGCGGCATTCACACGTCGGAGAGTTATCTGTTGTTAACTTGGAGGGTTCGCTGATGCGGTGTAGCAGGGTAAGCAACTGTTTCCGAAGAAGGTTAAAACCTTTTGGTTCTGTTGTCGGGTTAGTGATAGCGTTGCAGCTATAAGTTGGATTGGAGACGGCATCAGACCAGCATAAGTTTTGAAGTCGAGGTTTTCCCGTGACGGAAGGGACATCCACAATAGTTTTAGGGATTTCCAAGATTTCATACGCATTGACGGGAGGTCGTTCAGGTACTGTGGATTACAAGGTCAGTTTCTAACTGCATTGATGTCACTGGTAAAACTTGCCATCCTTTCCTTCTGGCGTAGGGAGGTGGAATTATATATGCCAAAGGAGATAGCCAGTGAAGGGCGGGCACTTGAGTGTGCCTAAGACTACCTGTATGAATGAGTTCAGGACCGTCGTATCAACACGTTTCATGTGGCAGCTGTTGACACATGATGATGAGCAGTACTCTGCAGTCGAGTAGATGATGGTTATGGTAGCAGTAGGCCTATGAGAAGTAGGGTCTACTTGCTTTTCAATTCCAATTGTTGCTTGTGAATTTCGAGATGATGTAACGCCGCGGTTTCAATCTGTCTGCAACTCTCTTCAGTATGTAAGAGTGCGGTCTAACGTACCCCCAAGGCACTATCCTCGTTCTTGACAGGCATTATACCACCCACATAATTATGAAAAGGAACGGAGCCAACATAGAATCCAGGGGAAGTCCTAACATAGCTCGTCTGGACACCCATACTGATCTTGAATCTGCGATTTAATTGCTGACGATTACAGACAAGCAGCGCAAATTTGTCTGGCAATTAAGGATCATGGACATTTTCGCAGAAGCAGACCATGCAAGATCCCTTTTTTTTTGAAGCCTTGTTGGATGCCGGCTTTGATGCTACTGATTATGCCTGTGACTTGGTCAGCACAACTCTTGCCTGGTCTAAAACCTTTCTGTTCCTTCGGCAGGATTGGCTCGTCCAAAGGAGAGTGATTGACAAGGAGGAGTCGTTCAGAAAGTTGTACACAACGGCGAGATAGGTCTGTAGCTGGCAGGGTCTTGCTTGGCGTCATGAAGAAGGAAGCGGTCATTGATAGGCGCCCAATCATCCAGAACTACGCCGTTGTTGTCGTTGGCAGAATAGCCCTGAGAAGAGTGGTGACTGTTGAAATCTCCTGCGTATACCTCTGGGTGTAAGAAAATTGGCAGCACTGGGACAGGTCATGTGCCCCCCCCCCCCCCCTCCCGTGACGTTGATGTCACCAACCTGACAGATGCGACAAGTACATCAAGAAAGCTAGACTCCTGGGGACAGAAAATCTTCCAGACAATGCCTAAAGTATAGGTAGCAATGTCATATTTTTCATGGCTAACACACGCAATAAGCTTGAAACCAACAATGTGTCTGCGATATGCGTCTCTTGGAGGTCGGAGAACATCAACATCAAGATCTTTGACAATTCGAGAAATATTGACATTCTTTGTAGAGAAATCCTCCACATTCTGCCGGAGGATAATGTAGGGATTTCCTGACATTACGGGTGTGTTGGCCCTGAGAAGGGCCGCTTGAGTTGATGGTCACAGTCGCCATGGCAAGGGTGACGTAAGAAAGTAAAATCTAAGTTGTATACTTAGTATGCTTTCTACAGAGAAGAGTACAAAGTTGTATTGCATCGTGTAAGTTGCATCAGCAAACAACAGGGTGGACCACGAGAAGGTTGAAGTCTCCCATTCCGCTTCAAGATGGGATTAATGGAATGGGAACGATGTCATTTCCTTTTTTTCTTTGTCCATAAGACATTTAGAAAGCGAGCGTCTCTAGGATGTCGTTTGCCGATACAATGCTTTATATTTTCTGGTTTTTAACTTACTCCTTTTTTCCCTCATCCAGCCTTCGAGAGGAACGAAATTATGCCATACTACTTGCTCTTCGTAGAGTTGGAGTTCACATCTGGAAACGAGTCATGTGAAGAGATCACACAAGAACACAAGGCACTGGTAAATGTCCGCTTAACGTCTTTCTATTATCGACTTTTGTTCCCCTTTTTATAATCAAAGTCAAAATTTCGTCAGTCGCACACCATACCCTAACTTAGTACAAGAGTGGAACTTTCCCCTTTTATACAGTGCTCTCCCATTATAACGAACATGGTTATAACGAAATTCCGGTTGCAATGAAGTGAAAATTCAGGCCGCAAAGTATCTGTGTTGGAGTTGCCTGGGAGGTGCTTCCGGTAGGGGTCTCCTACTGGTGTTCTGCGTCCACCTCTGCGGGCGAGCCCCCGCAACTCACTCAGAACAAGTTTTAAGCATGCTCAAAGGCTTGTCATCTGTATCTGGGGTAGTTTTGCGGGTTGACTAATACTGGGAAACAAATTTGCTACCCGGAGCTCCCCGCAGTTGATAAGCACCTGGCAGTACCTAGGCGCGTATAAATCATCTCGCCCGTAGTTGCCCGGAGGTGCTCATGCAAGTCCGATATACCCGCAGCCAAGTTTTGAGCATGACCAAATTATTTTTTCCGGGTGATTGCCCGCAGAGGTCCACGCAGAACGCCAGTAGAAGACCCTAATAGCGGCAGCACCTCGCAGGCAACTCCCACGCAGGTACTTCGCAGTCCCCTTATGCAGCCAAGATAATGACATTCTGTGGGACTTCTGCCATTCCTACAGAGGAATTCCTTCACTGAGTTGTCAGCCCCCACGCGCCTGGCACGCAGGTCACACAGAATACTGAATACATGCATTCAGTTTTTACTTGGTTGTTCATTCATTTGAGGCCGTGTCACTCCTTTCCGGGCAAGCCTTGCGTGCGACTTGCAAAGAACAATTTTTACTACCCGGAAGTCCTCGTAGATGAGCCGCACATGACAGTACCTACCACGTATCTCACCCGTAGTCACCAGGAGGTGTGCACGCAAATCATTTCACCTGCAACCAACCTTAGGCCCTGTCACACCTTTCCGGGCAAGCTACGCAGGCTTGTTGCGTGTAGGGATTTTCCAGCATAACGGACAATTTCTGAGGGCGAACAAGGATTTGGGCGAGTCAGTGCATGTGTCTTACTTGCTGGACGCGTTCTACTTAAATTCTACTTGCGGGTATACAGTGATACCTTTGTACCAGTCGCATGGGGGCTGACAACTCAGTGAAGGAATTCCTCTGAAGGAATGGCAAAAGTACCACGGAATGTCATTATCTTGGCTGCATTTGGGGACTGCGAAGTACCTGCGTGGGAGTTGCCTGCGAAGTGAAGCCGCTAAGGGCCTCCTACTGGCGTTCTGCGTGGACCTCTCCGGGCATCCCCGCGACTCACCCGGAAAAAATTTTGGTCATGCTCAAAAACTTGGCTGAGCACCTCCGGGCAACTACAGGCGAGATACGCGCTAGGTACTGTCAGGTGCGGAGCAACTGCGGAGAGCTCCGGGTAGCAAATTTGTTTCCCCGCAAGTCAAACCGCAAAACTTCCCCGGATACGGTATGACAAGGCCTTGAGCATGCGCAAAACTTGTTCCGAGTGAGTCGTGGGGGTTCGTGAGGTACTCGTCGCAGAACACCAGTAGGAGACCCTTGCCGGCAGCACCTCGCAGGCAACTCCAACGCAAGTACTTCTCAGTACCCATAAGTCGCTCGTAACAGAAAACGGATTGGTTTCAAAGCTCTCACGCAAGTCACACTGAATGCACGCAAGTACAAGCTAAGTAGTACGCGTCTAGTAGGTAAGAAACAAGTGCGAAACTTGCAAACATTCTTGTTCGCCCTCGGAAAATCTTCTGCGTGCTGGAAACTACCTCCTCGCCACAAGTCCGCGTAGCTTGCCCGGAAACGTGTGACACGGCCTTTACAGTTTTATTGGTCTATTCATGTACTGTTTCTTTTACCATCAGCTTGATCGGGAACTGCGCGACCGCAATAGCGACTACGACCGGCTGCGCCGGGAAGGTGCCATTGCGCCCCCTCGAGTTCACATCGTGAAACCTGGAGCGTTCGAGGCACTGAAGGCTCACATTCTGGCCAACACCAGCACAACCGCTAACCAGTACAAAGTACCGCGCAAATTGCGGACCGAAAGCCTGGTCGAGTTTTTACTTCATCAAGTCATGTAATTGTATGGACCACAAGATGGCTCAGATGAATTATGTACCAGCACCTCTCTTATTCTGATGACGATAATATAATAGTAATACGCACCAAATGGGTAGCTGTGACATGGATGGATAACTATGATTATGTTCCCATTAATTAAAGCTCTGTGGACATCAAGAGGTGAATTTTTGTGGTATACAGTATTGTAAGTCGTGTGCATATTTTGGATAGTGATGATGCTGATACTGATACTAATGAATACCACTACTATACCATAAACAGATAACACGCCTTTGTGTGCACATTAACATGATATCTTTTAATTGATAACAAAATCGTATGTGCAGTCAAGTGCATTATTTATTAGAGTGCACTGGCACGCAATCCTTTGAAGAGAAACTATGCTTTGCTTCCCACGAGATATGGTAGCTCAAAGCAAGGAGCTTCAAAGCAGGTTCTGATAATCATCCGCTCATGCGGAATCAAACAGAAGCTTTTCAAAACATTTCAAGAGGCATTCCGTCCTTTTGAATTGAAGGTTGACAACAATAAGTCTAATGTGAAAAGCAATTCAAAGGCCGACAACAATATACCCTCACATTTCTCGACATCCCAGCATTTTGATAAACACATTCCATATTTTCTCATGATGGAGAAGGTAAAAAGGGGGATATAAAAATAGATCCAGCATTTCAAGAATGATTGTAATATCTGCCTTGACAACACACTGGAGCTGCATGATTCCATGTGAAATTAATTATAAATATATATATATATATATTCTATTTTTCCTATATGAGCATAAAGTTTAAAATGTGGAATATGCTGAAAATTATGGGTGCACGTCACGAGACCGACACCCACGAGTCATACAGCTCAAAAGCCATACAGCCCACGAGTTATGCAGCTCACGATTCATACAGCCCATCAGTTCGACACTAAGCTAACAAGGTCCACGAGACCGACACATTAAACCCCGTGCTGTATATATCGAACTCGTGGGCTGTTTTCTCCTAGTGTCGAACTCGTGGGCTTTATTTGTCTATTGTCGAACTCGTGAGCTGTATGACTCATGGACCTTATTTCATTGTCGAACTCGTGGGCTGTATGACTCGTGGATATCGGGCTAGTGGGAAGACCACAAAATTATCATGTTCTTAACTTGTCTGCTGAGAATAACGAGGGGGGTAAGTTGCCTCAAGCACTGAGTGGCAACTTAACGCTCTTATCATTCTCACCTGACGAACTGTAAACCTCTTGTAGCATACATTTTGACTGGAGAGACTTTAGATATAAATTGAGCGTAAAATGTTTATTTAATTGGATTTGTCTGTTTTCTGATTTGCTTTGATTTGCATGAGGCTAATTTCAGTACTAGCGAATAAAATGTTTGGGTAAGAGGCTACTGTTTGTATCTTTATCTATTTGAATTCAATTGTACGCTACTACACAATCGAAGGGGCGTGCCTAACAGGTTAGGCTACTCAATGCAATCATGTACAATGTCATTACAAATATATGTCTTCTAATCTAAAGTAATTACTTTCGTATTCCTAGACAGAACACAACTGTTTCATAACTTCATGCCTTTATTAAATCACGATTACACAGTAAGCGTTGTTTTTTTTTCATGTTGATCTTGGTTTGAATAGAAACAGGGAAAAATGTTGTTTGTCAGCTGCTAATAGAGAAGTTGTGCTTAGCTCTCGCTGGTTTGTTTCCCAAGCTGTTGGGGGCGGGCAATGATGCTGGGGGCCATCATTTCACGCCGTCGCTGCGTTTTAAAAGTGGGTGAGGGGCAGTATAAATTTTTGGTACCACTTCCGGGTTTCGATCATTAGCTGAAATATTTGACACGCCCCGCAACAAAAAGAAAAAAAATAGAAAGCCCTTCAGCGTAAGCTTTTTATTTCATTTATTTTTTTATTTATTCTTTTTTGTGGGGGGTTCATTAGCTGACCCCCCCCCCCCCCCAAAAAAAAAAAAAAAAAAAAAACTGGTGCAACTTCCTTGATAGAGAAAATGAGGGCCCCAAAATGGTTTGACCGTGTGTATTTCTATGTTTTATGCCCCCCAAAAAGTTCCCCAGTGCCCCCTCCCCCGGTCGCGCCGGGCCTGCATCAATGTCATTTAACAAAGTTCCTTTATAAGCAAGTGTTGACTATTTACAGGGCAGCGATGCGATTGGAACAGACAATTGTTTTCTTATAGCTATGGTCAGAATATGTATAACAAAAGTGATTTGGGGTCACATTGCAATTTATGTTTGTAATAAACTGTTTGGTCATCGCTGAATCTCGTAACGAAACTACGATTGTCCCGACTGCTTTGATATAACAGGAGTAGCAGATTATGATAGTGTGTGTGTGTGTGTGTGTGTGTGTGTGTGTGTGTTCTTGTTTGTCTTGTCTGAAAGAGTTTGCTTCATGATCGTCATGTGTCACCGCGCTGCAAAAATGCATGGTGCTCGTACTGATTTGTGTTTCTCCGAGCCCATGAACAGAAACGCCATACCTTAATTGCAGTTATTGATGCTCATATCGTCTGACTTGCATACTGCTGAAAGATCGGCTTTGAATATGGCGCTCCTGAATCTTCACACAAAGTTGTCGCTATTGTCGACGATCTGTCTGGTCGTGTCGCTGCTGCTTGCCCAGGCGACTGGTCTGGCGGAATCTGGGAGAATAGCGTACTTGAGTTTCGGTGAGCTGTAAAGTAGTACAATAATAAGCTGCACATTAATCTCCGCGGAATGCCAAGCCATTTAGTCGCAGAGAATAAATCACATTAATAATGATCAAAATCAACAACTAAGCTTCTATAATTGTCTTTCTTAGTGTCATGTTGAAGTTCAGGTGATATCTTTTTATTTATTTTTTTCACGTAGCCATGGTCTTAAATAAACCTATCTCCCGGCCTCCCCCGGTGAAGATCAGGACGACTATGTTCGCAAATGTACCGAAGATATTTATTTTCTGTTAGAAATTCAGAATGTTTATTGGCCCTACGTGTAACGCTGTTGACAAGAAACATGGAGGGCTTACTGACATACTTAATAACTGTTACAACTATTACATAATTCAGTCGGTAGAAATCTTATCGTGAAAACAGCATGATATTAAGGAATTTGCAGTGTTTGGAATTGCACGATGTAAAGATTTTAATTTTCCTCCACCTTTTTCTTTTTCATGATGTAAAGAATGCAAAGATTTTCCTCTATATTTTTTGTACGATCACGATGAATGCAACTGCTTGCTTACACAAAATTCTTTAGGAATTGGAGCCTACCGATAATCAACTTTTGTAGTGAAACAGTTCAGTTTTTATCAACGGCCAACCGTGTATGCAGTCGTATTATAATTCATACGGTGGAGTTTGTTCTCTCATAATACTTACACCTGTTCATAGGTAGGCACGCGTCGGCTTGACAGAAAATTGTCCATAAGCTTTGGTCTGCATGAGTCTGTTTGGTGTCTCACCAGTATTGCTGAATTCTAATGAAGAGGCCATGATCTCATTCCACACACACATAACCACCACCACCACAACAACAACAACACACACCACCACACACAATCACTCCTAAGCAACTAAAAGGTATCAATATCATAAAGGAGAAGTCCAGGTGATTTTCATAATTTCACATCATGTAGTACATTATAAATTGACAGCTACACACTCTATAGATTTGTGGAATTTATTGTGGTCCTAAATCGGAGAAACTTATACTCTGGAAAACTCAATACAAGTTGCACTAAACAAAGATGATGACATAGGAGATTCACATATTTTATCATCCTTGTTCATTGCAATTTGTTTTAAAATTGTGAAAACATTCATATTCCTCGTTCCAATCATGGTAAATTCTTAGACTCTGTACCGGGTGTCACGACTTTATTGTTGTAGGCCTAAACGTAAAAGTCTGAAAATCATCCTGAGTTTTCTCCTATTGTAATCAATGAGACTATGTAAACATAGACTTGTAGAAGGGCCTATACCATCGTCCACCGCGGAGAATGCACTTTTTTCCCGTAAGACCCCGCTTCATAGAGATTTCTTTTCTTATTTGTCATTCGTCGTGAACGAAGTTAGTTGCTTCCGGCCACCCACCGAAGTGTATCGGATCGCAGTCTAATGAATCCGACTTGATTGGTCCACTGTCAGATGAGTGTCAGACATATCGCTCGTGTTCCTTATCGGATCACGCTCAAAATGTCTGACACTGACCTGATAGTCGATCCAAGCTAAAGCTGATCCACTGGACTGCGATTCGATACACTTCGGTGAGTGGCCGGCAGCGATGAATTAGCTTCCGATGAGTGACCGATGAGAAAAAATCTCTGTGGAATGAGCGTACACCGTATTCAGAATGATACATCCTCCAGCAGTGTTCTTATGCCAGGGAGCCACGGCATGCTTTTGTCTCTGTTTAGCTTTGCTTTGTAAGTCTCAATGGCAAAGCCCGGCTCTGATGTTCTCTACCCGCTGAAAGCTTTACATTTTACAGAAACACAAAACATTTACAACAAAGTTCAAAAGTGAACAAATAACAGAGAGGACACAATTATGATAGAACCTGAAGTTCTATTTCATTGTTTGCGTTGTAACAAAGAGCATTATCTACACACACATACACACACATATACAATAACTGATAATCATGACGCACGAATGGCGATACCGAAAGAAGAGGAACCCAGCAAACACAGAACGTTTTCAAAACGTTTCCTAAACGTTTGTTTGAGGTTCCGTACGTCTTTGTATAAAATGGACGCTTTTAAAACGTACATACAACGTCAAATTGGGGACTTAGCATTTACTGCAAAGCACATGTTTTTGGAAAACGTTTTAGAAACGTCAATGGACGTTACAATACGTTGTTATTATGTCTGCAATGTCTTCATCCTTTGTAAACGTCCACAAAACGTTTTTATTAAGTCTGCTACGTCGACTTCGTCTTTAATGAACGTCTAAAAAAACGTATTTATTTCGTCCTCTGTACGTCTCTTTATTATGAATATTCATGCCTACTTATGAATATTTAAATTAAGGTGTGTGCGATCTGGCTTACTTCGTTTCATCGGGTGATCGCGTTCGGGTCGGGTGGTCGCGATACACGACCTTTCGTAGATCATATGCCCTGATATACGAAGGGTCGGGTGGAGCATTTGAGAATTAGACCCCTATTATTTACGAAGTATCGGGTACAGCTTACCCGAATCTTCGAGAAAAAGTCAGTGCAAATTTATGAACGATCGCGTGTTTTATGTCCGAATACGCGATTGTATTCCTACATTTTTACTCTGAAAAAATTATCACGAGCGTTTGTATACAAGGCTAGCAGCACATAATGCTCGCCGTGCATAACTATGGCAAAGCGATACGCTCGCGTGCGATAGAGTGATGATGCAGGTTTCAATGGACGGTCATTCATATTGTACAGTATTATGTGCGACGAAAGTTTTTAAATAATCGTCTCGACTCGTGGATTACAACGATCTGGTCCTTCCTGTACTATCTGAAAGTCTTGACAACATTGTTATCGGCATTATCGTGGTTTCTGTCTCCACTCCTTTCTTCACTGCTGGTGACAGCTAGCTCATACCACCTCCATGGACTTTATCGGGCTGTAATCGTGATATCGATCCCCTCTAGCACAGGTGCGAGTGTCTGCCATGTGCAAAGTTTCGAGGTTGATAGCAGTCACCGGCAGGCGGCTGCACTATGACGAAATACAAATTACATGTATATACGTGTAACTGAATGGCGGTGAATGGAGTGGGGACCTATTTCAGGATAAACATCCTTTATTGTACAAAACCACATAGTATCATTCATGGAGACATTCTTTCAGATCACTGCGAATACTTGTGTTGTTTGGCTGAAAAGATGGAATTCTTTTCAGATATGATCAGAATCTAGTTACCGGTGTCCCGATCGAGCCACACACAAAAAAAGTCGGATGTTTGCCTTTTACTTTTGGAAATGGACAGCGGTAACAATCTGCTCCGTAAGATGCCCAAATAAATATCAGATGCTTGCTTTTATTTTGGAAATGAATAAAGGTAATATTCCACTCCGTATGATACTAAAATAAAATTAATGTCGGATGTTTGCTTGTACTTTTAGAAATGAATAACGGTAAGATTCGGCTCCGGAAGATGCTGAAATGAATGTCGAATGTTTGCTTTGACGTTTTATTCGGAATAGCAGTAACATTCTTCTCCATACAATGTTAAAATAAATGTCGGATATTTGCTATTACATTTCGAAATAACAGTAACATTCAGCGGCGTTTGATGGTAAAATAAAAGTCTGATGTCTGCCTTGACGTTCAAAAATGAAAAACAGTAACATTCGGTTTCGTGCGATGCTAAAATAATCGTCAGATGATTCAATTCACTTTCGGAAATGGACAGCAATAACATTCGGCTCCGTACGATGATAAAACAAATGTTGGATGTTTGCTCTTAAATTTGGAAATGAATAACGGTAATGTTCTGCTCCGGACGATGCTAAAATAAATAACAAACTGTTGCTTTTACATTTGTGACCCTGCACCTCAAAACAAACAAAAAGTCGCCAGACATGACATTTCAGTTAAGACCATATTCTGAAAGAGCAGACTTTAAGCTTTAAAATGATGTATAACTCAAATCAAATGGACTCTCCTAACCTATCTAAATATTGGAAAGAAAGCACAAACTCAGAAAAAGTGTGAACTGAGAAATGAGGCTTTGAATTACAGTGTCCATTCAAGCGCTTAATCCTTACAAAACCGTGCTGGCTGTGCGATGAATGGGATAAAAAAATAGGAAGTAAACCACCAGAGTAACAACAATGAAGAGATTATTAGATTAAATTGAAATTAAGCATGCCTCATTAACACATTCTGTCCATAATTGATGCCAACTTTCAAAGCAGTAGCACTATCCTTTCAAAAGTTATTAGAGTTGAAAGTGAAGAGTGTGGACAAGGTTTTTCAGAAATGAAAAAGGGATTCTAAAGACACACCTAATCACACTATTCTACCAAAAATGTTCGAGATAAACTGCTAATAAAACACACTTTCCTGCCCGTTTTAAGATACCAAATTTTAGCATAATGTAAAAGAAGACCCGCTCTTTCAGAAAATATGAAAACGTCAAGATCGGTTAGATTGCCCCTGTTCACTTATTTTCAGTCCTCACGCAAAATCAGTGTGTGCGACTTTATATTCGTTTTGAGGTGCACGGTCACATTTGGAAATAATCAAC
Source organism: Diadema antillarum (assembly GCF_040938485.1). Taxonomy (NCBI): domain Eukaryota; kingdom Metazoa; phylum Echinodermata; class Echinoidea; order Diadematoida; family Diadematidae; genus Diadema; species Diadema antillarum. The sequence goes on along the minus strand of NW_027271437.1, from coordinate 720,116 downwards.
GGTATTAATCGACTCAGTTAGATGCTAAAATAAAAAGTGGATAGGCCCTATTTGCTTTCACGTTCGGGAATGAATAAGGATAACATTCAGCTCCGTATGATGCTAAAATGAAATTTCAGTTATTTGCTTTTACATTTGAAATGATTAACGGTACAGCATTCGGCTGCCGTAAGGTGTTAAGATACTTGTAAATGTTGGATGATTGCTTTTACAAGCAGAAATGAATAACGGTAACTTTCGGCTCTTTACAATGGCAAAACAAAATGTCGAATGTTAACCAATATCTGCAATGCTCCCATTTTATCATTTCAAATGTAAGTTTTGACCACTTAATATAGGCATCAACTTCTATAATAATCTATAAGCCCATTTGCTAAATCTTAGAACTCAGAATAAAGGTAATATGATTGAATTTTTTATTCATTTATTTCAGACATGCCATGGGTACCTGTATCACTTCAGTAATACTTAATATCTCTTTTTCTATATGTTAAGTAGGACCGATTTAGTTTTTCTTGATTTTTTTTTTTCGGGCCACCAGATTTTACTTTCGAGCCACCAAATAATAAAAATTCAATCGATCGGGCCGCCAAAGATAAAAGTTAGTGTGGAGTCCTGCATATGCTATGGCCTATATATTGCATGTTATAGTATGAGTTAGTTTCATTCGTATTCTGTGATATATCTGTGGTGTATACCTGTGATGTATTTCATGTTTATTTTGCTGTGATATCCGATGTACACAGAATTTCCAGATTGGACAATAATTAGTCAGTCAATCAATCAATCAATCAATCAATCAAATTAACAAGAATGGAGTTAGCGCGCGTTTTGCAATAAAACTCTTAATTATCTTAACGCTTTAGATTTGCTGTTTTGATGGGAAGTTTAAATATTCATGATTATTCCCCATCCTGTAATGCTATTGTTTTATTTAACCCTAGAATTATGTTTCTGAAGATATTTTATACTCTTGTATTTGTTATTGCCATTTTTGTGCTATTTTGTGGCCTGTTTAATGTCTTTTGCTTTGATTTATTCACTGGTTTCGCCGTCCCTGATTCACCCGATACTTCGTCACTTGAATGACACTTTTTTACGTATAGTCGCGTTAAACGATCAGCCTTATGTCAAGGATTATTCTGTATTAAATTGAGATTATTTTACCCCTCCTTACCCGACCCTTCGTATATTAGGGCACCTAATCTACGAAATGTCGGGTAACACGACCACCCGACGCGAACGCGAACACCCGAAGGAACGAAGTAAGCCGTGTGGTCTAATTTTAGTGACCATGTCTTCATACATCACAACATTTTGGTGGTATATAAAAGAACGTGATACAGATTAATCATTGAGGAATAGGGTGTAGTATAGGTGGTAGGACATTAGGATTAGGTTAGGATAAGATTATATAGGATTAGGATACATTAATCTCAGATTGCGTCTATAATCTCATAACTACATTTTTTCTTGAATATCCTATAGAAAATAAACAGACATTCTTAAAAGGTTTTCTGGATGTTCTAGATCGACGGATATGGAAGGTTCTCTGAACGTTCTGGAAAGGGTCATAAGACTTTTTAGACGTTCTTAAAACGTTTTTTGAACGTTCTAGACAGGTTTCAAAGGTTTTCTGGACGTCCGCAAAACGTCCAAAGAACGTTTTGAATATTCTTAAAAGGTTTTACTGACGTCCACAACGTTCAAAAGGTTTTCTGTAAGTACTTCAAAATTCCGAAAGGTTTTTTATTGGTTTTAAACGTTTATAAAACGTTTTTATAACGTCCATTTGAAACGATTTAAATAAAAAGACGTTCTGAAAACATTTTTGACAAAACGTCCAAATAACGAACTTAGAATGTTTCAAGAACGTTCAGAAAACATCCAAGTTTTAGCTGGGAAGGGCCTGGACTGCAGCTCAGAGGGTTCTACCTAGGAGGTGCCATTTAGACGAGCCTATAGTTCCTCCTTGGTTCCGAGGGTTCTGCCACAGATTTTCTTCCCATCTTGTTGTTCTTTTGTCTCCCTCTCTCCCTCGCTCTCTCTCTCTCTCTCTCTCTCTCTCTCATTCCCTCTTTCTTGTTGGCTCTTTATTTCCCCTCTCTTTATTTTTCTTTCCAGTGCTCGTCGCTGTTGTTGCTACCTGTCTCTCTTTGCTATTTTTGACTCTCCTCGCTCTTGGACCTGCGCCCAATGACGGGATAAAGTCCACTCTGAGTTGTTTCTCATCGTCCACGGTGGCGCTCTTGCGAGGGAAGATCGCCCTCTATCGTCTGCAGAAGCACTGGAAGAATCCTCGTCGGGCCCAGGATCGCCTCCTCAGACACATTCTCCTCGAGAATGGCGACACGGAGTACGGCAGACGATACCGACTTCGAGACATCAGGGACAGAGAAGAGTTCAGGGCTCGCCATCCACTCACAACATACGAACACTACCGTCCTTATGTTGAACGGGAGATAAATGGCGAGAGAAACATTATGATCCGGAAGTTCCAATCCAGTTACGTCAGGACTTCCGGTACGACTGGTTGCGCCAAGTTGGTCCCTCGGAGGAATAGACTACGGAGAATAAGGAATTATTTGGATGTCCTTTACGCCATTGTTCACATGGTACATCCCGATATAGGAATAATTCAGAAACAGCTGTACCACTATGTAGCTCCTGTAGTCTCTAGAAGTAAAAATGGTGCGCTCATTGAAAGTGCCCTGACTATGGGAGATGATACAAGGTTATATTACACCACACATCCGGCTGGTTTTCGCATCCATTCCTACGAGGTTGCGAGTTACATCCATCTCCTTTTTGCCCTGCGTTACAGTAATCTTGGCTCAATCAGCGTCTTGTTTCTGAATATGCTAGAGAGCCTGATTAAACAACTCGCACAGTGGTGGGAAGACATCGTTCATGATATCGAGTACGGAACCATCAGTGAGCGACTCAACCTATCAGACGACATACGATCGGCACTGATAGCTGAACTTCCTGGAGGTGACCGGCAGAGGGCGCTGGAATTACGTCAACATTTTGTAGTGGGGTTGGACAATATCTTGCCAAGGGTGTGGCCAAAGCTCAGAGTCATTATATCCGCGGACAGCACTGGAATCTGGCCAAGACTAAGAGAGAAATACTCAAGAGGTATGGTGTCGATAATGAATTCATACTCATAATAAACCCTATTAATCCGCAGTGCTTACCCTTGCAAACTTTGCTTGAGGCTGCTTCCCTATATCACATTTTCATAGGAATCTCATGCAATCTTCCACTTAGTTTTTTACCTCCAATGAATCCTCTAGGCATAGGCGGATTGCTTGTAGTCTGTCCCACCGTAGTTGCAGCCGTGTGGATTTTTAGAGAACATTCCCCATGCATCATAAACGATTGTTTTTATTGTGATGACTACGTAATTAGTTTTAAGAGCACTCCAGAAGTATACAAAATGTACACAGCACAGGATTATGCACGCTACCCGCACACTCCGTCCCTACAGCATTTAAAATCATTTGGGTGGAGCGTTACATTGTCCTACACCTCTCCCACCCCAAATTCCTGATCATCATTCCAACATCAGTCTTAAATCACTCCCGATAGCCCACAGCACTGCTCTTCCATAATTATTTCCTCCCATCATTGTAACGCCTGCATCGTGTTGGCGTGCAGTTACTGTTACTTTAAATCATGAAGGGTAACCACTACGCAGGATATCTTGTCAAGAGCACCAAGCATTTCCGATGATGTATGTGAGAGTGTTTCCTGCGTTTAAAGAATGAAATCCACTCCACCTACCGCCAGGTATCACTTTGGTATCCAGTGGCTACGAATGTTCGGAGGGACTTACCATGGGGATCTCCATTTGGGGGTTGGACGAGCGACCGGATATGCTCTTCCTTCCTACCACAAACTTCTTTAAGTTCATCAGACTGCAGAACACGTAAGTTTGAACCACTTGTTACTCTTTGAGCACAGTACAGGACCTACAGGACTGGTGGCAATCGATCACACAGTTATGCGCTTGACAGTGAAAGCAGAGGATGTTTGGCTCCGGCTGCTGTAATGTCGCGCCCTCTGTAATGTTTTGTCTCTTCTGAAAAATGGTGTCGGAATTCATCGTAACCGCGGTGTAGTAGGTGACGAGGCTAAGAAAAAAAAAAGTAGTCCGATGCGATAATGTTTGATATGAGCTCACTCGTGGAGGCGTTATGAGCTCCCTCGTGGAGACATCATTTTGGTATATCTGATATTCTTGTTTGATATTCTTAAGATTTATTATGCTTGATATTTATGTCAGTATTGTCTAGGGCAAATTATTTGTTGTATAGGGGCCCCATTTTTTCTCTTTCTTTTCTTTCTTTAAAACACAACAACACGTTTAAGATGACGTACCCAAAGGGGAAGGGTATGGGAGGAGGTATCAATACCAAGTCGTACCACAAATTTATTGGGTCATAGTAGGGGTTTATAGTCACCTCGTCTACAGCCACTTTGTCTATTTTCCAATTGGTCTACTGGCATATCGTCTATTACCGAATAGTCTAATACCCATTTGGTCTACAACTCGTTTTGTCCAGTACCCATATTGTCTAATAGTCACTTTGCCCACTACCCGTATTGTCTAATACCCAACTCGTCTAAGGAGCATTTCGTCTACAAAACAATTGATCTAATAGCCAAATCGTCTACACTCACAATGTCTATTTGCCATGTCGTCTAATATCTATTTTGTCTACTACTAGTTAGTCTACTCCCACCTCGTCTACAAGTCAATTAGTCTACATTCACTTTGTCTAGTTATCATATCGTCCAACCCTTAGTTTGTCCATACCCAATATGGTCTATACCCATCTGGTCTACTCCCAACTCGTCTACTCCCAATTGGTCTACTCCCAACTGGTCTACTCACAACTGGTCTACTCCCAATTGGTCTACTCTCTACTCGTCTACTTCCAATTGGTCTACTCCCAACTGGTCTACTCCCAATTGGTCTACTCTCTACTCGTCTACTCCCAACTGGTCTACTCCCAACTGGTCTACTCCCAATTGGTCTACTCCCAACTCGTCTACTCCCAACTCGTCTCCTCCCAATTGGTCTACTCCCAGCAACTCGTCTACTCCCAATTGGTGTACTCCCAACTGATATAGTTTTACTCTCAACAATTTACTCAAACTGATCATTTCCATCTGGTCATACTAATAATGAATATACCACTTTGTCTAGTGTCCAGTCCGTCTCACTGTTATGAACTATTCATATTAAACCTGCCCTTGATTAGCACAAAAATCAATATTACTATTAGACTATTCTAGTTGTTAATTATTTCGCACATGCTGAATATAAAGACATACTAATCAATGGTGAGACATGACTATCCAGTCTACATTCTGGCCGTAAAATAACTAAATAATGATAAACTAGCTCAGTTACAATCCTCCATCACAAACGAATTGTCAGTCATACGTAACAGAATCACATTTCGACCGACCACCCCAGTCCACCCGTACCTCCATGTAGTTTGCAGGCACAAACCCTTGTTGGTCGTAGAGGAGTCTGCGCCAAGACTACTATATGCACCACTTCGGCACTGTCCCATAGGCCCTGTGTTGTAGCTTCTCCCAACAACCTTCGAGTCCAGAAACACCTTTTCATGTTTATTAGGCAGAGCTTCATTCTGAGAGGATTGTCATGGTAACCGTGATTGACATGTCCTATGGGGGCCTGTCTGGCTAACCCCCACTGAGATAAAGGTCAACCTGAGTAGAAAGCCAGATGGTGGTTTGAACTGTTATGTAACACCTCGGAATGTACTTTCTAGAGCAAGAAATGCTCCATTCTGTCTGCAATGAGAGACCACCTCCTTGCATGAGGAACCAAGGAACTATCCCAGCCATTCCCTTTCTGTTTATTCGTTTTCTTCTTTTCTCTCTTTTCAAGCTCTCACTAGATCTTTTTTCTTTCTGTCCGTCTGTCTACTCTTCATAATTACTGAATCATGTCAAGACCAACATGATTTTTCCCTCTATTTTCACCTTTCTCTCAATAAATCTCTTTATGAAAGAAATACTACAAAAGGCCTAAATCATTCTCTGTTTTTGTACATTGAAAATTCACTCCCCATTTGCATTAATAGCTGAACAAGTTTGTAGGTTTTTGTTGTGTTTTTTTTATATCAGTCTACCTTACATGTATAGTTTTCTTGGCCTCTGGCCGACATACTTATCCAATGTGTCATATAACTCCTTCTTTCATATTTCTATAATATTTCATGAAGGGCTATACAAGATTGTACAAAACTACTGATATGTCTATACGGGCCTAACCTTTATCTGTTTAAGAAAAAAAGATAATAGCTGTAATAAGCTTTTACATTGTATGTGACATTCTGATTTAATTGTGAATGCGAGTTTACATATATATAAAAACCCAAGTTAATTCACCTATTTATGCATGGTGCCTGCTTATCATGCATTTTATCAAATTCGCCTTCTTGGAAGTTTGAGATAAAACTACTAAGGCTTATTCATCTACAGTAATAGATTACTATACTTAATGATTTGGTGACTTTTCCCTTCAGGCCTACGTAATGTCTTGTCGTGCTATTGCTAATGCGTTGTACGTGTACCAAAGCAAAATCTCAACGAAATAGTTTGCCAATAGGCCCATAGGAGCTGAGATATAAGATTAGCTAACCTGGATCAATCCATTCAAGTAAAAATCTGACACCAATGTCAAATTTATAATTGTCATGCATTCAAACTGTTTTAGCTGAATTAGTCAATAAATATAGGCGTTCATGTAGTCCTATCTTACGAATAATGTGGATAATATTATAGAGCCTAATAACAAAGTTATGAATTTTTGAAGTTATAACTTGCTCTTTATCTAACTTTCCTCAAACGATCACTGATATGTTTATTGTTCTAATAATGTTGCTGAATTCTCTCAATCCACATGTATATTTCAATGTGAACTTGACTTTTACGATATCATCAAAATATTTTTTGCGATTGTTTGATATTTCAATTAAACAGTTTTATGTTGTCATAAAGCCATGACCCTGATAACTGTAGTATTATATATGTTGTAATGCTTTTGGCTAATTTGGGGAGTAACAGAAAAGAGATTAGATATGTTTTGATGATATCGTAAAAGTAAGTACTGCGCAAGTTCACGTTGAAATCATGTGGATTGAGAGAATTCAGCAACATATTAGAACATATCAGTGACAGTTTGAGCAAAATTAGAAAAAGAAAAAGTTATGAATTTTTGAAGTTTCTATAGCCAGGTCAAAATATCAAGGTCCCACACATAATGTGGGCTACATTGCCAAGGAATATACGCCCATTTTTTTTATTTTTTAACAGAGAATATTACAGTTTAAAGAACAATAGCCTACCTACATTTCTTTCAAAAACAACAACAGAAGTTCATTGAAATGTAAACAAACAAGCAAAAATGTGTTGCTCAGAAAATAATAAGAATGTACCACAGAGGACTGGCAGCAACAATACATGCAATACAGACTAGAACTATCACTAAATGTGATTAATACCCCATGGACCTCAAACTGAGGGAGTTAGCTCAATACACAATGTTTCTGTATGCTTTTTATCAGAAATAAAAAGTTGCTACCATGGCAATGCATTATTTAACATTGACAAAGATGTGTTTTTCAATATGCATATCTAAAATCTATTATGGTTTACCAAAATGTGCTAAATCTAAAGCTATAACAACATTCTCAAAACTGAGGAAAATAGCGTAAGCAATAATGTTTTTGTTTGATTGATTTTTATTCAAAAAGTTAATTATTTCTGTGGCAAATACTGTCTGTCCCTGACGAAAGAAGTGAATATTTTTTAATGAAAAATGCCGTTACAATGGCAACACGGATTTTCCATACTCCAAAGATTGAATTTAAGTATCAACATGCTATATAGTGGTCACATGTACCGAATATCAAGTCAAACGTTCAAAGACTGAGGGAGTAAGCTCTATTATATATATATATATATATATATATATATATATATATATATATATAATTATATATAATAATTATAATATAGAAAAAGGATGTTGCCATGGGAACGCATTGTTTGATATTGACGAAAGAAATACTTTGAGCAATTGAATTTGTATTGGTATTATGTGTCAAATCTCAAGTCAAATCCTACAAACTGCTGGGTTTAGCTATTAAAAATCAACTAACAATTTGTATGATGTTTAATTTTTAAAAAATGCTGTTATCACGTCAATACATTGACCAGCAATGACAAGAGATGAAGTTTGCATGTCTTCACTTTACAGTAGCGGCCACATATATGCGACATTTCAATTCTAATGCTCAATAAGTGAGGGAGTTAGATCAATCCACATAATTCTGTAATTGTAAGATAATACTCATGTCATGGCAACAGACAGACTGAAAACCACACACACACACACACACACACACACACACAACTGTCTTGCTAAAATGAAATAGTAGGCCCTATTAACATGCAAGAGTGATCATTATAGTCTCTCAACTTGAAAATCAATTGTTCAAAAAGTGAGCAGTTTGTTCCACAAAATTTTGTACATGTATGTTTTTTTAATGAAAATGCTGCTACCATGGCAAACACTGTTGACAATGACAAAAGCTAAAATTCTACAATGGCGGCCTCAATGTCATGTGCCAAATTTCAAGCCTAATGCTCAAAAATCGAGGGAGATACAAAGTGTAGGTCAGTTCATGTGATTTTGTATTTATCCATAAAAATATTGTTTAATGGAAAGAGGCATATTGAAAATTCTATATGTATCATATCTAAGTGTTGTGAAAAATAACATTAGGCCTACTATAGAGTGGTCATAATTCCCAAATTGCAACTCAAATCCAAAAATACAACTGAGCAAAAAGTTTGATCCACAAAATTGTAAATGATTCAAACAAATATGAATGATGTTGTAAATCATGGCAAAACATTGGACGACAGTGACAAATATTACGTTGTTGCCAACATACTGCACGTTCATTTCCAAAAAGCACTTAATTAGATTATTACAGCTATGACACAGTAGATTCAACTCATTTTGAGTGAACACATAACAACTAAGTATTAGCTCTTTCAGTGTTTTGCAATTAATAAAGATGGGAAAAAAATTGATGGCAACCAGCAAATGATTTTAACTAGTATAGAATAGAGAATTGCAATCAATTGCAAGTTATGATCAACTGCAGCATCCAGGAGATTTTACATTGATATCTATCAGTATCACAAGTTTTAAAAGACGTATGGATACATACATTCACTCTGGAAATGTATTATTTTATCAGACCAATGAATAGGGAGGAATTTACAGTGAATTTGAAACACTGTCGGAACTTACTAGGAGAGAGATCAAACTAGGGAGAGAAGTTATACAGAAGACCATCTCTGACTCCACTTATTAAAAATTCCTCCTGGAAGTAGAAAACCTCTTAGAAGTAAAATGTTTTTCTGGGTCTGGTTCCTGCATAGGCACAAGAACTGTTCTTTGCTTTTCAGCATTGATTTTCTCATAATTAAGGTTTCATTCAGAACCTACACATAATGAAATTCAAGGGTATCAATTTTAGATTGTCATATACACTAGGTTGGTATACACTTACAATGAACCTAGGTTTGTGTTTATTCAAGGGCCCATGAGTACACAGTATACCAGCGAGAAAAAGAAAACAAGTAGGTGTTAAAGGATGGTAATTTTGGTTGAGATGGTGATTCAGCTTTTGACATTTTGCAAGATAGAAACTACTCGAGATATTATTATCAAACAGAAGTTAAAATTCTATTTGATGAAAGTCGGATTTGGAAATATCCAAAAACAAAGTAAAGCAAGGTGGTCCATATAAAAGAAATTTCCCAAATTTCATTAGGACCACTTTGTTTTGGGATATCTCGACCATCTCAAATTTGATTTTCGTCTCTTAGAATAATATGTATGCTCTTTTGATAGTCATATAAGGGGAATCTCATGAATTAATTGTTGCAAAAAGTTATAACATGCCTTGAAATCTTGTTCAGAATAGTAACTAATGCCCCCAAAATATCTCATTACATTTTAGTCATTTCATGGTTTACACGTGAATGAATCCACATATATCTGCATAATATGTTACTCCATGGTTTACAGAAGAGCCAGATTAAGGGGGAAAGATGACAATACGGACTACTGTGCAGAGTAGGAAGAAAAGGTCACCTGATACACCCCTTGGAATTTGGTGCACTGGTACAGTATAAGGGTTGTCTGACCAGGGAGGTCACCTCCCTGGTCTGACAAGTGTTGTTTTTATTTCACCCATGGACTTCTAATTATCCAGTTACTGGGTGCTGCCAGACAAGTCCCAAGAGATGGTGATGGACATTGGAAAGCAACCAATCACATGGGTGGAGTTTGATTTTCACCGTGAGTTTGATTTTAGAAGTCTGTACAAACCCTTGTTGGGAGAGGCTGCAGTGCAGTGGTACGTGTATTAGTCTTGGCACATGCAGACTCCTATTACGACCAACAAGGGTTTGTGCCTGCAAACTAACCTCCATGCGCGTGCATGCATGCATGCAGCGATCTTGGCGGGATGCGATTTTTTTTTCCGTTAATGTAACCCTAACGCGTCGAAATTGCCAATTGTGTCACTTGAGCAAAGACTATCAGTGTGCTGGCTGGTTTTTGTACGCATGCGCGTGGACTTCGTTAGGTTCCTCGCGAAACGTGTATTGAGTACATTGCAGGCTAGTAAATTATTCATCTCAGTGGTAGCTATACATGTATATATTGTACATGAATCATATTTTTGTGCATATGTTTCAACCTTTTTTTGTGCATTTAACCGTTTACATACATCAGTACGTGGCAGACAGAATAAAGAATACTGATAATGTACTTCTAAAGTGTTCATTTTCATTTTTACCATACTTATGATTGTGTATCAAAGTTGAATGGATGGAGTGTTGGAGTTTGGACATATAAATGCTGCATGATTGCTTCTGATATAAATTACACATCCACCACAAAAATAATGCAGCAAGTTTTTCACACTGTGACATTATCTTTTTTTCCTAAAAAAGTGTCATAATTAGAACATAAAAATTTGAAATTCAAATGGGGCACCAAGAGTGTTCAACCTATTTCACTGGGAAAAAAGAAAATGGATGAAGTAGACTTAAATAACAAAAAAAAAACTATAACTAGTAGTAGACCAGTTGGGAGTAGACTAGTTGGTAGTAGACGAGTTGGGTGTAGACCAGTTGGGTGTAGACTAGTTGGGAGTAGACGAGTTGGGAGTAGACCAATTGGGAGTAGACGAGTTGGGAGTAGACCAATTGGGAGTAGACGAGTTGGGTGTAGACGAGTTGGGAGTAGACCAATTGGGAGTAGACGAGTTGGGAGTAGACCAATTGGGTGTAGACCAGTTGGGAGTAGACTGACTGGTTATTAGACTAATTGACTATTAGACAAGGTGGGTGTAGACTAATTGGCTATTAGACAAAATGAACTGTAGACTATTTCATTCATAGACCTAATGATTAATAGACGAAATGGTCAATAGACATAATGGGTGTTAGACGAAATGTGACTTAGACAAATTGGACATTAGATAAAATGGCTAGTAGACGAAATGACAATTAGACTAATTGGCATATAGACAAAATGGTTGGTAGACGAGTTGGTTGTAGACAAAGTGAGTTTAGACGAGATGGCATTAGACTAGGTGGACAGTGGACAGGGTGGGTGTAGACGAGGTGCCAATTTACCATAGTAGGACCTTCTGTTCCCATGACTATCCTATAGATGCTCTCCCAACCAAGGGTAAGTATCTCTTTCGTGGATGAATGAGTGTATAGGTTTCGTTTTTGAAGGAATGATCCCTTGATAGCGATCTTCAACAAAATTTTCTCGAAAACAGGCTGTAAAGGACAGTGCTTGCGTACATATAGACACAATCAAAACACACATACGAACACACAACATTATATTATAGACAAAGTGCAGGTTACAGATGTCATAATCACATTCAAATGATTATCACTATCTCAACATTTGTCCTTTCCTGTTGGAAAGAACGCAGTGTCCCACAGTGTGAACATATTGTGAACGCAATGTCAAATTTCTTCGCACTGTTAAATTCAAGCATTTTAGCAATGTGAACTCATTCAATGACTCGTCAATCCACACATGATTCACAGTGTGAAACAGAACATAACAATGTGAACTCTCTGTGAAAAACCACAATAATGACAGTGTGAAATCAAATTTGCGTTTTTACGTGGTCGACTATGTGAACACATTGTGTGAGACACTGCGTTCTTTCAGCAGAGCTTCTCTCATTCGGCCTGTTTCTTCTTGTTTTATATCTTGTGTTTAAAGGGGATGGCTAGTAACCGATCAGTAGGAATCAGTGGGAATGCTGAGGGATGATTGTTCCAATCCTTGTGGGATTCATTTAAGAGTACATTATATTTCTACTATTGTATGAAAATTATTTGCTTCAGAATGGTCTCATATTCAAGTAATGTGCAGATTAATGCCCTGTCACTGACCAGGCACGCTAACCTGGAAATATTAATCTGCACATTACTTGAATATGAGACCATTCTGAAGCAAATAATTTTCACATAACAATATGTATATAATGTACTCTTAAATGAATCCCACAAGGATTGGAACAATCATCCTCCAGCATTCCCACTGATCAGTTATTAGCCACCCCCTTTAATATGATATTCATGGGGAATTCATCAATTTTAACAGTACATCTTTCAATTTCTCTTTGTACTGCGACAGGCCGCAAAAACAGCGTGGTGGACTTTGTCCACTGATGAAGACGGGTTTAGGCCTACTTCTCCTGTGTCGGTAAAGCCCTCTATTTCTCAGCAAGCCTGCTCATGCCATATTGTTTTCCTAGTGGATAGAAAGAGAAAGAACTAGAAATAAAATGACATCAGTTTGTTTGTTAATTGGTTAATTAAGGCTTCAGAAATGGGATGATTTATTTCAAATCGACGAGATGATAATTGAATACTTTCTGAAGTTTTTATTAAGTGTTTTTGTCTTTTGTTTTTTGCCCCGTGGATAACAGGTATACGTATTATTGCTTTATATGCTGTTTTCTTCTCTGCCTAAATCAGTCAAGATAGTCAGCCTGAAACAATGTTCCTCGACGAGCTCGAGATCGGCCAGGAGTACGAGGTCGTGATTACCCAGGCCTGTGGACTCTATCGATACAGACTGGGAGACATCATTCGAGTCACTGGTTTCCATGACAACTGTCCTTCATTTCAGTTCTTGTACCGGTCTGTGCAAAACAGCCATGCACTTTTTGTATTAAACTGTGTGACGAGTATGACCGTCTGCAAAATAAATACCTTTCACATTAATGTATATCAGGGCTCTATTTCATAAAAAAAGTTGATATGATAGCAACTCTTGCTGGGATGGCAAGTGTCATGGTAACAATAGGAATTCAAGTTCCTGATTTACTGTAGCTACGAGAAGCAACTATGCTAACGAGAGTTGCTATCCTAACATTTTTTTTTAATGAAATGGGACCGAGATAAATTCTTAATTTACAATTTTCAGTGATTATGCCACTTGCACAGAACGAACTATACGGCCTCCCTGTAATCATGCTCTTTCAAAGATTCTTACTTTTGCAAGATTAATTTTTTGTTAATAAATGGTATGGGCATTTAAGCAGAAACACTGCGATATTTCTTTGTAATAACCTAATTTGTTTGTTTTTCGTCTGTTTGAGTCAGCTTTCTTTGTACCAGAAAAACTTGTTAAATTTCTGATATTTAGGCCCATCATCGGGTTTCATAGATCAAATAAGATATACCATCGTGTAAGTATTGTCAATATTAACATGTAGGCCCTACACGTAAGTTGATTGGTTAGCTCAATCATGCTATAATCGGGGCCTAGATAGTCTTAATCAATGGCGGCACCATAATTACTGTAGTCGATGGGATGTTAGATTTGCTCGGAGCTATGACAGACTCCCATATCAACTTGTCCCTCTGCAACTTTTATTTTCTGTTGTTTTCAGTCTGGGTTTGATTTTGAACTTGCGATATGAGAAGATCGATCAAGACGTCGCACTCCAGGCATTTCAGGCCGCCGTGGATCGCTTGCCGGGCAGGGTCAAACTGACTGAGTTTGCTGCTGCCGAGAGTACTTTGCTTTCAGAAACATGCACTGGTGAGTATGCAAAGAATACACCAAGTTGCACTTTAAATGATATATGTGGTCCTAAACAGTCGAACCAATACAAAGAATGATTATAGAATGATAAAATGATTAAGATACGTTAACAAATGACAGCTGCACCTAAGCGTTTGACAAGATGAATAAACTCTGATTAATGATAGACCATGTGATCCAGACTAGCTTGCGGGACTTAATACTCATTTAACCCGTTTCATACGGGGACCTAGTGATCTATGTATTAACCCTATGGGGATTTCGGAATTCAGTATGGAATGGGTTAAGGGAGGTTCTTCAGGCATCGTGGATTGAAAGGCCAGTGTCTCCATTGATGACAATGGCGAACTTTGCCATCCTTCCCTTCCTGCGTAGGGATCGGGAGAGTAATGCGTACAAAAACGGCCCTAGGTTGTTTCTTATGGCGGCTGTTGACCCATGATGATGAGCAGTACTCTGCAGTCGGGTAGATGAGAGCTATGGTAGCAGTAGACCTACAGAAGGTACTGGCTTTTGAATTCCAATTGTTGCTTGCGAATTTCCTGATGATGTAACCCCGTGATTTTAGTTTGTATGTAACTCTCATCAGGTGTTCTCGGTTTATGTGAGATGCGGTCTAACGTACCTCCAATGCACTTAAGGAACTTCTCGTGCTTGACAGGCATACCACTCGTATAGTTAAAAAGGAATGGAGCCAATACAGAATCCTGGGGGAGGCCATTATTCAGAATCCTAACAGAGTTGGTCTGGTTACCCAGAGTGATCCTGAATTTGCAACTGCTGACGATTAAAGACAATAAGCAGCGCAAAGTTGTCTGGCAATTGAGGATCATGGACGTTTTCAGAAGCAGACTATGTCTCCACACTATGCCATATGCTTATGAAAGGTTTACGAGTGCAACGCCTGTGTTTTAAAGCCTCTTTGGATGTCAGCCTCGATGCTATTGAGCAGGAATATGAATTGGTCAGCACATTTCTTGCCTTGTCTGAAACCTTCCTGTTCTCTCGGTAGGATGAGCTTTTCCAAAGGAGAGGGCTTGACAAGGAGGAGTAGTTCAAATAACTTGAAAGTTGTACACAGCAGCGAGATATGTCTGTAGGGTGCCAGGTAAAATGGCAGAGGTAAAAATGGCAGAGGTAAAAATGGCAGGGGTAAAAATGGCAGAGGTAAAAATGGCAGAGGTAAAAATGGCATAGGTAAAAATGGCAGAGGTAAAAATGGCAGAGGTAAAAATGGCAGGGGTAAAAATGGCAGGGGTAAAAATGGCAGGGGTAAAAATGGCAGAGGTAAAAATGGCAGGGGTAAAAATGGCAGGGGTAGAAATGGCAGAGGTAAAAATGGCAGAGGTAAAAATGGCAGAGATAAAAATGGCAGAGGTAATAATGGCAGAGGTAAAAATGGCAGAGGTAAAAATGGCAGAGGTAAAAATGGCGGAGGTAAAAATGGCAGAAGTAAAATGTCAGAAGTAATGAGAGCGATTTCGTCAGATATAAACGTATGAAGAGGTCTTGAATGATATCCTAGTCAGAGCAAACTATTTATCGAATTAACAAATCCAAATTGCAGATTTGAAGAATATTGATTTAATTATGTTTTAAAAAGATTAGAGCACTCTCATTATTCTGAGTTTGATTCAAGTGCAGTGGCGTAATCTGTCTGTGTGCAGAGAAATAATAAACCAGCTAAGAGCCTAGTAGGCCTATGGTAAATTATTTCTATTATTCAGTATTATTATTATTATTATTAGTATTATTATTATTATCATTATTATTATTATTTATCATTATAAGGGGTTCCAACAATGCTGCAAAGCCCTTAAACAATATAATCCTACGTTGTTTCGCCCAATGAAGTTATCACACACACACACACACACACACACACACACGAACCCACTTTTGGTATAAACATATACGCAGATACATACTCTCACATACACGCTCTTACACAAACGAATTCCGCTCACGTCCAGGCTAGTATATTGTCATTACTTTTCATTTTTTGAACTGTTTAGTGTAAAGAAGTGAAGGAGACATAGTCGAAGCAAACCGCTAATTTTACACCTGTCCAACATCATTTTCTCACATTCAGGTTTCGTAGGAGCCTATTTATCTCACAAGGCCTGATCACGACATAATGTAGAAGTAAAAATACAAAACGCAAAAAACAAACTACAGCAGATGTATCGGCAGACATAAGTATAAGCTCTTGCAAAACATTTTATTACATTGTTCAAGTATCACATGGCGCAAAAACAAATATCTCGAAGTTTAATGAACACTTTGTGGTCACTTTACGAACTTATGCCTATTAAAACTGGAGACGAACTTTAGCAATAAACTGTTCTAGTGAGAGTAAAAACTGACAGTTTGCCATGGGGTTTCTTTCAATCATTGTTGAACGAATCCGCAGGCGAAAAAAAAATGTAAATGTTTGATGCCTTTCAAACTTAGCTGTTGCTCCAAAGTCAGATTCCATTATGTTATCAACATGGTGTGTTGCTAAAGATTGGTAGATTCAGCCACCGAAAATGACGTTGTTCCCTCGTTATACAACAACAGTAAGAAAATCCAATCCAATCCCATCCAGGTAGATTGAAATCACCGCCTTTGACTACCATATTATGATCGCGATTCAATTTACACAGGGATCGCTGAAGCTCTGCAAGACTCTCTTTACATGTGCCGCGGGGAGAAATGTAACACTGCCCTTTTAAATTTCTCCCAGTGGTAACAGAAACAGTAAAAGATCCCTAACCATTTTTCGGGTGCTGTTCGTTATTCCGAAGGTTTGCTACTCCGAAGGTTCGTTATTCCGAAGGGTCGTTAATCCGAAACACGCAAATTCCCTATACCTAGAGGTTCGTTAATCCGAAAATGAAAAAGGGTTTGTTAATCCGAAAATTTGTGGCGTTATTCCGAAGGTTCGTTATTCCGAAGATTGGTTAATTCGAAAATGAAATTCGGAACAATGAACCTTCGGAATAACGAATCTTAGGAATAAAGAGCCTTCGGAATTACGAACCTTCGGAATAACGAGCTGTAACCAATTTTTCATACCTGCATGTCTGTTATCAAGCAATTTTATTTTCAGAAGTTTGCACACTTTTTAAAATACTTATTAACATAGTATAGGACCTACCAGATCTAAAGTAAGTTTGATATTTTACTGACAAGATACATGTAGAGCTGTATAGTGGTTAATATGTCCATTTTCAGGTGTACCGAGGCTCATCTTTTTACTGATATAATTGGATTGTTGACTGGCCGAGCATTTTTCAAGTTATGAGTGTCCCATATTTCTCCCCGTGTCCCATTTCTCCCCGGTCTCCCCCGTGCTTTATTTCAGGAGAAGGCACGAAAAGCGCGTATTGCGAGAAAGGTGTCAGAAACATGAAGAAAAAAAAATCTCTGTCACTTTTACCTCGTCCTCTTGCATTTCAACGACTGAATTTTTATCAATGGCATTTTTTATCTCTAGCATTTTGACCACTGACATTTCGACCACTGACAACTTTACCTCTGACATTTTTACCACATAATTATCTACCTCTGCCATTTTTACCGCTGCCATTTTTACCTCTGCCATTTTTATCTCTGCCGTTTTTACCTCTGCCATTTTTACCTCTACCATTTTTACCCCTTCCATTTTTACCCCTGCCATTTTTACCTCTGCTATTTTTACCTCTGCCATTTTTACCCCTGCCATTTTTACCCCTGCCATTTTTACCCCTGCCATTTTTACCTCTGCCATTTTTACCTCTGCCATTTTTACCTCTGCCATTTTTACCCCTGCCATTTTTACCTCTGCCATTTTTACCTCTGCCATTTTTACCTCTGCCATTTTTACCTCTGCCATTTTTACCCCTGCCATTTTTACACCGAACCGTCTGTAGCTGGCGGGGTCTTCAACAGTTAGCAAAGGCTTTCCCCTGCTCCTTTCCGAGCTTTGTGAGTAGTTCCAGTTGAGTGGACACGGGGAGACGAGATGCCATCCGTATACGGCCCTTGCGTTCAAGGTTCTTCAGGAACACTTCGTAGATATCATATCATTGATTCCGACCGCTTTGCCTGACTTGATGGCGTACAGGCCTATATCCATCTTTGCATGGGATTAGAGACGGCAGAGACCACTCGTCAGTTGCGAGGACAAGTAGGATTCTCTCAAGCCCTTTGTAGCAACATTCTTTCGAGCTTCCTCAGAAGAGAAGACCATTGATTTGGCAACCAAACGGAAGGCATCTTCGTTGTCAGATACCTTACGAGGCTGATGCTGGGCTAGTGGGGCTGAACCGTGGTGACGGAGGAGGTGCCATTTCTTTGTGCTGGAGTAAATGAAATTCATATCATCAACCGGTTTTTGCTACCGTTGGCGTCTTGCTGTGTCTAGTCTCTGGCGATGTCGGGTGTCCCGTAGATTCGTAAAGCTCCAGTAGTTCTGCAGACTCGATCGGATTACCAGCATAATAAATGTGGAGTGTAGGTCTATCTCAAAAATCCAGAGATGTGCTTCCTTGACGCTTTTTCAGGATACTTCAGAAATATATAGTTCCTTGAGACTGGTCAGCAATCGATTCTTCCACCTAGCTCTTATTTGTAATTTTCCCAGTCAGCTTTCCTGAAATTCCATCGTGAGTTGGGCTTGGATAGCAAAACTAGAATTTGCAGCCCAGTGTGGATTAGTGCTGGGCGATGTTGGCTGTGAGGGAAATGAGGGAGAATCGTGGGAGAAGCAAGAAGGTGGAGGTCATTTGCTGGTCTTTGAAGTGAAACAAAGGTCTAGTTTGAGTTTCTTCTCCGTTTGCCGGAGTGGAAAGTGCCAGGTTGCTTGGCATCATGAAGAAGGAAGCGGTCGTTGATAGACGCCCAATCATCCAGGACTTCGCTATTGTTGTCATGGGCAGAATAGCCCCGGGAGGAGTGGTGACTGTTGAAATCTCCTGCATGTAACTCTGGGTGGAGGAAGATCGGCAGCGCTGGGAAAGGCCATGTTGCGCCATAAGGGGGTTGTACATAATTAGTGACGTTGATGTCACCAACCCTGAGAGATGCGACAAAAACATCACCAAAGCTAGGCTCTCTGATGCGTTTCTTTTTAGACATGCCCCTGTTTTATTAGGAGTCTCTGTAAATGCTTGATATTTTCTGGTTTTTAACCAATTGTTTTTTTTTTCTCTGATCCAGCCTTCGAGAGGGACGAAATTATGCCATACTACTTGCTCTTTGTGGAGTTGGATTTCCCATGTGGAAATGAGTCGTGTGAGGAGATGACACAAGAACACAAGGCACTGGTAAATGTCCGCCTAACGTCTTTCTATTATCGACTTTTGTTCTCCTTTTTTTGATATCTAACAAGGTCAAAGTTTCGTTAGTTACACACCATACCCAAACTAAGCACAACAATGGAACTTTCCCCTTTAATACAGTGCACTCCCGTTATAACGAACACGGATATTACGAAATTCCGGTTACAACGAAGTAAAAATTCAGGCGCAACATTATCCACTCTATGTATTTTCTTATACATTTGCTCGGTTATTACAAAAGAAAACTGCCGGTTCGGAGGACTCCGTTAATACTACGGGAGTCCACTGGATATGTAACGATTTCCAAACTGTAATTCCCAAGTCATCCCCGCACTGCTTTGATAAAAGTTTTCCTTCGAAACAGAAGAGCTCGTGTAACGATTCTCAAGGCATATACCGTACTATTAAATGCCATCGTAGACAACTCGTGCCACTGAGAGAAAGGGATGATACAGCTAGCACACATCAAGGGGCAACATCGGCCGCAAACATCAACAACTTTTAAACACGTTGGTACACACATGCCATGCAGTACAGGCTATCCCGAGGGCGCACTTTACACAGAATGGAATGATTTAAACCTCCTCTTCACTGTAGGCGGGTTTCATGTAAACCCTTTTACAACATGTAATCTGACTGCATTCGTCAATATCTATACCCACCTTTGAATGTCGTCCAAAGCTCTACAGTCGTACGTCAGATTCTTTATTGCACTCAGTATATACAATGTATTTCTCAAAAAGCTCTTTTCCACGCTGTTTGCGTGCCCCAAGGACATATTGAATTCTCCTGTTTTTCAATAGGTCATATTGATGGTATTTACTAGTATACGACTTGCATACCATTTTGAATAATCGGTTGTTACTATAATAATTTTCCTTAACGTAAAAAAAAAAATGTGATATGGATAAATCCCTCTGTTCCCTCCTGTGCAGTTTGGGAAAAGTCTGCTTAGAAATTTTGATACTAGATATGAGTCCTAAGGAGCTTCACATTCTCTAAAAAAATAAATAAAATGAGATATATAATATATAAATTGCCTCTAGAAGCGTTGCTCCTGCTTTCTGTGGGTCCGTAATGAGCATCGACAGCTTTTCAAAGATTTTCGTTTGACGCATTAACTTACTCACCTATCAGCTAATTTCTAAACTGATCAATCAAACAACCAATCAATCCATTGTCCATTCGATTGGCGACTATTGCTAGCAAATTGATAGGTAATCAATGAATATACATGCATTCAGTTTTCACTTGGCTGTTCATTCATTTACAGTTTTATTGGTTTATTCATGTGCCGTTTATTTTACCATCAGCTCGATCAGGAACTGCGTGACCGCAATAGCGACTACGAACGGTTGCGCCGGGAAGGTGCCATTGCATCCCCTCGAGTTCACATCGTGAAACCTGGAGCGTTCGAGGCGTTGAAGGGCCATATTTTGGACAACACCAGCACCACTGCTAACCAGTACAAAGCACCGCGCAAACTGCAGTCGGAAAACCTGGTCTAGTTTTTACTTCATCATGTCATGTGATTGTATGGACCACGTACACGATGACTCCGATATAAATAACGTTGTTCTGATGACGATAGTAAATAAGAATAATGTGGACCCTAAAATACACATATTCATCAATTCAAATACGAACCAAATAAGTACCTATGACATTGTTAGATAACTATGATTATGTACCATGTCAGAGCTCGAGACATCAGAGGCGAATTTTTGTCGTCTAAAATTGTATATCGTAGGCATAATTATTCTTGACAGTGATGATGATAATAATGATAATAATGATAATAATGATACTGCTACTACTAAATACTACTACTACTACCATTACTACTACTACTACTTCTACCATTTCTTCTACTATCAATATTACTTCCATAAATTGTGGCTACCCTTGTACAATGCGCAGGTCAAAGGCCAAAGTCCATTGTGACTGATTTACCCATTTAATCACGAGAAGACGAATGGATTGGCATGATGCAGCAGCTTTATGTTTTTAACAGAGATTCGTACATGTCTACTTAACAAGTGCAAATTAAATTTAATGATATATATATATGTAGTATCAAAGTTGCTAAAGACAAGGGTCAGAAAAGGGCCTAGAAATAAAGTCAGGTGAAAAAAGAGAGTCCGGAAACAGTTGCAACAATTAGATATTTAGGTGTAATTTTAGACTCTGACTTAAGTTGGTCTAGTCACGTAGATCACATTGTAAAAGACAAAAATACCCAACACATATGCACGTCTCCCCAAAATTAATCCCTGTGTTACTCAGAAAATGTTAATTGATTTGTATTTTTCTCTAATTGTCCTCTATCTGGACTACTGCTGTCCGGTATGGGGTAACAAGACTAAAACAGGTACGCAAAGACTGCAGAGATGCCAGAATAAATTTGCTCGTCTGGCCTTAAATGTATAAGTTCTCATCTTCTTCTCCTCGGCTGAAAACGCTTTAGAGGCAATCAATTGAACAGAGAATTAAATACCAGCTATGAGTTATGGTATACAAGATCATAAATGACAGAGTGCCGTCTTACTAAAACCTCTCATTACCAATAGACCAGTATACTGCCATATCAGATACGCAATCAATAGCCGCCTCTTTGTGCATACGCCACGGACAGAATACATGTAAACTTCCTTTTCTTATCAGAGAAGTGACGGTTATATTCAACACTGTATTCAGCCGCTGTTATTGCAAATTTGCCCCCCTCTTGAAAGATTTAGAAAATGATGCCGTCGGTTGAGTTATACCTTCTATACAAATATTCATTATTGTCACACAGTGGTGTTAAATTGATAGTTTTTACATTTCTTTTTAACTGTCTGTTTATTTGTTAAATTATGATTCATATTTTTTTCTGTGTGTCAACAACCCTTTTTTTGTATTTTAAACTTTAAAGCTTTTACTTACGGTACGCCATTACAGTAATTACACATTAAATCTATGTATGTTTTTATGTTTGTATCTTTGTTTGAATAATTCACTTCGTCTATCATGTCTACGCTGATTTCGGTATGTCAGTGTCGTATCTTTTGCAAGCGTGTATTGTTTTGTGTATGTGTGTTTATACTTGTATGTGATTTTTATGAAGTCTATATTTTATTCCAGTGTTTTATCACGTATTTGTGCACAGGCTCCCCGGGAAAGCAGTTGCGAACCTAAGGTCACTTTCCTGTTTGAATATGACGGAAAAAAAAATGAAAGTATGAATGAGTGAAAAATAAATAAATGAATAAATACATATATACATAAATAAATAAACAAATAAATGAATAAGAGCTGGTGCTCATAGGCATGCCAGGCATTCTTACAGTCCCGCCATTGTGTTTCAACAACCTAATTATGATTGACCATGTCAATGAAGAACAATGAAGAAACTATTATGTGGACTGATCTTCGTCTGGCACTACATTTTTAGTAGAAAACGAAGTACATCGATAGACCTTTTTAACTGAATAAAAAGTGGGAAGTTTGACAGGCTGAGGAAAAGAGCATGACGTTTTAGCTCTCAGCAAACAAGGCTGTTGTCTTATTGACATTGGTGTTGTTCCTATATTTGTTCTTTTTTTCGCAGAGGAAATCTGCCTGAACGCTATTTCTGAGCTTAAGAATATATCATTTTACCTATATTTTATATAAAAATTCTATTCAGTATGGTTGAGTGGTCACAGAGGAATGTGGATCGTTGTAAAGCGTGTCATGGGTCGGTTTTCTTCGAAGTTTAGCTCTTGGATGCTCTTGGAACTGCTGTGTGAACACAATGGACAGAACTTGGAAGAAAGGAATTCCTGACATGCTCTACAAAAATCATCAATTCACTTTCATTCATTCATTCATTCATTCATTCATTCATTTTTCCACTTCCAACACAAACATATAAATATTTTACAGAAATTAAATACATAAATTTCATCATGATACAAAATAAAGGATAAGTTTACAAAATATTGTAAGTATACGGAAATGCTGGAAATGGGAAGGAATGCTAAAAAGCAGTGCTTGTAGGGTGCATTCCGCCCACACGTAATACAACAAATTATATCATTGATTGACTGATATACATAAAAAGTGGAAGAAACAAAAGAAACTAAGACATTGACATATATAACTAACCTAACTAATCCGAAAACTTGAAGACCGAAAACATGGAGACCTATAACAAACCTAACTAGCCAAACCCGACTAACTTTGACCACGGAAGCAAATTGGATGGGGTTTTCTGTAAGATGTGGGTAACAAGTTATAGTTTCATAGCCTGAAACAAGGACTACCAGCTTTTCCGTACCTTCTTTAAATGTTGTGCTGCTGACCTCACAGAGATAGAATGTTTTTACCAACTCACTCAAGCCATGATTAATGCACGCGAACGTAACATGATCAAGGGCTGCATTAATGTACAGAGGGCTTGGCAAGTACTTGATGGGAAGTACGGAGACCAGGACAGAGTTGTCGACAGTCTTCTTCGTGACTTGGAGAATCTGAAGTCGTACGAAATCAAGGGCAAGATTAGTCTAAGCGCCATGAATGGATTTGTTCAAACCTTACAGGTGTTTGAGGTGTAGGCCGAAACGATCGGTCTCTCCGGGGAGTTGAATAATACAATTATGCTGAGTCAGATCAAGCAAAAGATGCCTGAGGGACATCGCATTGCCTACTACAAAAGTGTCAGAGACGAGCATATCAGTGACTCCCTCGGAGGCTTGGTCAAATGGCTCCATAGTTGTGGCGATGATTCCTACTTCTCTGCTATCTGCCCTGTTGTGTTATGGAGAAAGAGATCGAGGCTCTTCATTTCCCCTGGATCGCAATGCACCACCAACACGTTCCAACACCACTTCAGCGAGTGTGAAGACGGTCGCGAACAAGGATGCAGGCACACTACAGAGCGTCGTACCTACTGTCATGGGATATCTGCGACATGGAAATAACCGTCAGCTGGTGCGGATTCTCTTAGATGGTGGAAGTCAGGCCACCCTGGTAAGAGAGGGAATATTCTCCAAGACAGAGAAAGACATCTACCAGGATCATGATCTAAGTCTGGTAGGCGGTACCAGGATCAGGAGAAAACTTCGACAGTTGCATTGCTACATCGAAGACATCGAGGGAAACTTGTCTCACCCAGTGACCGTCGCAGAAATATACAAGCCTTGTGGAGAAGCCCCTGTTGTGCAAGCAGACGACCTCCAGCAGTATCACCACCTACATGAACTTGTTATTCATGCTGCCTCTTCTGAAACTGTCGGCATGTTGCTGGGCGTTGACAACACTCATATGATGATATGGGAGGAATACATCCTTAGATAAACACCTGACGAGCCAGTAGCGGCGAGATGCTCCTTGGGATGGTTCATCCAAAGAGGACGGTCAGGAGGCTCTGCAGCGCTGCTTAACTATGTCAACATGTCGGCAATCGGTCCCCTGGAGGAGTTCCTCGGCCTGGAAACAGCAGCCTTGCAGCCGAGAAGATGTAAACGCTCATCAAAGCTCTTGGACAGAGGAGCAACTGAAGCAATGGAGCAAAGTGTTACTCAGGGTCAGGACGTCGGCTCGTAGGAAATCAGGTTGCCGTGGAAGAAGTCCCCTTAAAGTCTTCCGGACAACTACAACTACACCTTGAAGAGACTGTATAGCTTAGAGAGCCAGTTCAGAGACAGGCCTGAGGAGTGGGATGTGTACTGCAAGCAGATGAGGAATCTGCAGCACAGAGGTGTCTTACGTCGTGTCAGTGACGCAGAGATTTGACAAGACAGAGAAGCTGGAAGAAACATGTGGTTCTTGCCACATTTTGCTGCAAGGAAATATTCAGAAACCGCCCCAGTCAGGATCGTCTACAACTCAAAGGCGAGATTTCAAGGTCACTCTTTGAATGACTACCTCGTGAAGGGTGAAGACCTGACTTCTGACCTGTTCAATGTGGCTCTGCGTTTCAGAGAGAACGAAGTAGGCGTCATCGCTGATATTCGGAAAATGTTCCATGCAATCAAGATGAAAGGTTTCATCAGTATGTTTTTCGCGAAAACCCGAACCAACCCATTCAAGTCTATGAACTCACCACTATGACATTCAGAGACAGGCCGCCTCCAACGGCGGCAATTGTCACCCTCAGGCACGTCACAGATCAACATGCACCTGGTGATGAGCAGCTGAAGAAAGTTGTCTCCGAACAGTTCTACATGGACGACCTGAGTGAATCCGTCACCAATGTCGAGGAAGCCGTCAACCTGAAAGCCAAGCCCAAGAAGGACGTTGTCCTGACCAAACGCAAGTTGTTTGCCCACACCGCATCATACTGTGATGTGTTTGGTATGCTTTCTGGAATCTTAATCTGGCCAAAGATTCTACTCCAGCAACTGTGGCAGTTAAAGGTCGACTTGGATACGCCACTCAACGACAGACCTGAGCTCTGTCGAATCGTCAGTGAGATCAAGGTAAATCTGAAAGCAGCATCTGCCATTGAGATTCCACGATATCTCATTCCTCAGACGTTGCGAGGGAAAAGGCCAAGGAGATCTTCCGAGCCCTGATCTTCCTTGTGCGCCGTACAATAGAGATTTCAGGAAGCGGAGAGAGCTGCATGTGTATCGCAATGATCGACAAGTTCTGGGCGCGTTGGATGGACTGCATTCAAAAGCTCTCACCAACCAACGTGCAGCAGAGAATTTAGAAGCGGTTGACGTTGTGCTAGTCATCGGAGAAGACAATGAGGCGCGGCATTTGGCGGATGGCAGAAATCGTGAGGACCTTCCGTGGAGACGATGAGCAGGTTCGCGTCGCCGAGCTTCGATACGCAGATCAGACATGCGCAAACGACCTGTGACCAAACTGATTCTCCTCATGAAGAGGACAGAGAGAGAGAATGGACATTTAATGTGTGACTGCAGGACTGAGTAAATAATTGCATTCATCTGAGGAAAGGACGTAGTGTAGCATTTTGACTTTCTCGTCTGCTTAGAATATTTTCGGATACTTGATTTGGGCTATTGAGTCGAATAAACGAATTCTTGCCATTTGTGTGGAAACAATGAAACTCAGTCTTAGTTTGTTTGGACATTTGAAATCATTCCATTCGAGTGTTCGTTTGCTGGTTTGCATCTAAGCTTTGGATCTATCAAGGTCTCAACCTTTGAGTAGTTATCTATTTGTTGTTGTGTAAATAACCGCATTGGTACATGTTTGAGCGTTTATAAGAGTGACTTCCGTCACGTTGAAGGGGGCAGGATGTCATAGAATGATACAATTTAGTAGGAGTTGCGAAATTAGGGTCTGAATTGAAGACTGTCAGCAAAAAGTTCTGGTCAGTCGTCCCAAAATAGCAGCAGTTAGCTGCAACCGTATCAGGACAACTCCCCCGGAGGACGTCTCCCCCGGAGGACTACTCCCCCGGAGGACGTCTCCCCCGGGGGACAACTCCCCCGGGGGACTACTCCCCCGGGGGACAACTCCCCCGTGGGACAACTCCCCCGGGGGACAACTACCCCGGGGGACAACTCCCCCGAGGGACCACTCCCCCGGAGGACCACTCCCCCGGAGGACCTCTCCCCCGGGGGGCAACTCCCCCGGGGGACAACTCTCCCGGGGGACAACTCCCACGGGGGACCACTCCCCCGGAGGACAACTCCCACCTGACAACTGCCCCGGGGACGTCTCCTGGGGGACAATCCCATAACTGAACAGAGATGTTTCTTATTCGTGTCCTAGAAATTAAAATTGAATTCATCTGTGTAAAAACAGTATTCTTTTTATACAGAATTTAAATTAAAATTAACGTTACCTAAGACACGTCCATCTTTATAACAAAGTTTTTGAAATCTCAGCACAAAGTTTTTGCTTTTGTACACGCTACATGTAATGTCGAAAAAAGTAGAAACGCAGGTCCATTTTATCACTGAAAGCTGGTCAAGAGATAAACACATTGACGGAAACACGCTTTTGAGGGGAGAGTTCATTCCTTAGCATGTACCTGTTATTCTTCATTATTTTATAATATTTTAAGAAGTCCATTCTTTGATGATTTTCCTTTTCTTTTTGCAATTCATGATTATGATAAGGAATATGTTAAATGAAAGAAAGATATTATTCAGAGGGCTCAAATTTTTGAGTTTCTTCAGTTTGTCTCCCTCTACAAAGGAATATGTTGTTAGAAATACCCTTTTAATGGGGTTATGATTTTCATCTTAGATTCTTATAATAGTTACTATCCTATATGTCACTGTCAGTAATACTTTATTGTGCAATTTTCGTTTGTTATGTTGACTGTGAATTTATCTGAACATCATTACAATTCTTAATGTCGGAGAAATAATTGACAGAAAAAATATGAATATTCTGTGCCTGAAAAGACTTGAACGTGTAAAAAGGTAATATCTTCCAACAGCCCTGGGAAAGCACACCCGCACGACCAACACAAATCTCTCAACCACAAAGATGGGATGATTCGAGTTTCAATTAATTGAAAATTAAGTTTTGTTTCACACAGTTTTATTTGATAACGTTTGAACATGGAAAACAAAAACAAAAAAAATGTCTAGCGTAAGAGTAATTGAAGTTAGTATGCAAACAACGCTTTTGCACGTAATGGTATACCGGAGATTGTGGTATCAGATAATGGTACACAGTTTACAAGTGACCAGTTCAAAGAGTTTGCTTGTCAGTACCAATTCAAGCATGTCACGTCTTCATCACTTTCTACATAGCAATGGGAAAGTTGAAAAGACAGTACAAATCGCAATGTCTAATGAAAAATGCAATGAGAGATGGAACAGATCCAGGTTTGGCATTTCTTGACTATCGGAACACACCGATCGATGGGCTAGATGCTAGTCCTGCACAATTGTTGATGCAGAGGAGGACAAGGACCACCCTGCCAACAGCTAGTCAGCTGCTGAAACCAAAAGTAATAAAGAATGTGCAAACAAAGCTGACCAAGAAACAAAAGTGCATTAAAATTACTTTGATCGAAGCGAAAAGCGTTGCTGTTTCAAAGACAAAATTTCCAAGAAGTTGCATAGTGGAATGTGAAGGAAAAATGCTCCTGTCAAAACAGAATTGACATCAGAAAAGGTACAGCGGAAAACAATCCTTAATGCAACAAAGCTGGATGACTCAACATAATATCGTATCACAAGATCAGGTCAAAAATATGGACCAGTGTAAAAACTTATCTATTTTATAGGATAGATACCGGAATTTGACGGGAAATGAATTGACAATGATCACGGGATTTTGATAAAATGTTTAGATGTTGAACTATTCATCTGGAGAGTAGAGTTGGTTACATTTTGAGTGCAATAAAAGTGTTTCATCTAACTTATCAAAAGTAACAGCTTTGTCGATTATTATAAGAGAAACAATAATTGACGTTTCTTCAAAGACAAAAATAACACATTTCTAAAAGTGAACAAAAGTACAGTTTACAAAACAATCACAAGTATTCCTCCAAGTGTGAAGAGCGAGATTGAACTTACGTCGTTATAAGAGTGCGTTGTAATGTGTCATACAAAGCCGTGATATCTCAATATTGAAGTGAAGTGTTACTCACTTTACAAGTATCAGTAATGTTTGTGTTTATAAGATGTGTTGCTATGATTACACATGTAGTAAAGTTGAATGTAAGATATAAGATATGGCAAGTCAAACACGCCCATACAAGACGTATTTCCATTATTACTCAAATAGGACAAGTATATTGTGTGAACAACGTATCAAATAATTGCCATGATAATCCTAAAGAGACAATGGCTTATTAATTAAGTTTCAGTGGTAGTTGATAAATGAAAAAATCTGTGTGAAAAAGAGAAACTTTACTTTTCTAAAAAAAGGGAGATGCCAAATGTTTGAAATTAGTACAGTACTAGTGCCTAGCTATGCAGCACCAACCAATCCCCACAGAGATGATGCTGTTGCTATGCTCTATAGTTACCCCTCTCGAGAAACCCCGGAGGTAGATGTACTACCTCAGCAAACTTCCTTACTTGCACCCAAGACCTAGAAGAATAAAAACATATCAACATATCACCTGCGTGTTAACAAAATGTGCACATATACTTTTTGACCAGTTTCCGTTTCTTCCCTTGGGCATCCGATGCAATCGATATCGCTAAAGCATTTGCATTGTTCAAACTCGTCATGATTGTAATACAACAAATTACTGCCAAGATCGTGTGCTTATTCTGACTGATTAAAGAAACAACTAAGGAACTCTCTAAATCTAAATAACAGGCTAAATATTACAGTCGCCATCCCTTGATATCTCTTAGAGATGGGCTAAAGAGGATGACATTTTCAGAACATGCTCATCACACCTTAGTTTGATGACTTTGTGCCTACTGACACCATTTTTGAAAAAAAAAGAACGAAAAATGCGAAATCCAGGGTGCCCCGGCCGAAAAGCTGGTCGCCGTTTCGGCTTTAAAAAGACATTTCTGGTTATAACTCGGCTATTTTTTGATCAATTGTGATGGTTTTGGTGTCTAACCCCATGTTTTGGGGGTCAAGGAAATGGATTATAATGATAATTTTAGTGTAAAACCTAATCTTCCACATGATACTAACCTTTTGCCCATATTTAGGCATAAAATTTCCTTGCCTTTTACCCCTACCCCAACTGCCATTTTTTGCATTTTTTCTGTATTTTTTCAAGTAGTATTGACTACCATACTCTTAATAACAAGTTCTAGCTATCAATCTGGTGTTTTCTACCAACAATAGTACAGCAAGGGTTATGTTATACGTGTGTCATGCAGATACCGGTATGTGGCTGGTGCATTCAGGATGCATGGTAACTGTGCAACCAGTGCTAATACTGCTTCTGCATTATAGTGCCTAATGCCGGTTGGAAGATATTACCTCTTTACACGTTCAAGTCTTTTCAGGAACAGAATATTCATATTTTTTTCTGTCAATTATTTCTCCGACATTAAGAATTGTAATGATGTTCAGATAAATTCACAGTCAACATAACAAACGAAAATTGCACAATGAAATTACTGACAGTGACATATAGGATAGTAACTATCATAAGAATCTAAGATAAAAATCATAACCCCATTAAAAGGGTATTTCTAACAACATATTCCTTTGTAGAGGGAGACAAACTGAAGAAACTCAAAAACTTGAGCCTTCACCCCTCTGAATGATATCTTTCTTTCATTTAACATATTCCTTATCATAATCATGAATTGCAAAAAGAAAAAGAAAATCATCAAAGAATGGACTTCTTAAAATATTATAAAATAATGAAGAATAACAGGTACATGCTAAGGAATGAAATCTCCCCTCAAAAGCGTGTATCCGTCAATGTGTTTATCTCTTGACCAATTTTCAGTGATAAAATGGACCTGCGTTTCTACTTTTTTCGACATTACACGTAGCGTGTACAATAGTAAAAACTTTTTGCTGAGATTTCAAAAACTTTGTTATAAAGATGGACGTGTCTTAGGTAACGCCAACTTTAATTTAAATTTTATTTAAAAAGAATACTGTTTTTACACAGATGAATTTAATTCTAATTTCTAGGACACACACACACACACAAAAAAAAAATCTCTGTTCAGTATGGGATTGTCCCCCAGGAGACGTCCCCGGGGCAGTGGTCCTCCGGGGGAGTGGTCCTCCGGGGGAGTGGTCCCCCGGGGGAGTGGTCCTCCGGGGGAGTTGTCCCCCGGGGGAGTTGTCCTCCGGGGGAGTTGTCCCCCGGGGCAGTTGTCCCCCGGGGGAGTCCTCCTCCGGGGGAGTCGTCCTCCGGGGGAGACATCCTCCGGGGGAGTAGTCCTCCGGGGGAGACGTCCTCCGGGGGAGTTGTCAGGTGGGAGTAGTCCCCGGGGGAGTTGTCCTCCGGGGGACAAGTCCTAGACCCAGCTGCAGCAGCTTGCTTGTAGTTTGGTTTTCTTGGACAATCTAATGCTGTGCAACAATCCAAGGAACTACTCATTCCTACACAGCTGTTGAATAGACTAGACTAAACTAACTAACGCAAGTTTGCAGTACACACGGTATATTATCGCCGATATATACTGTGTAACAGAATAAAGATCCACATCAAGTTAAACCAAGGATTTCTTTGTTCCTTTTTTTTTGCAACAACGTGTCCAGATAGCGTTTGAAAGGATTGCATACAAATCCATCACATGCCCCCGTTATAATTATGGGGTGGACATAAACTGGGGACCTACGGTATTGTTTCTTTTCTCTCTGTGCGTCTGCGGAGGTCAGCGTGTGTGTGTATGCGTGCAATTAAGTGATAAGGTTTATATACATTGAAATGGTTTATATTTGTGTGTGTGTGTGTGTGTGTGTGTGTGTGTTCTTGTCTGCCTTATCTGAAAGAGTTTGCTTCATGATCGTCATGTGTCACTGCGCCGCGAAATTGGTGTTCATGCTGATTTGTGTTTCTCCGAGCCCATGACCAGAGACGCCATACCTTAATTGCAGTTATTGATGCTCATATCGTCTGACTTACTGTTGAAAGATCGGCTTTGAATATGGCGCTCCTGAATCTTTACACGAAGTTGTCGCTATTGTCGACGATCTGTCTGGTCGTGGCGCTGCTGCTCGCCCAGGCAACTGGTCTGGCAGAATTTGGGAGAAAGGCGTACATGAGTTTCGGTGAACTTTACAGTACAATTAGGCTGCTCAATCATTTCAGTCTGTCCTCTGCGGAATGCCCAGTTGTAGGCCTAATTGCAGGGATGTCACTTTTGTAATGAAATGAACAACTCGGCTTCTACTTTTCTTTCTTAAGTGTCATGTTGAAATTCAGGTGATATCATTTTTTGTCAGATGTAGCCACAATCCTGAATATTCCCATCCCCCGGCCTCCCCCATCGAAGATCAGGACGACTATGTTCTTGACTGCTTGACTGTCGATGATATTTTTTTTTCTGTTAGAAATTCAGTACGTTAATGCGTGCAGCGCTATGGACACGAAACATGGAGGGCCTATTGAAGAATGTTAAGGGGATTCAATACATCTGTACTTGCAATCGGTAGGAATATTATCGTAAAAACAGCATTACGTTATGGAATTTGTAGTATTTTCCCCCATTTTTCTTTTTCACGATGTAAAGAACGTTAAGATTTTTCCTCCATCTTTTAAACCATCACGAATGAATACGAGGATATGTTACACAAATATCTTTACAAATACAAATATAATTCAACGTTTAGCTTAATAGTGAAACGTTTCCGCTTAAAATCAAATACCAACTGTGCATACAGCTGTATTATACTTTACACGGTCGAATTTGTGCACTCGGGCAATACTTAAACTTGTTCATAGGTAGGCACACAACGGCTATTGAAAGAAAATTGTCAATGAGCTTTGGTCTGCATGAATTCTGTTTGGTGTAACACCTTTAACCGAATGTTAAGAAGCCATGATCACATTTCACACACACATACACACACCACCACCACCACGATAAGTACCACACCACACACACAATCAATCGTACGCAACTAAATGGTATCAATGGAGTTCATAGGCGATTTTCATAATTTTACATCATACTTAGGGTCTATAACATAAATCGACAGCTCCATGTACAGATTTGTGGAACAAGTTGTTGTCCCTGAGCAGAGAAATTATTACCCTGAAAAAAAAAAATCAAACAAATTTCACTGAACACGGATGATGACATAGGAGATTCACACATTTCAGAAATGTGGCAATGTAATTCCATTGTAATACCGCTTACTTGACAAGTTCACCTGTGTAGAATTAATGGAAGCTTTCTTGTTTATTTTTGCTTCCTTTAGCCCCCATAAACAATGCATCCTTATGGTGAAGCTGATATGTCATCATCCTTGTTCATTGTGATTGGTTAAAAAAAACCGCAAACGTTCATATTCCTCATCCCAATCACTATAAATTACAAAACTCTGTACCCAGTGTCACCACTTCACAGATGTTCAAAGGTAAAAGTCTGAAAATCGCGTGATATACATATTCAGACTGTAGAAGGGCCAATACCAGATCGTCCACCGCGGAGACTGCGTTTGTTTGTTTATCCCGATTCTACAGAGATTTTCTCTCATCGGAAGCAAAGGTTATCGCTTCCGGCCACCCACCAAAGTGTATCGGATCACAGTCCGATGAATCTAACTTGTATTGGACGACTATCAGGTCAGTGTCAGACATATCGGGCGGTGATCCGATGAGGCAAGATCGTCCGATGAGGATCACGCGCGACATGTCTGACACTCACCTGATAAATGACCGATCAAGTAGGATACATCAGACTGCGATCCAATATAATTTGGTTGATGTCCGGAATCAACAAACTTTGTTTCCGATGAATGACCGATGAGAAAAAGTTTCTGTGGAATGGGGGATATAATACAATTCCACATAGGCCACTCAGCGGGAACAAAGTTTGTTACTTCCGGCCACCCATTGAAGTGTATCGGATGGCAGTCTGATAAATCTGACTTGTGTTGGTCGACTATCAGGCCAGTGTCAAACACGTCGAGCGTGATCCTCATCGGACGATCTTGCCAAGTCGGATTACGCCTCTCTTGCGCGCCTTGCACTGACCTGATAGTCGACCAACACAAGTCAGGTTCATCTGACTGGAGTGCGATCCCATACACTGGTTAATGGCCTGAACAAAAAACAAGACAAAACAAAGCTTTGCTTCCGACAAGTTAGACCGATGGGAGAGAGAAAGAAAGAAAAAATCACTTGAACGGCTGTATTACCCTACATCAGAAAGATACAACCTCCCGCAATGTAATACCATGGAGCTACTGCATGTTTTTGCCTCTGTTTAGCTTTGCTTTGTAAGTAAAACCTGGCTCTGATATTCTCTACCCGCGGAAAGCTTTCATTTTGAAGGAGCACAAAACATCCACAACAAAATTTAAGGTGAAAAAAAAAATGATAGGACAAAATTATGATGGATCACGAAACTTGCTTCCAATATTTCCATTATCTGTGTTGCAACTAAGGGTATTACCTACACACACACACACACACACACACACACACACACACAAGAATGATAATCATGAACTGTAATGCAAAGGCCACGAAACCGAAAGGAGAGGAAGGGCCTGGGCTGCAGCTCAGAGGGTTCTACAAAGGAGGTACTAGGCGAGCCTTTTACCTCCTTGGTTCCCGAACTACCACTTCCGAAGGTTCTAGTTGTCGTGGTATTATACTATCGGGTTCTACCACAGATTCATCCAATCTTTTTGTTGTTGTTTTATTTTCTCTTTCACTCCCTCTTTCTCTCCATCTCTCTCTCTCTCTCTCTCTCTCTTTCGCTCTTTGTTATCTCCTCTCTCTTTTTCTTTCCAGCGCTCATTGCTCTTTTTTCTACCTGTCTCTCTTTGCTATTTTTGATTCTCCTCGCTCTTGGCCCTGCACCAAATGATGGGATAAAGTCCACTCTGTGTTGTTTCTTGTCGTCCACGGTTGCGCTCTTGCGAGGGAAGACCGCTCTCTATCGTCTGCAGAAGCACTGGAAGAGTCCTCGCCAAGCACAGGATCGCCTCCTCAGACACATTCTCCTCGAGAATGGCGACACGGAGTACGGCAGACGATACCGACTTCGAGACATCAAGGACAGAGAAGAGTTTAGGGCTCGCCATCCACTCACAACATACGAGCACTATCGTCCTTTCGTTGAAAGGGAGATTAATGGCGAGAGAAACATTATGACCCGGAAGTTCCAATCCAGTTACGTCAGGACTTCCGGTACGACTGGTCACGGCAAGATGATCCCTCACACAGATAGATTCGGGTTGTTCGTGAATTATATGGATATTCTTTACGCCACTGCTCGAATGGAATGCCCTAAACTGGGGATATATAATAAGCAGCTATACCACTATGTAGCCCCTGTAGTCTCTGCAACTAAAAATGGAGTACTCGTCGAAAGTATCATGACTATAAGAGAGGACACAAGGCTGTATTACACCACACCTCCAGCTGGTTTTCACATACATTCCTACGAGGTTGCGAACTACATTCACCTTCTGTTTGCACTTAGTGACGAGAACCTCGGCTCTATTTTCGTCGTGTTTCTGAGCACGCTAGAGAGCCTGATGAAACAACTCGAACAGTGGTGGGAAGACATCGTCCACGACATCGAGTACGGAACCATCCGTGAGGAACTCGATCTCCCTGACGACATACGGTCGGCACTGACAGCAGAGCTTCCTGGAGGCGACAGACAGAGGGCGCTAGAATTACGGCAACAGATCGTAGTCGGACTGGACAACATCTTGCCAAGGGTTTGGCCAAAGCTGAGAGTCATCATATCCGCGGACAGCACTGGAATCTGGCCCAAAATAAGAGAGAAATATGCAAGAGGTACAGTGATGCATCTTTAAAATGACTTTCCCGAATCATTTGCTATATATTGGTCATTATATATTGTTTGGTATCTGCAAATACTACCGAATGTGGCTATGTTGGTCGTTTTTCAGTCCATCCTATACCGGTCATTCAATATCGTTGTCACGACTGAAAAAAAAAAATATTGTGCAGTAGTCTGTTAATGTCTGGCCAAGCGTGATTTTCAAGTTGTATGTATACTATCGACTGAATTCTGTGCCAAATTTCCGAGTATCTTCAAGGTAAAGGTTGATCATGATCTTGAGTGAAACGTATAATGCCATTCAGTATGGCGAGCGTGATTTGTCGGTTGTTAAATGCACTATCTGAAGTTGGGCGAAATTCCCGTGGAAAAGTCTTTAAGGTAAAGGTTGATCATCTTGAGTGAATTGTAATGCCATTCCGTAAACAGGGGGTAAAAAATGTTCAAACATTTACCACAAGACAGGGCTTAAAGCCGAAAGTCAGGGAAAGACAGAAAAAAAAAACAGAAAAAAAAATCACGGATGTTGGGTTAAAAATGTCAAAGCTGTCATTGCCAACCGCAACTTCACAAAGAAAATTATGTTCTGCCCAACAAAGGGTTATGCGGGGGGTGAATGTTCAAAATTTGAGAATAATTCGTCAACTGTATCTCAGAAGTGTTAACACGTTGTTCATGAATATAAGCAATGATTAGGGTATCTTGTTTAAAATCCAAAAACATATAACATTTTTCACAGTAGCTACTTTAACATCTACAGCTTCAAAATTCACTTTGACTACCACTGTTAGACATTACCTTAGTTTCCAATGGATACGGAAGCTCAGAGTCGATTTTTATGGGAATCTCCATTTGGGCGTGGGACGAGCGACCGGATCTGCTCTTCACTCCTACCACAAACTTCTTCGAGTTCATCAAACTGCAGAACACGTACGTATACTATGTACCCCTTGTTGTTGTTCCGTGAGCAGAGCACAGGTGGCAGTAGATCAGACGGTATGAGCTTGGTTAGAGATGGGGTAAAAGTAGAGAAAATTTGGTTGTGGACTGCTGTAATGTTTTGCAGTGTATGATAATTCACTTCCGAAAAAAAAAAACCCCAGTGGTATTTCAATTCTAGTAAAGTACGTGACGAGTGCAGTAACCAAGATAAAACAGAAAGACGATACGACGAATTAAAGTGGAGGGCCCCTAAACACAACACAACAAACACACGTGCACACACAAACGCACATACACAAACGGCAGGATAGATGATATCCACGTTTCAATTGTCATAACAGTCTAAACATTCGTCCTTTTTGTGCGAGACGGCTATCACTGATCCTTGCAAAAAACAAAAACAAAGCAAAAACAAAAACAAAAACAAAAACAAAAAACCGAGAATAAAAAGTTTTGTTACTTCATCTGTCAATATTTCCTTGTACCACAGAATGGCAGACTGCCCACAGTTCATGAAGACACACCTAAACTACTTCTCCTGTTATCACCTACAATCAAACTCCCCT
The DNA here is from genome assembly GCF_040938485.1 of Diadema antillarum. NCBI lineage: Eukaryota > Metazoa > Echinodermata > Echinoidea > Diadematoida > Diadematidae > Diadema > Diadema antillarum. Next base: position 682,741 of record NW_027271437.1, on the reverse strand, counting down.
ATTTCTCAATGAAACTATGAAAATTATGCAACACGTTGTAAAAAAGTCAGAACTGAAACCAAAAATGACAAATTTATTTCATTGATTGGTTAATAAACAGCTGATGAAGGCTACAGACTTTCGGCGATTATTTCAAATTGATTACTTGATAAACAAAATGTGTATAGAAGTATGGATGAAGCCTTTTTGTTGTGTTTTCAAATAACGATTTAGTTTCAGAGTTTTGTAAAATATGTGTTTTTTGTTGTTGTTTGTTTGTTTGTTTGTTTGTTTGTTTGTTTGTTTATGCTTTACTCTGTCACGAGAGTCAGCCTGAAACGCTGTTCCTCGACGAGCTCGAGATTGGCCAGGAGTACGAGGTCGTGATTACCCAGGCCTGCGGACTCTATCGATATAGACTGGGAGATATCATTCGAGTCACCGGTTTCCATCACAACTGTCCTTCATTTCAGTTCTTGTACCGGTTAGTGCAAACATTTATGTAGCCTTTGTCACTATGTGACAAATGTAACCATCAGCGAGATAGAAATATCTCCCATTAGTTTGTATCAGGTATATAGGCTTATAGTCTTCAGTTTTCCTGAAAATAAAAACCCATCATGGTCATTTTGACATTAACTTTCACGATTTTTTCAAACGGTATGAGCTTCATGTTCAACATGATAGCCCGGCATTGTAGTCAAGGTGGTGGCCAGAAGCTGTGCCTCGATTTTTTTTTGCATCATCTGTAGCATGGTTTTTGATGGTTTAACTATTTCGAGGGTGCTGAGTCCGAATCTGGATGACTCAACTTTTTCAGCCCGGGAGGGTTTCCCGTCCGGATAGAAGAGTTCGGACTGTACTCAAGATGGCTGCCAAAGACTGACATTTCAGTGTGCTTTATTATAAATGGCAAAATATTTCATGGTTTTAACCTGTTTTGACAGTGCTGAATTGGAATCTGGATGAGGCAACTTTTGCTCTTAAATGAATCCCACAAGGATTGGAACAATCATCCCCCAGCATTCCTACTGATTCACACTGATCAGTTACTAGCCATCCCCTTTAGAATTAATTGATGGTTTACCCTTTTTCGTATGTATCTATTCGGGATCCAAATCTGGTTGATGCAACTCTAGCATCCTTGAGAGTATAAAGAGAGATCTTAAAAATCATGAATATCTTAAAACTCTGAACGAAGCCCAAGTTTCATCAACCAACCTAGCCTTTTGTCAAGGCCCTCTCGCTGTATGGTGAAGAGAGCCCAGCTGAGTGGGGTTGCGCGAGGGCCTTTTGAGATCTGCTTCGCATCCTTTTGTTAGCCCTTTGAATTACCGACTTTTGCTCCCCGATTTCGGGAGCAAAAGTCGACCAATCAACGTGTCTGTCTGCTCGAACCCGATTTGAATAGAGCGAATGCACGCCGCAGACCTCACAGTACACAGAGTACACAGACCCAGGGGGTGGGGTTCAGAGCAAGAGTACACAGACCCAGGGGGTCTGTGGTAAGACCTCTTGCGGGTGGTCAGTGATGCATGCGAACAGGCATGATCACACCAAGACTGAGGATACGGGGAGCGCGCCATTCCATTGGTTGACCGGAACCTGTTAAAATAAGTATTCACAAGGGTTCACGTGTCATGAATAATAATGTTGAAGCTGATCTCAAAAGGCCCTCGCTGATCTCAAAAGGCCCTCGCGCGGCGAGAGGGCTTTGACAAAAGGCTACAACCAACCTGGCATTCAGCGCCCTGGATATGTGGGTAAGCTCCTCAATTTCCTTTTAATGTATTCACCATTTACAAGGAAATACCGAAGTGGGCATTTCAATTTTTAGCGGCCATATGCACGTAACCACCCCCCCCCCCCCAATAAAGCCAGAAATGCATCAACCAGATTCAGATTCAGCACCCGGAAAGAAAAAAAAGATTATTCCTATTATCTTTATTTATCAATTTGTAACCATTAAGAAGGAAATGATTATTCAAATTTTAAATTTTGGCTGGCAGTTTGAATATCTCAGTTGCAAGGCCCTCAGAGTCGAGGGTGTAAGTGTTGCTTTATCCAGGTTCAGCTCGAAATAGGGTAAAACTATCAAATCCTTTCTTTTCACCAGATATGTAGAAAATAGAACCTACATGGAAATTTAAGTTTTTGGCGTCCATCATAATCATAATCATATTTATTTATTCATTTACTTATTTCTAATGTTTTGTCAGGGAAGCCCATTCATCAATAAATAGTAGTCTTCCATTGAGCCCTGAATAACATTGATGAACATAACGTACATTTAAATAAATAGCAAAACGTATATACAGAAAAAAAAGATACTGTACATTGCAACTGAACATTGAAAAAATGTGTTGAAGTTCATTGTCGAAGGATGCCGAGGGTCAGATAGAAATTACAGTCATCAGGAAGAAATCACGGTTAAAGAAGTTTATTATGGTAAATCACTCGAACACATTTACAGGGATGGATTTTGAGGATGTCTCGCCCGGCATGAGAGGTGCGATGCGGTGAAGGACTTATGAGTAACTAATGCAATAAGCTAACAAGACTAGAGACCGTTTCTAGACTGGTGGACTCTTTATCTCTTTCGTTGGTTACTCTCTCGCTGTTCAAACACGAGTTTTACTCTAAGCTGACAAACACTTCACTCCATCTCCCAAGTAAGTGAAGTGAACTCTAAGGTAAGCATGAAGTCGGTCTTATATACCGCTTTCAAACAAGCTCCTCTTGTTCGAGAGAGATAGAGAGGACCAGTCATGAAGGTCACGAGAAAGACGTTTATCGCGCTGCGGAGTATATAGGAGAAGGACGTCTTTGAGCACATAGATAAGGAGCTCAAAGTCATAGGCAAGGAGAGGATACAAGGACAGGAGAAAGTCAAGATAAGAAGCAAGCAGAAAGGGGCTGAAGGACAGTGAGAGTTAGGGCAAAAGGAGCAAGCACAAAGGGCTGAAGGACAGTGAGAGTCAAGGAAGTATAGGGAGCAGGCTGAAAAGGCTGAAGCTAGGGCAGTGAGAGGCAAGGGCGAAGGGTAAACACGGTAAGGGCGAGGACTCTGAAAGTCAAGACAAAGTTGAAGTTAGGAAAGCAAGGCAAGAGATCTGAAAAACAAAGCAAAGTCAAAGTGAGAAGGGACACAACGAAAGTACTGAAGGTGAGAGCAAGGTCAGAGGGAGGGAAGCACAGAATGACATGTGAAGGTCAGAAGAACAAGTGAACACAAGGTCAAAGTGGTGAGAGCATAGAATAGACTTGTGAAGGTCAGAAGAACAGAGGAAGATGGACAAAGAGAAGACCCCGCTGATGCAAAGCGATTGAGATTGGGATAGCTAATATAAATTTGCAATGGCGCTAGCGAGACATCCTTTACATAGAATTGTAGTGTACAATAATCACGAAAGCAAGGAAAAACATGTAATGCTTTATACATAATGTTACATCAAATATCTGAACCAAAATGCGTGACAATATTCCATATTCATCAAGAGTTGCATCATCCAGGTTTCGATTAAGCACCGTTGAAACACGTTAAAACTATTTCTTCCTTTTTCGATTTTTTTCACCATTTATGAGAAAATATTTCGAATTTTAGATTTTAAGTATAAAAAAATCATCAAGGAAATAAGATTTGCATGACCCAGATTTCGATTCAACACAGGCGACAGGTCTTCGAAGTAGGGTAACCCACCACTAAATGACTTCTAGGATTGTAAAACAAGGTTAGGCCCAAAATCTGACTTCGTCAACCAGACTGGTTTAGAATGTCCGGTTGTCTTCGTCCCCATACAATGCAATGTAATCAATGCATGTATTTTGTTCGCTTTGCTCTTATTCTTGATTTGAATTTGGAGTTAAAAGAGTTCACAGGTTTTCATTTTGACTGATTTCGGCTAATCAAAGTCATGGGTAATCACTGCGATTCTGCAATGGCGCTGACTGAAGATGATAAGCAAAATAAAAACAACAGCAGCAGCAACAACAACAACAATAAAAACATTTGAAAAAATACCACCTGATGAAAGACATTATCCTGGTTGGTTGGAATAATAATGCTTTTTCTTACCCTACCTATAAATCTTAATCACACGTAATATTTAAACGCTTCTTGTGCCCTGGTCTGAAATACGCCTGTGTCAAGATATAACGAACAAAAAGCCTAATACCCACTGTAAATATACACACTTGCAGTCCCCTTCACCATTTACAGCAGCGGTTCTTAGCTTGCCATTAACTCATCGGTAATTTTCCGTGCTGAAAAGCCTGTTTTCTTTTTTGTTTGTTTGCTGTATTTGTTTGTTTCGTTTTTCTGTTTGTTTTTGTTTTGTTTTGTTTTTACTAAGCAAATGAATGATTTGCCATTAGGACGCTAATGTTGAAAAAACAATGGCAAAGTCCAACATTCGGAAAAGTTTTTTCTCCGAATGTGTTTCCCACAATGAAGCCGATCAAACCATTCTTGATTGCACATTACCTTTGTGCGTAGTTCCCCCGACTTGTGTGAGAATGTCGATTGAACATTGCTATAGGCCAGTAACAAACACGAAGAATGGGGAATTAATCAAATGCGAACAACGCAAATATTCCAATAATCACGGGAGGAGGGGGGGGGGGTGTTTCTAAGGAGGGTTGAGGGTTGAGGGCTGCCTTGAGTTGGAGTCAAATTATTTTGTTATCTTTCCTATCTCCTTTCTTTCCCTTTCAATTCGCTTTGTGGACGCACGCACGATTGTGGTGTGTGTGTGTCTGTGTGTCTGTGTGTGTGTGTGAGTGTGTGTGTGTGTGTTGACTTCTTTTCTGAGGACCTACCCGCACTAGAATGCACACGTCTGTAGATTCCCACATCACACATTTTTTTAATGAATAAATATGGCGTACTTTCAAAAATTTCATTTTCTATACGGGTTTTTGAATTATTTTCTTATCGATCAATATGTAGATATTATGTAGTCCCTATGTTGCAATTTGATGGCTAGGAAATCTAATACTAGTAGGCCTATACGAAATTAAAAGCAAATTATAATAAAGGCAGACAACTCGGTCTTGCCCTTTATAGAGACCAGATGTCACGTGGTGCAGATTTCTAATCTAAATTATATACATTTGTAGATTTATTATTGACCATTCCCATCACCATGTGTCCCTCTGTAACTTTCACATTCTGTCATTTTCAGTCTGGGCCTAATACTGAATTTGCGATACGAGAAGATTGATCAGGGAGTCGCACTCCAGGCATTTCAGGCCGCCGTTGATCGCTTGCCGGGCAGGGTCAAACTGACTGAGTTTGCTGCTGCCGAGAGTACTTTGCTTTCAGAAACATGCACTGGTGAGTAGAATAACATATAGTTGGGTTTATTACCCTCTGACATGTTAATCTTTTTTTTTTTTTTTTTTTTTTTTTTTTGCTAACAACCATGAGTCAAGATGGGCTTTATGAAGTTGGTAAGGTGTCATTTACTCCTTTGTTGTGACTCTCTTGCGTGACTCTTAGACGCCACTTTTTTAATGCTAATAATCCTTTATTAGAGGACTCTCTTGTTTAAAAAGGAGTTTCTGTAAATGCTGAACATTTTCTGATTTTCAACTTGCCTTTTTACTCTGAACCAGTTTTTGAAAGGGACGAACTTATGCCTTACTATTTAATCTTCATGGAGTTGGAGTTCCCATCTGGAAATGAATTGTATGAAGAGATCACACAAGAACTCAAGGCAATGGTAAGTGTACTCCTGACGTCTTTTTCTCGTTTCTTTTAATATAATAGTCAAAGTTCAATAATACGCACAATTTACCCTCCTAGAACAAGAGTGAATTTCCCCTATCATACATATGTTTACTCACGGTAATCAATAGTCATTTCTGCACAGCCTTTAAATGTTTTCCTTTGTATCTAAAATAGCTCATGTAATGATTCTCATGGAATTTCCAATACTATCAAAAACCCATGTGGACAGTTAACCCTGTATACTGAAAGAAGACATGACACAGTTTAAATCACAATGGCTGAAAACATCGAAAAATGCCAAATTCATTGGTGCACATCATCTATATTGCCATTTTCATAGGCTATCCCGAGGTCACACTTTACACAATATGAATGGAATTAGAGAAATATAACAATAATAATTACTTACTGCACTTTACTGTGTTTCTTCAGCCTCACATGTGATCTTACTGCATCCGTCTACTGTATACTCTCTACGTTATATTTTGCAAGTCATCCAAGGTTGTACCATACTGTTGTCTACCTATTGCACAAATTGAATATCTATTTCGCTGCTCACCGTGTAAGATACATTAGATGCAATCTGGTATTCAAATGCTTGTATTCGTGCAACCTAGAATACCATTTCGAATAATTTCTAAGCACTTCCCTACTTTTACACAACGACTTCGAACTCCCTGAAACCGTAAAATACCGTTCATTATGGAAGAGTCAGAATGGGCTAATTTTTTACCATTGGTATTTGTATTTCTGTATATGGAGCTTCACATTATTATTAAGAATGAAATAAAATAAATAATGTAACTTTCTCTTTAGCAAAAATGCGGTTCCATCACTATCCCTGGTTCCAGAGAATGAATATTCTTTGATATAATAATTCATTCATCAATCTAGCAATGAATCAATCTATTGGATAATCAATCAGTTGATTGCCTATGACTGTCCGACATTTATTGCTTGGTCCATGAATATAATGAGTACATTTATCATGTTTATTCATTAACAATGTTTGTTTACTTCGCTGTTCACTCATTAAGTCATCCATCAGTTCATTGGTTTATCTATTTGCCGTTTCATCTTTGACTCGATGTGCTTTTTACCGACAGCTCGATCAGGAGCTGCGTGACCGCAATAGCGACTACGACCGGCTGCGCCGGGAAGGTGCCATTGCGCCCCCTCGAGTTCACCTCGTGCAACCTGGAGCATTCGAGGCGTTGAAGGGCCATATTTTGGCCAACACCAGCACCTCTGCTAACCAGTACAAAGTACCGCGCAAACTACAGTCAGAAAGCCTGGTCGAGTTCTTACTTCATGAAGTTATGTGATTGTATGGGCCACACAATGGCCCCGATAAATCATGTAGGCCTACCACCCTTGCTTTGATGACAACAGAAGATAAAAATCCAGCGGATCCTAAAATCTATTAATACAAGCTTTATTGTGTAGATATGGTATGGTTGAATATTCTCAAAGCATTCTACTGTCCTAAAACTGCCACTGTGGGTTCTTCGAACATAATCATGATAATGACCATGTCAATGAAGAACATAGTATTACAGTAATATATAGTATACTGACTTTTTTTTTTTTTTGAAATTCATTTTTAACCTGTTGGAGAAGTACTATTTTTTCCATAACACACTTCTCATTTACCTCAGCCTGAGAAATATTCGGGAGTAGTCTTTGATGGGTTAATCAGAAAGTTAATTTATATTGATAAGAAGACCTACATTGTACTATTATATTTGACATGTTGAGGAAAATAACATATGTTACTTGGCCCTTACCTCATAAAGCTTAAAGTAATATGGTGACCATAAAGTAATAAAGTAATGTGGTGACCATTAATAGTGTAATGTGGTGATGACGAATCTTGTAAACATATTACAGGTGGCTATCTCGGTATGTTCTAATGTATTTTTTTAATTGTTTGTTTCTCTTGTTCTTTTTGCTCTCTTTTCCTTTACATCCCACTCCTTTTCTTTTGTAGTTTTCGTTATTAGGTTGTTTTGTTCAGTAAGATTTGAACATTTTCATCTATTTAGTACATGTAGGTCCCCTACATTTCATGTTTGCAAAATTGTCTTGTCTTCTTTAATGATGACATTATGTCTTGTCTTGTGTTCTATTGATTTTATCATGATGTTTGTGTTTGTGGTGTGGAACAACCAAATCAAATCAAATCAAATCAAATCAAATCAAATCAAATCAAAGCAAATCAAATCAAATCAAATCAAATCAAATCAAATCAAATCAAATCAAATCAAATCAAATCAAATCAAATCAAATCAAATCAAATCAAATCAAATCAAATCAAATCAAAGCTTCTTGGTCTTATTGACATACAGTGTAGGCCTATCTGGTGTTGTCCTGACTATATAAAAAATACAAGTAGAGTAAGTATAAAAAACACATTCATGCTATAAACCTACACTAAATCACGCCCAGCCCCATGACGATTTTGTTGTATCACTTTTTCTGTGTGTGTGTGTGTGTGTGTGTGTGTGTGTGTGTGTGTGTGTGTGTGTGTCTATGTCTGGGAGGTGTTAACCTCATGTTTCTGTACATGTATGCAGTTCATATACACTTGTACATGTGTACACACTCATAATTAAATGTATGACATTGCATGTGATTGTATATGTGATTGTGTTTATACAGTGTATATGCACATTAAAATGGTTTACACAAATGTGCGTGTGTGTCCTTGTGTGAGTGTGTGTTTGTGCATTATGCATGTATGGTACATGGACAAATGGAACCAATACATTACTGAAACATAACAGTTACAAGAAATTATCTTAACTTTCAAGATAAGACTGATTTATTTTCTATTCCACAACAATCGCTGAAATTCTCATTGCAAACAACAGGTTGCATATTACTCTTGGTGCACTGTATTTTGCATATACAATGTACAATACCATCAGAGAAGAGGACGATGAACTTGCTTATGTCAAGACAGAAAGACAGGGACAAACCCAGCATAATTTACACTTCTAATAAAAAGACCATATTTACAACAATATCAAAACTGTTTGTAGCTGCCTGGCAGTGCAGTTATATATTTACCTTTCCATGTACACACATAATATGTAAATAAACCTTCTGTAGGAACCTATACAGAAACATTTACAATATGCATAGATTTACACTCTGTAAGCTGTAATATTGTGCAAAATATCTGAAAGTCACACTTATTTATTTATTTATTTACAAAATTTATGCATTGGAATGGATTATTTGGGACGGATTTGCAAGTTTTTCAACACAGCAGATATAAGACTTAACCACTCTCTAGTCTCTCTCTATTCCATGATAAATAGAGAGCCTATATCATCTTTTTAAAATCTATTTTGCATAATATGAATGAATACAGTATACTGCATGTCTTTCCAGAGATTTACTTGTAAGATGCAGTGGTTTTATGCTCCTGTGTATATGTACATTGGATCTACACACCCTGCAGAATATCGCAGTGACAAAACTTACAGATAAACAGTGACGTACAAAGTATAACTTTAACATCCTGGCATTACTTAAGTCGTCAATCTCACTCAATGCTTTGAAAAATTCAAGGTGTTCTCTATGGTGTCAGTCATTCTATAGTGAACAAATTTAATACACCATGCAATGAGAGGCTCTTGTTGAAATTATGAAGTCTGAGGTGACAGAAATAGCACTATTTTTGAGGGGCACATCTTTTCAGAAAATAAGACAATTTTTGTCACCACAGAGTTCATAATTTTACTACAGGCTCGAAATACAGCACGATACTGTATATTTGTTTTCTGTCTTCAAGCACATCTTTCTCAATAAGATTACAAAACATTTCCACTTACATTAGATATTCCTCAACAGTTCTGTTGTTTGTTTTCATATTGCAGCACAGACAATCATGTAGTATACTATGTACAGTGGAGGTGATTAAAGGGTGTGTACAGTTCAGGTCGAGGTGAAGATTTAGCTTTTAACGTTTTGTGAGATATTCAGAAACCACTCTATGAGATGTCAAAGAGCATGCAGTTCTAAGGGGAATAAAAGTTTATTCGATGAAAATCGGTTCTGAAATGGCTGAGATATCCAAAAACAAGGTGAAACAAAGAGATACTAATAAAGTTGGGGCATGTCGCCTTTTATTATGAGCACTTTTTTGGATATCTCGGCCATTTGAAAACCAATTTTCATCAAAATAAACGTTGAATCCTTTTTAGAATTACATGCTCTTCCATATTTCATAAGAGGCTATTCATTATCTCACTTAGGAATGTTCAAAACATGAATCCCTACCTCAACCAGTACTGTACAGTCCCTTTAATAGTGGTCTATGAGGCTGATACCGATAGCACTCCACACACGCTATATCAATGAATATACCATGAAAATGACGTTGGAGGTAAGGCACATTTTTCTAATCTGCATCTTGTCGTCAACATAACGATCTTATGCTTTTTGATAGTCAGATGACAACAAAAGACCAATCAGCAAACAGGATTTCATTACTCCGTTGAAGACAAATCCCAAGTACGAGTACTCTCGGGCAGGTGTCTATGGGAAATGCCTGTTCAAACAAAATCAGCCCGTCCTCAACGGGTTGTTGAAGGATATACATGTAATGAACAAGAGGAAACAGTCTATTCTCAGACATGTTTTAAAAGAGAGAGGAAGAGACATCAATTTCAATAAGCACCTGTGAGGAAAGGTGTGATATAAAATCGGTGGCACGTGAATGAAAGACTCGGTCGCATATTTCTCTGCTGTACACGCATTTGCTTACAGTGTATGAATCTACACAGACAGTGGTTCATACATGCTATTAAGATCTATATACACCAGGATCCTGGTTCATAAAACTCTTTATATCAATATACAGTTAGATCCAGGTTCATAATATCCATTTACACTAAGATCTCAAGTTCATAATATTCATATACATTTGGATTCAGGTTTGAATACACTAAAATCCACACACACTAAAGATGCACAAAACAGGATCATGGTTCACATACAGTGAACACTTGGATCTACAACACACTAAGATCCCGGTTCATGTACGCTAGGATCCATAAATACTAAGATCCATAAAACACGATCCTGGTTCACTATACAGTGTATGTACACTCAGATCCATAACACACTACAGTACGATCGAGGTTCACTTACACTGCAGTAGGATCCATAAACACTTAAGATCCATACACTCTAAATCAGTGTTTATATACACTAACATCCCAAAACACTCAGATCCAGGCTCACACACTTAAATCCATATTATATATATACTGCATAAAGCCAATAGGTCCAGAGTGCAGGCTGTGACCTATTGTGCTAAAAATATCCCATCAATACAATCATAACATCAGAGATCAACACATCTTACTGGCATCCTTTCACAGTCTGCATCTCTATAGCACCTCAATGAAGAGTCCAAGGTGCTTGATATATTTTTGATACCAACAGTGCAATGTTGTACTGTTGATACCATTTAAAGGCCATTATCAACAAAAAGTAGGATTAATTGCATTTCAGACATGGTGTGAACTTTCTTATACACTAACACTGGATGAATCCAGTTTGTTTGACAGCATATATGTCATGTTGTACCACTGGCATTCTTGCACCATGAGATTAAAAAATCTTGGTGTTCTTCAGTTATCGTGTAACAAAACTATAATGGCTGCAAAGTATGGTAGTGAAGGTGCAATGCTATACAATGGACACTCTGGTAACAAAAATGATCAACAGATCTTGGCTTGATTTTATTGTTTAACTACAGGATATTGGGGGCAGCGTACATACAACTTTATGTTACCAAAGGTGCACAGTGACACCACAAATACCCAGTTAACCTTTGTGATCAACAGAAAGTGGCGTCCCTACAGTCTGCATGTGGCATAAACTCTCTTCTGCATCCAGACGGAAGAGTCGAGGGTGCAAGGAAGGTTCACTGTGAGGACAGGGTCACCCAGGAAGAGTTCTTCGGTGCTAACGTTCCCAACATATGCACGACATGGATAGCTGGACGAGGAGGCGTGCTGCTCGTCACCGGCGGCCGAGTCGTGGTTGATGACATCCGGCTTGAGCCACAAGATGGGAAGGGCGGAAGAGTGACGGTTTGCCATGGAGGATGGAGCGGAGGTGTTAGGGAGCTGGATGAGGGAGCGTCTGGAATCCCAGTCAGCATTGTGGAGGTGGAAACCAGCGAGGTACACGCCCTGGGCTGGGGGCTCTTTGGGGGGTTTCTCAATTCCAGTTATCTGATAAAGAAATGAGCAGGTGGAAATTCTGTTACATATTGTGGATAAAGTAAATCTACATCAAGCATTATTTTCATCTTTGGTACCTCAGACGTGAATCCACAGATTGCATCACAACTCAGAAAGTCATAAAGAGTTGGCACTTGGACTGCATGTTCTAATCTTCGAAGATCAAAAAAAACAAGTGACTTGGCTTAATCCCTCGATCATTTCAGGAGACAATCCGAAGTTTGCTACAGTTCCAAATTTACAAACTGATCCACATCTTTTCATGGGATAGGAATGTTGATTTTCTGAATGCAATTTCATGAACAGAATTGTGCAGATAAATTCCCTATCAATAATGACTTGATAAGTGAACATATATCTACAGTTTGCACAGGACTGTACTGCCTCATAGCCAACTCCCGACTACAAGCCTACGATCTCCTCATCTGAAATTAAATCTGGTGCATTATAGAATCAGGAAGACTGCAATATCTAAGTCACCTCAATCCCCATCTTGAGTTGGTGCAGCTCAAGATACTCCTTCCTAGAGTGTTCCTGCAGCACGGTGTCGATGAAAGCCTTGGGACGACTGAAGGCTGCCAGTCTGTAGCACACAGACACGCTTTCACCCGCATCTTTGTAACTCAGGAGAAGCTCTACTCTGGTCTTAACGTCTGCCAGCCACTCCTTCACGGAGGTGCGCCACGGCGGGACGCCCCCGGCTTCCTGCATCCAGTCTTCCGGGATGCGGTTCCTGCTCAGGGGCGAGAGTATCCTGTCGACGCCGGGAGTGAGGGCGGCCTCACCCACCACCGCCTTGAGCGCCAGGTCAACGTCGAACTGCACACGATCGATGAGAGACCCCACGGCGGCGATCTCGGCACCGATGAAGTTCTGGAGGTGGTTGAGAGATTCGGGTGCCGGGGTCGGGAGGGCTGGGATGTCAGCCAGGGCTTCGTCCAAGGATAGGATGTACTTGGGTAGGGTGGGAAGGTACCAGGTGTTAATGGACATCTTGCAGCGAGCCAGGGCCTTGAGTGACTTGGAGAGGTACCTGCGAATTAATTACATTACCATAACATCAGCTTTGTAGTATATCAGCACAACAGGGCTGCTTTTACATTACCACAACTCTCATAAGTGCATATAATTATTTAAAAGAAACTTTTATGTAGACAACATGTTGCTCTTCAACACCTCACAAACTGCACATCATGGTTGTACGTGTACATGTACATGGACCCCTTTTCCTAAAGAGGTAGGATTGATCTTATGCTTGCTTTATTGAGTGTAACTCAGCAAATCAAGCGTAAGATCAATCCTGATCTTACAATGTACATCTGCTTCATAAAGATACTTGTGCTTGATTTAAAGCACAGATTTAGTGGCAGACTGTACATAAATTTTTTAAATCACATCAATCGCAAGATCAATCCTACGATCAATCTGTATGAAACAGGCCCATGGTGTTTCACAAGCAGTATTACTAATCAATTAGGTCCAGGTCCTGCCTACCTGCTGGATCTTCTCTCCTGGAGTTCTCTAGCTCCGGGAGAAAGTCCAAGATGAGGAGGCTCCACGTCATCCTTCATGGTGTCGAAGAGATGCTGGAACCGCCTGGCAACCATGTTACCCCCGGTGCTCCCGGACCGCCTCTCTCGCCCCATCTCGGCAACCAGGGAGGCGAGCAGGGAGGCGGCGCCCATGGAGGATGGCATCTTCTGTGAGGATGAGCAGAGAAAGTTGGCTACCTTCATTGTCATGATCCTTGACATTACACAGCAAAGGTCACATTTGCAGTAATAGAGACTCAAATCATGCCGTTGAATATTCCTACTTGGGAATGACATTGCAGGCGACATTTTTTTCAGCTCTAGTTTATTAACTGTTGATGAATATTCACTGCTATCTCCCGAAATGCTTTTGGTGTTGGTGTGTCTGGTTTTTGAAAGTTCGGAACCATCAATTCTGGATACAAGCGTCTGAAGTAAGTTGTTGGTGTTCACCAATGAAGATAGCTTCATTGGTGAACACCGACAAAAAAAAAATATTGAAAAAAATACCAGCTTACTCTTGAGGAATAAAACATTTGGACAATACTGAAACACCATCTAATGGTCTAAACACGACATATTGGCTTGCTGTCAAAGTAACATAAAACAAAACAAAACAAAACAAAACAAAACAAAACAAAACAAAACAAAACAAAACAATAGAAGATGAAAAAAAAGAAAAAATGAACGCCATCTGAAAACATTGCAGCATGCCATTAGTTACAATTCACCTCGTAAAAGAATGAGACCTAGCTTCTGTCAAATGCACAGATGGAACACCCGATAGTCTAACAGGGGATGAGTTTGACCTGCCTTCAAGCAAAATCAAAGAAAAACAAAAACAAATACAAAAACGACTTTGACACTGTTTAATAATGGTTATATTATGACCCCCCCCCCCAACATTCAGTGGTCTAGATGAGGTGATTCAGCTTGCCTTTAAGTTGCTCCATGGCTGCAGCAGACTATCAATCAGAGCTCCCACCACATCAGCATCCTCCAAGACGTCGGTGTGCCCTCCATAGACCAGCTGCTCCACCATCACCCTGAGGGTCTGGATGTTCTCCCACGGGGACACGCCCTCCCCGCACCAATTCAGGGATGACATCATGGCTTTGAGGTCGGGGATTCCCCTGGAAGTGACATCAAGGTGGCATGCATAGAGTATCAAGAGCAATATCATGATATATCACACAGTTATCATTTATGATTATTATTTATGTTTATTTGGTATTTCATCATAAAATACAAATATAAAGTCATATCAAATGATACAAAGAATCATGTGGTAATTCTCGGTGCATACCACTAGTATGCACCTAGAATCTGATTATTGGCATTGTTACTTGCACTAATAGTATTACCATATTTCTTAGCAATAGAACTCGTATGTAACTGAGAGGAGGAGGACAAGAAAAAGTCTGCTGGTTCTGCTTCCACTACTCAGTGTACCACCAGTGTTGTTGCTTTGAATATCAACGCTATTATCAACAGCATTGATCTTAACAGTCTCTGTTTTGTTATCATTAATAATTCTTATTGATATCATATCATCTCTGTATTATGGATATACTGGGTATGTGAGCACAATGAATTGTGTCAAGTACCATGCATGTGCATAGTATGATCTTTGAATAGTCATGTGGGATACTGACAAAGTAAAGTTGCTTGAAAGTTGTTCTAGCAATGTCATGCATTAACATTACACCATGGACAGTACTTGTATTATTTTCTAAAATTACATACCAAATTTTTCACAAATTTCTACAGATGTGTAAAATATTTTACAAAAGTAAATGAATGATTTTCAGCATAAGCTGAGTAAAAGATATGGAGAGAAAAAGATAGATGAGCAGAGAAATATATAAATATATAAAATAGCATACATACTTATGATGCAGGCCGGCAGTGCATGACAAAAGTTATAGTGCACGTAAAATATAACGATTGCAGACGATAACCCACTATCGATTTGATATCGGTTTTTGCTCCCTCATTTTAATCATTGAGTACTTGAATCCCGCACCTTATCAACGCGATTGCACCACAACCGCGATATGCTTTGCTCGATATTATCGTTATTCTCAATTCTCGCAGGCTGGCTATGCCAGCAACTTATCGGTGTGGGACTAGACTTTCAGCGGTAGATTTAAACATGGAAGCTGAAATGAACAGGTTCGCTACTTTTAGAGAGACTGATCTATATAAACAGTATCTTAGACAATAAGGACACAAAGGATGCCATCAAATACGCCCTACGAATTTTGGACTCCTACTGTTCTGAAAAAGGAATCAATCCGACGGATATTACTGAGCAAGTCAACCCAAGATTTGTGCCGCTTTCTCCGTACATTCTACGCGGAAGTGCGCCGTGGAAATGGGCAGCGTGTGGTGTGTACAGTATACGCTAAGCGCTCTTTGATCACGCTACGCTATGAACTTTACTACGACATTCACAACACACTCTCGGAATCCGCATGTGCAGCAATGGGGCCTGGCACGAGCCTTGTGTTTAAATCCAGTAGATCCCTAATCCTACAAAACATCATCAAGTCCTGGTCCTGGACCCACAGTGCAGTAAGTAGGGCGTCTAACGTGTTACTGTTAGTGTTACTGTTAGATCCACGGTAGACCTATTTTAGGGTCAAGTGTTAACTAGCTCTGTCGCTCGTACAAAAGTGACGTACAGTACAGTGTACAAATACGTAGATCTAGTATAAAAATGTTAGGCCAGGGCCCCTAGGGCCCTAGACCTAACCTATTGTAGGGCCTAGAAAACGTTAGATATAACCACGTAGACCCTAGACTCTATAGTTGAATTTGGATCTTCAGGATTTTGTCTACACAGGTTCAAAGAAACTGGTATTATTGCTTGTGTAGACACGTGTAACTGTTAAAAATGATCTAGGCTTATCTTGCCTGGGTATGTATGCTATTTTATATATCACATAGTGCATGACATCTTATTGCACTATAACAAGTACCAAGCACCTCCAAATTCTGAATTTGCCCTCAGGCAATTATATTCAATTCGGCCTGCGGCCTCATTGAATATAACTGGCCTTCGGGGCAAATTCAGAATTTGTCGGTGCTTATATTGTTATAGTGCATTCAGCCTCATGCACTATATATATAATATACAGCTGTACACACAATAGTGTATGCGGTATATAGTTACAGAGAGAGAGGGGAGGGGGGGGGGGGAGGGAGAGAGCCATGAACAACCTTGAACCTGTTGTCACTAATCTGCTTTAGTCATAACTCTAGCTCTATCACTGCTGGTTCTAGAGGACATTTTTTTCTTCTTTTTTTTTTTGAGGAAGGGAGGGAGGGAGAGAGAAGGCTTACCAGGAATAGTCTTTGCTATAGCCCAGGCGATAGAAAAGTCGCCGGTGGGATAGGACCGTATGTAGCAAGGCCATGCAGAATACAAGCTCAGTCAGACTCTGTGGAGCATAATACAACATGCAAAAAAAAAACATTTTTAGAGACATTCCTTGATTAAATACTACCACGTTTTGGTGGCTACTGAAATAATATTCTTAATCCTCATACTTTTTTTTAACTTTTATCAAAAAAAAAATAATAATAATCCACCATTATCCTTGACAGTGTAACTACACTGTGTATGTGTACATGAATAATTAATATGCCATCATTGACCCCAAGAACTCATTGAAACTCTCCAACACTGTAGCCTAATTAAGCCCCTGGCTCCTAGATGTTGTAATTTCCCATATGAAAAACATTTGGCATACCAAGTTCTTGGAAACGGTGGATTCAGTCCAGCAATTTCAAGACAGAAACTTTTGTCAGAGCAATCATTACATCTTTTTCTAGAGATTACAATCAAAGGTTGTTGTTTTGGTTTTCGGGTTTTTTTTTTTTAAAGTCATGGCTCCATTCTGTACTCGTTTTATTCAACTGAAAGAATTTCATCCACTTAAGTCCAGTAATGGATGATTTGGGTTCTTTTGCTTGTTGAGTTTGTTTTAATCACAATGTATTAAGATGTAAAAGCCTTGAAGAACATTCCAGTTTGATGATCCCTGTCCAGTTATTGCATTCATCGGATCCTCTATGTGAATTAAGTGATGCATTCACTGTATGAGAGTAAATGCATCTTGCGACTCAACAACTGGGTTTTGTGATGATGGAGACAGACTAAAAAAGAAGAAAAAAAAATGGAATGATCTTGTTTTAGTCCCACAGGATGTACACATAGACACTTTGACAACTTCCTGTAGTAAACTCTTATTGAAAGCAAAAAACAAAAACAAACACAAAAAGAAGACAAATTAAACAAGAGCAAAAAGAAATAATAAAAGCCTTGGGTCTCACCTTGGCCTGTGTGGTAGTGACCATGTGACGATGCTGATCTACTGCTGCCATGGCCTGGTTGAAGTATGTCCTCAAGGTGGCTTTAAAGTTTGTGTTGGTTTCACAAGCCACCTGCATGCCATTCTGAATTACCAGACCTTTCGGAGGAGAGAGAGAGAGGAAATATTATTGGTACAAACACATGATTTCATAAAGATACAGTAGCATTATATCTACTACAGCGTTTGCCAATACAAAAGTATCATTTGTTATAGCCTTTTGCTGAAATCATTCTCAACTACTGGAAAAGTGGATATTTTCGCACGAGTAATTTTTCGTGCTCTGGTGTAACCAGGTGTAATAATAAAGTCTCAGTCCGAAAGGAAGGCCAAGGGGACACAATAGGAATCACGTATGATTGGGTAATCTCTTTTTATCGGTAGTTGGTTTCCAGATACGATTGTATCTGTGCCAATCAGCAAAGGAAGCACTCCAACAGGCACAATTCAACTTCACTCCATCTTTACACTTTCATTTGCTACCTTGTTGTTTGTTCACTGTTGTATGCTAGTAGTGCACCTTCAGATGGAATATGAATAAGCTGAATATGTCTTCATCGTCGATGCATCATAGAAAATATGGCATCCCGCAAAGCATACAAAGGAATTCTCGTTTTCATGACCCCCACCCCTCCAATCTTTCCCAACGGCCATTGTGCTCATATGAAAAGCAACAGTGACTTTTTTTGGCAGAGTGCTTACCCAATCTTTGAGTTAATTGCCTATTTGACCGACCTTTAAAGCATGTAGTGTATGACTGCGTATACAGATGGTAACCATACAACTGTATAGCTTGCAACGAAAAGAAAATACAGAAATTTGAATACATTTCATAAGATGCATAAATGATGATAAAGTTTTTCCTTCTCAGTAAAGCAAACACCCTCCCCCAACCAATCACTCCCAACCCTTTGTCGTCAGCCACTTCTTCTCACCTGGGAGGGGTGTTTTGCTGTCAGCCGTAGTGATGAAGATGAGCTTGAAGTCGGGGTGGACCTCCAAGCCCTCATACACGCTGGACTGGCTGGTGGTCAGGTGGGACATCATCTCAGACATCAGGTCATCTCCCTTGAGCACCTTGTCCACCGGCTTGGACGGCAGCGTCTTGTCAACGTACGTCGCTGGAGTGACGATGTGCTGGAGAAATTTAAAAAAGAAAAAGAGAACACATAAACATAAATAAAACCACAAACAGACCATGTGATGGCAAATATTGATATACAGTTGATGTACTACAGTCATGAGGCAACCTGCAAGAAATATGGACAATATCAATCAACAAATTCATCATTTCATAAATTGTTTTCTTACCCGGGAGAAAAATAAGAGAGGAAACAAAAAGAAAAAAAGATGAAGTACAGGAACCCTGGCACAGTGAAATGGATAGTAAATTTTTTTAATCTTTCTTGTCAAATGGTATGTAAAAGCCATTTGTTTGTCATCATGGGACTTTACTATGGTGACTACAGTATCTAAAAGAACACATCATCTAAGACTGCTTTTGACTTCTCATTGACATTTCTGCTAGCATGCATTCTTTGCCAGTCAGC
The DNA here is from genome assembly GCF_040938485.1 of Diadema antillarum. Taxonomy (NCBI): domain Eukaryota; kingdom Metazoa; phylum Echinodermata; class Echinoidea; order Diadematoida; family Diadematidae; genus Diadema; species Diadema antillarum. Next base: position 663,304 of record NW_027271437.1, on the reverse strand, counting down.
ACAGATGTCCTTCAGCAAAGAAGTTAGAGGAGAGAGATACACTACTCCTTCTCATTCTCCTACATCACAATAGCAATCAATCGGGACTTAGACAATATGTTTCAGCTGAGTCTAACCAACAATACAGCAGAGTAATAAAGGAAAATAAGCAAGACAGTACGACTGTGTATCTGACTTACTAAGAGGTACATGGTTATGTTTACAGGAATATATACAAGATGAATGCCCAGGACAATATGAAATTACATGGCTGCAAGAGAAAAAACATATATCATTTCTTCCTCGTCCATCCACGACTAACCTGTATAAGATGGAGAAAGTCTGTGCTCCATCTGCCCACGGCCTGACAGTTGTTGAGCACCAGCCACTGACCGCTGGACATGCACTCGTGTAGGGCCAGCACCGCCTGCTTCATCTGCTTGGCATTGCCCATGGAGACAGTGTTGACGACGGTGCCGACGCCCTCGCGCTTGCAGTAGAGGGCGATCTCCGAGAGTGGGTCGGCCACGGTGTGACCTAGCGAAGGACGAGCAGAGAAATGCGCTATGATTGTCAGACATTTTTGTAGTGCATGGTGAGAAAATCCCGCGACCTCATTGGTTGAGAGCTGTGCATCAATAAATAGGTAGCATGTTCGATATCAAATAATCACTGCAATCACTGGTAATAGATGCTGTAAACATGCTATTGTAGACTCATAGCACTTGTGTACCTAGCAACAGATGGCTAGCCATGCATCCAGTACAATTCATTGTGCACCCAGTTATTACAATTAGTGTTAGACGATTTGTTACATTGTGAGTCTTAGGTTAAAAAAGATTGCAAACCCCTGGTCTAGTAGATACATGTATGACGCCTGCCTATCAATTAAGAGGTTGATGGTTTGAGTCCAACCCAAGTATGTATGCCCATGATTTTTATCATGGCTACTACTAAATCACTGAACAATGTGTTTATTTATGATGACGAAGGGTAGTTTGTCAATCAGTTGCAATACAAAAGACTTGATAATAGAATAATTCATCTAGATGCATCTAACCTTCCATTCCTGTTGTCTCCCCATCCTGATATCCAGATGGCAGCACAAAGACCAGCGGTACGTTCTTCCCCGTCCTTTGCAACACATCAGCCACGCTGTAGACCTCGGCCCGGGCTGTGTGGGCGCCCAGCTGGTAGACCACCAGGTCGCGGCAGATGCGGGCCAGCCGGTCTGGTAGGACCACTCGCCACAGAAGGGCCTTCTGGGCCACCGTCAGGCCCTGCAGGTCGGGCCCGGGGACTGGGGCCAGGAGGACTGGGTCACAGGAGAAGTACTCCTGCCACTGGCGGGAGTGTTGCAGCACGGACTGCCTCAGGCCTTGGTACACTGGGGCCAGCTGTTCCAGGTGCCCACATTTGATCCATATCTGCAGATTGTGGATGGGAAAAAAGAGTATGCATTCATGTGGGCAATTTTAAAACAATGAGAGCACCAAAACAAATCAATAACAATGATAATGATGATTTAAAGCATTTGTATAGCGCCATGTATCTGCTCATACAAGATTAGCCTCCTTGACTCAAAAGTACAAGCAGCAGACTTATACATATAGTCAATAAGGGTCATTAAAAATTGTGCAAAGTAACTGTACACTTATTGCACGGCAAAGAATGAACTGTGCATATTTGTAACATATCGATTTCTCAGAATTTTCTACTAATGTCAAAGCATCATTAACCCATTCAGTTTTCAGAGACAAACATGTCAACAAGCTTTCACAAACATGTTGTCAATTCTTTGCACATTATCAAATGTACCTCATTTGTCAGCCAGTCAGGGACGACTGAATTATCGCTGGCACCATCGAACACAGATTCTCGCTCCCTGGAGACTACCGACTCCAAGCCATTCACAAAGAGGTCCAACTCCAGCTCCGACATCTCCCCCGACAACCGCATCTTCTGCACGGCAACGAGAAACACGAAGAGGTCCGAGTGCTGCTGGAACAGGCCGCACGCCAACTTGGCGTGGACTTCCCCGGTGAGGGCGTTGCACAGCTCCACGGCCCGGGCCTTTAGCGAAGCGATGTCCGTGCGGTCCTTCTCCCGCGAGCGCACGGTGTGGGCGTACCAGCGGGTGTAGCGCCGGAATGGGACGTAGTACGTGGGCAGCAGCTGCCAGATGCGTTTGATGGTTGAGTAGAGGAGGGCGCCGTGCTCAGCCACCGCCTTATACGGCTCCTGCTTCTCCTGCAGCTGGTCCAAGAGCATCTGGCTCTCCTGGAGGAGGGACTCGGTGCCAAAGATGGTCTGGTGGTAGAGCCCGAGGTAGTCTGGCCAGCCGGCATCCTCCAGGATGCCATGGTCTAGATCAAGGGTGTTGTCCAACAGCTCCAGCTGGGGTTGGAAAGGTGTGTAATGAATGGTAAGAATCAGTCAGAGGAGTGGGATGGGTGATTGTAAGATGAAATACATACTCGGATTTCAATCAAAAGCACAAATTTGCTCAAAGTATATCATTGTAGTGCCCCTTGTCTTGCCAGAAGATCATACCAGTGGTTATGATATCAATATGGATACTCCCTGCAATATTTGTACATTGTACTTCTGATATTGTTTTCAATCTCCTTCACGTACTGTATTCATGATTGTATATATTCAGAAACTGTAACACAATGTGGTATAGCCAGTTGAAAACATGACAGGACATTCCTGAATTGACATTTTTTAGTCAAGAAGCAAAAGATTTGGCATAAGAATAGAATAGAACTTTATAATGGTCTCCATAATACACAGTCTGTTGACTACAATAAGTCCTCTGTTGACATCACATGTCACATAAACCCACGAGGCAGATCAAAAACACAGTGTTAGACAATAGGGAGTTTTTGAAAGAAGTCAACGCATGGAGTGAGAAGGGTGTTGACGCTTTGCTGACATACAATAGTATGCCACTGACTGCACTGAAAGCCTTTCCAATGTCACTCACACATCCTTTACAGTGTACCGTGGTATGTTGTCTGCTCGTCAAAGCAAGCACATCAAGTCAAAAGCAAGCAGCATTTTGATCAATGGTGAAAAGCCGTGGTAACGCAATAAAAAATTTGACATCAATGCTTGATGAATGCACAGTGCTCGTGCAGGACGGCCACCACAGCCTGCGACAAGGTGGCCGCATCAGAAATTGAATGGTCCCTATTGCCTGCCATGCCCAACACGACTCCAAATGACTATTCGCGTGGTTTACCTCGGTATCCTGAAGCTTTTTCTTGTGCTCCCGAATGTCAGACCGAATGGACTGCTGGTGGTTGGCAAACTCTGGTCTCTCGGCCGCCATGACATCGATCAGGAGTCTTGTGGTGTACCCTTCCAGGTTCACTGACATGTCTATCACGGAATACCTGTCTGTGTGGGGCTTGAGGAATCCTGCACCTGCAGCAATGAAGTGAAAAGATTGAACTTGACAGAATCGGAGGTGATGATGGAATGATAAGACATCGAGATACCATGTCTATTTCTAGAATTTAGGATGTATTCAAGTTAAAGACACAACAGTTACATCATTATTGATTCAAAAGTAATGACATGCTCAAAAAGTAAGATGAAATAAAAAAAATATGCATTAAGTAAAAGCATTTGATGCACAAAAAAAAATCAAAGGAAATGATTAAAATGAGCACTTACATACCATAAAAGATAAATTTAAAAGATAGAGTAATGACAATGAAATACAAGTACATGTAGAAGTGCTATTAACCTAAAACCTACAATAGACTATTATGACATAGAAATTGTTCAAGGCAGACTAGTAAATGCATGTAATGCTACTATTACAATGTAAGGATGTCTTGAGTTCTCTGTGCCCCTCTTGCACAAAGACGGACATGGAAATACATGCTGTACCTTCTAGCTCTAGAGGCACAGCGGTGGTGAGATAGAGGGCAAAGCGCGGGTTGTAGTCGTAGAGGTGGCTGCCAATCCGGACCTGCCTCTCCCCGTCCTTGTCCTCCGCCACGTTGCGGGCCAGCAAGTCGTCAAACTTGGGGTCGAGATCGCGTCGCTCGAGGTGGCTGACCACGACGGTCAGTCCCATGGCCACGGACTGGATGAGTTTGACCTCAAGCATGTCGTCGTCCGCGGCCACCACCCAGAGGTCGCTGAACGGCCGCTCGCCGTCCAGGTCCACGGAGTAGGCGTGGGTGACGGCCGACTGGTTGCTGGTGCCCGTGCTGTAGATGTCAAAGTCCTTCTCGCTAGCATTGTCCTTGTTCGGTGTCACCCCACCCATACTGCAAAGACATAAAACCATTCCATCAATTTAGGCTTGCTTGCTCCAAAACCTTAAGAGTAACAGAATTCTGTCTCCACTTCTTGCAGGATCATGAATGGGAAACTTTGCTTGGTACTCCAACCAGCTACATTTGAGATACATGTAGTTTGTGTACCACAGATTGACTTTAACAAGGATTTTTACCTGCGGCTTCATATCCATGTACAGTATAACAGAATTCTGTTTCCACTTCTTGAAGGAACATAAACAGGAAACTTTTGCGTGGCACTCCAACGGCCAAAGTTTGAGATACTTTGTATACCAGAGATTGACTTTAGCAAGGGCTTTTCCCTAGTACGGCTTCATATTCACTATCATGATGCAAAATGGTATCCCTAGGACTACAGCAAATGTGCTATTTTACTATAAATACATATTTTACAATTGCAAACTACAATGTATAGTTTGAACTGTCATCTCTCGTTCAAACAAACTCATGGAACTGTATACAAAACAAAAGTTTGGGTACCAAATATATTTTGGAAATTGTTCAGGCAAAGGGAGAATGTCTCACGTGGTGACTGTGCGAGGTGTTTCCGGGAACTCAGTGCCGTAGTCAGTCTCGGCCCCAATGGAGCTGTGATCGGCCCGGCTGAGGGCAAAGTTGGAGGTAGCCACGCTCTCCAGATTTCGGCTCTCCATCAGGCGGTCCTCCGTCAGGCCCGACTGGCTCTGGCCCAGGGGCCCTTCCTCCAGCTCTCCCTCCTGGATCAGTGACATTTCTGGAGAGGGGCATACGGATGAACAAAGAGTGAGGCGTGAAAGTCACGAGTATGGTACTCGTGGACTTTAAACCCATTAATCAAGGGGAATTTGCTGCAAAATATCATCATCATCATAATCGCCATTACTAAATTGGGAACTCTGAATATTTAATTGCACATAACTACAGCAAGATTGGATAAAATTAATTAAATCCTTTAGTCTACTTCAAACCTGAAAGCAACTTATAACATTGCACAATTTGACTGAGAAGAAAAGGGAACATTACCCTTCAAAAATTTCTTGCCTATTTAAGAAACTATAGATTTAGCAATTAAGGGGCTTTTGGGAATTCTGTAACCACAACACTTACAATGTATGTACAAACACAGACTATGTGCAGCTTTCTGGTAGTTTATTGGTTAGTGACCACCAACCTACATCACACTCGTGAAATGTTCCTTGTACAGTACTCTTGTTGTGAGATGGCCAATGTTAATTTTGCACTATCTTACTAAAACAACAACAACAAAAAACAGTGGAATGCATACCAATGAAAACTTTTACATTTTCATTACATTTTAACACAGCGGCTGGGTTTTTTTTCCTACGTTCTTTCTCTTGCAGAACTTCCTGCTGACAAGTTCAAATGCACACAAACTTTTGTGATAGATTTTTTTCATTATTTTCAAAACACAATTATCATTTGTGTTTCATGTTATACTGCGCTATACTGAAAACTGACTGATGAAACTGTATACTAAGCTCCAAAGTTCTGCGAGCCTCCTTTTTCCATGTAACTCGTTCTTTTTTTTTACTTAGCAGTGGCAATAAATACTTAAAAGAGTCAAAGGGATAATGTGTGTTCACTTGTGGTCATCTCACACACCTGACTCATCTTCTGCGTCCAGCCCATCGTGGAAGCTGACCACTGCCGACTCCTGTAGCTTGACCACCCAGGTGAGCGCCTGATTGTCCGGGTCCACCAGGAGCGGCCACTGGCGCCGTCTCCCGATCACGCAGGACCTGGCATAGAGGGCGTTGGTGACAGAGAACTGGTCGCACACCACGCCATGGCAGTGTCGCCATTCCGTGAGCTCCTCCTCCGTGCTGAGGATAGCTGGTGGGGGAAGAAGGAAGGGATACTAGCAGACCTCTCTTTTTGTGTCAATCTGGGCATGACTAACATACACTGTAATTTTCATGTGCATGAAGTTTTGCGAATTTTGCAAGGAGCTACGATTTGCAAATCTAAAATGCATGCAAAACTTCTTGTCTTCACTACATATATATGCATTGAATGCCAGTGGCAATTTGCAAACATTTCAAGCCACGAAGAAGGCCAATGGCTCTAATTCACAAAAATATCATGCCATAAAAATTTTTAGTTTTACAGTAAGCTCCAACTCTCAATAACTCTCCTCCATTCCTTCTCTCATGCTTCCAAGTTCAAGTTCAAGTTCAAGATTGTCTCCATAAATTCAATAAACGTATATTCAAAGGTGATTAGTTAAAATGTACACAATCATATGGATACCATGAATTATCTATTAACAGCAAGTACATTCATAGGCTAAAAGCATATAAATCAGATTGCATATGAGTTAGGATACTGCATGGAGGAATACAGCAGTAGGCCAGATTGGCCTTTCAAGGCTGATCCCAATCATAAATTTATAGATTTGAAATCTGTCATTTCTAAAGGAAATGAAATTAATCGCAAATATATGAAAAAAGGTATATGTTGATATACAATTGTACTTTCAAAAATAATGTGTTGCCAAATATTATTTCAGCAACACAGCAATGCCTCATTTACTAGAAGATAACAAATAGTATAAACCAGTTACAACCTGATGTGCAAAGACTAGTTCTGAGTGCACCGAGCAGGTGCCTATGGGCAACATGTATTACAGCAAAATCAGCCTGTCCTAAACAGGTCAAGAGAAGTCCAAATCTTCCCTTTGAGGCAAAGAATCAGAGATCACCCCCTACCTCTTACCAATTAAAATCACTGGCTCACTCAGTTTTCCCAACCCCTACATCCCAAACTTTTTGACTAAATGACCAGTGGTCCCTCATTTAAATCTTAATTAATACATTGATACTGTATGCAGTATGACATATGACGATGAAATGAATGTCAACCACAGTAACAGCCTCTGCTCTCTTATAAGGCCTCCATTCTTAAAATTGAGTTTGGGTTTTCACATTGACATGCAGAATGGTCTACATTGTGTATATACACGCTAAGGTTGCATATGATATTTGTACAGTACAAATCATCTAAATGCAAATTGAAATAATTATGCATATCATGTAGACAATAAAATGTTTACAAAAAATGAGTTTACAGTCATTCCACTTGTGTGAAATACAATGAAACATACAGAACACAGGTCCCTGAACTATGAAAATACCAAATATCATTATAGGAGAATGCACATACATCACTCTACATGACTGTGCACTTTGTAGCAAAACCCTATATCTACTGGACCCTAGTTTGTTTCTTTTGTATGGCTCGTTAGGTCTTCACTGATACCCCTCTACCTACTTTCAACGTTGAAGTTCTGTCGGATGGGGACTACTGAAGTCTCCTCCGACTCTGGTTGTTCTCTCCTGGACGTTGACTCAAGACTGCCCTCGCTTGGTGCCCGCTGGTCGTCCTCAGCCAGCCGGGCCGGTAGGTCCACCTCCACGGAGGGGCTGTCGTTCTCCGGATACGGCTCCAGTCTGGCAGGGCCTGGTCCTGAATCTGACTCCGTGTTTGCCTCAATGACCTGCATAAAGGGAACGTGTGTTGGTATAGGACAAAGTGTAAGAACAGACATGCATGTTTCAATGAGCAAATGTGTATCATATAAGTTTGACTGAGCTGGATTTGAAAAAAACTTCCTAACAATTTAGAATAAAATTTAATGAAGCTCTAATTATCAACCTGTTGAAGACTAGTCCCGAGTATACTCGAGCAGGTGTCTATGGGAAATGTGTGTTATATAGCAAAATCAGCCCGTCCTAAACAGGTTAAGAACTGAAATTAATGATTTCATATAATACATATCAAATTGCTGTCGGACCCACCATATTCAGAGCAGGGCTCCCAGCCAGGGAGGGATCAGCCCCGCTCATCACGCTGGACATCCCCGTCACCACATGGTAGCTCCCGGTCTGGCAGGCCCTGAGCCAATCGGACAGCAGCCTGACCCTGGCGGACTCATCCATTGGGCCCAGGTAGGTGGCACAGGCTGCTGCCAGGAGAGCATCACCCGGTGCAGTCTTCAGCTGGCTGTTGGCTAACTCTAGGCTTGTCTTCCAGCCTTCATACTGAGTCTCCATGTCCTCCATGAGGTCTGTTGCTGCCTTGATCTTGACCCCAATGGCCTAAGAGGGCCAGTACAAAACAATTCATTCGACAGTAAATAATAGTAACAACAATAATAATGATCAAAATGATAGTAGTCATCATAATGATAATACTGACATAAATGATAACAAGAAGAACTGTACAGGTGACAACTTCAGCGTGTTTAATCTCTTTTCACACAAAGAAAATTTCAGTAAACGTTACATATAGGAAAGTATTTCAGAACATATGTGACCCTGCACCTCAAAACAAACAAAAAGTCGCCAGACATGAATTTTTAGTTAAGACCATATTCTGAAAGAGCAGACTTTAAGCTTTAAAATGATGTATAACTCAAATCAAATGGACTCTCCTAACCTATCTAAATATTGGAAAGAAAGCACAAACTCACAAAAAGTGGGAACAGAGAAAAGAGGGAACAGAGAAAAGAGGCTCTGAAGTACAGTGTCTATTCAAGCGCTTAATCTTTACCAAACCGTGCTGGCTGTGCGGTGAGTGGGACAAAAAACAGGAAGTTACAAAGAAGGGATTATCAGATTAAACTGAAATTAAGCATGCCTTATTAACACATTCCGTCCATAATTAATGCCAATTTTCAAAGCAGTAGCACTATCCTTTCAAAAGTTATTAGAGTTGAAAATGAAGAGTGTGGACAAGGTTTTTCAGAAATGAAAAAGGGATTCTAAAAATACACCTAATCACACTATTCTACCAAAAATGTTCGAGATAAACTGCTAAAAAACACACTTTCATGCCCGTTTTATGATACCAAATTTAAGCATAATGTAAAAGAAGACCCGCTCTTTCAGAAATTATGAAAAAGTAAAGTCGGGCTAGGCTGACCCATTTCACTTATTTTCAGTCGTCACGCAAAATCAGTGTGTGCGACTTTATGTTAGTTTTGAGGTGCACAGTCACATATGTTGATATTTCCTCAACACATTTGCATGTTCTCATATTGACCAAGTTCAGTAGAGGCAATTTTGAACCATCCAAAACTTGTCTACGATCAATGCGATTGTCACAACTGACCTCAAGATCTGATAAGATAACGACTACTCCACGATAAAGACCATGATTTTCAAAAGTGGCAACAATTTCATAGACAGACAGAAAATGCTCTGATCATCTACTAATGGTCAATCACAAAGTTTGTAACGGATCACAAAATAATGGGAATGTACATGTACGTGTAGCACATATTATCGAAATACAAAGAGATATTGAAGTTTTTAGGAAACCCCCTGCAGAATCATGAGGGACTTGGAAGCTCTGCTCTTATACAGTAGATATATTGTGATAATACCACGAGTACATGGACCTGCATCACATGTCTGAACAGCACTCTGTCACATGAAAAAGGAGTCCCACAGCACTCTGTAAACTGGAATGGCCTTTTACAGAAATACAAATTGTGCATGCCTGTCAGATACTACATGTACTTCAGAAAAGTTATCATATACACTCCCAACTAAGATCAATCTTTAGTGTAACATGTAGGAGTACTACATTCTACAAGTCTACGGCTCAACCCTCTACTCAACTCTTTCATTAATTTAAAGTTGATGTACATGTATACCTGATACAAACTGTACACCAGTATTTATACTTAGTGCTCTGTAAAACTCCATTATAAAATTTCCTCATTTTTGGTGGAAGTAACATAGTACTCCTGCTGGCAATGGCAATTTTTGGTTGGACACTGACCTCTATCTTCTTCTCAAACTGCTTGACCTGACGCAGGCTCTCCTGGTACTCCTTGCGTTTCTGCTCCAGTAGTCCCTTCATGTCCTGGGCCTTCACTCGCTTGCTACCAAGGTGACCTTGTGCCTGGGGATCAAAAAAAAAAGAAATCTGTCTTGTCAGATACCGTCCAACCAATGTCTTTAAAGGGACTGTACAGTACTGGTTGAGGTGAGGATTCAGGTTTATAACATTCCTAAGTGAGATAATGAGAAACCTCTTATGACATATGAAAGAGCATGTGATTTTAAAGATTATTCAACGTTTATTTGATGAAAATTGGTTTTCAAATGGCTGAGATATCAAAAAAGTGATAATAATAAAAGGCGACAGGCCAAGCCTTTTATTAGGATCTCTTTGTTTCACCTTGTTTCTTTATATCTGAGCCATTTCAAAACCGATTTTTCATCAAACAAACTTTTGATTCCCCTTAGAACTGTATGCTCTTTGACATCTCATAGAGTGGTTTCTGAATATCTCGCAAAACGTTAAAAGCTAAATCCTCACCTCAACCAGAACTGTACAGTCTCTTTAATAGTGCAGAAATTTGTCAGCTTTATTTACCTTATGATGTCAGTGATTGCGCAAATTATCAAAGTTCAGCAAATGCGTTGTTCAATGTGTCATTTTCCTTAAAAATACATGCCTAATATTTTTGATGTGTTTGAAGTTCATAATGCGTGTACCATGCTTGATATACATGTAAATGCTGCATATATTTTCTGTCAACATTTACCGTCATCATATCATTCGATATCGGGAAATTTTAATTTATTGTACAATGTATGATTTCAATATTGCTCTTTGTCAGTTAGATCTACTTTAATATGAGCAGAAATCATTTTCTCTGCTCTGAAATAAGAGATGTTTATTCCACATAGAGAATGTGCAGAAATTGCACTACTTTTGACTGCTACCAAAGTATGTGGAAGATAAGAATATAAAAGATATACTAAAGAGCACAGAATCTGGAAAGTGTTGGTTTGTGGAAGGTTACAGTATTCTGCATTTCAAAATGCAGATCAATGGTACGTCAAGGAGGAGGAGGAGGAGGAGGAGGTGGAGAGGAGAGGAGGAGCTTGGAGGAGGAGCAGATGGAGGAGGAAAAAGGAAGAAGAGGAGGAGGAAGAGGAAAAGGAAGAGGAGCAGGAAGAGAAGTTGGAAAAGGACGAAGAGGAAAAGGAAGAGGAGGAGGAAGATGAGGAGGAAGAGGAAGAGGAAGAGGAGAAGGAGGAAGAGGAGGAGGAGGAGGAGGGGATGGAGGAGGCAGAAGAGGACGAGGAGGAGGAGGAGGAAGAAGACTAAGAAGAAGAAGAAAAAGAGTAGGAGGAGCAGGCAGAAGAGGAGGAGGAGGGAAGGAAGATGAGGAGGAGGAGGAGGAGGAAGAGGAGGAGGAGGTGGAGGAGGAGAAGGAAGAGGAAGAGTTGGAGATGGTGATATACCTCCTGCAGTTTAGCTTCAGCCTCCTCAACATTCTGCAGCTTGGGACGCATGTTGCGGTGGATGACGGCGTAGGCATACACAGCATGGACCCACTGACACAGCGAGCTCGCCGCCGCGCTGCACACGTGCACCTTCTGGGGGTCAAAGGTCGGATCGTGGATAAAGAGGACGTTGAGCTTGTGGAAGATGTCGTTAGGGATGGACGCCTTGTCATAGAACTCCAGCTCCTGGAAGAAATTCTTTCGGTTTATGAGGACCTTTCCACTTGACCAACTGCAAGAGAAAAGCAGAGATTTTCACGATTAAGGAGGAAATTCATATCATTTGCTTATCCTTGTGACAGCCTATTTGAAGTGAATTTTGGTGTGTTATTTTCTTTGAAGATTTCAATAATGTTTTCAAACTTTCAAGAATCAATTGTCTACCATAAATACTGGCTGCAATGAATGCCCTTGCCATAGTTCAAGTACATGCCTGTATTGGCTATACAATGTTGTCATCTGAGATACCTTTTATAGATAACAAGTTAAAACTCCTACCATCCCTTACTGTATACCGCATTTTTGTCATGTCAGTACGTATGTAGGTCATCACAAATTTTGGTACTGAAATGCAGATACAAAAACAATACAATGGGTCTGCTCAAAAGCAGTACATAGAGAGTGTTTCTAATACTAGTTAGAGCACTTTTTTTGAGAATGTGAATTAAATGCTAGGAAAAAAGTATCCCAGATTTTCCATTCATCTATCACCAATGACACTGCTGGATCAACTGAAAGAAAGGTCAATGAATATCTTAATTGAAAATACATGTATCACGTACTACAGACAAAAACACAAACACAAACAAAAACAACCTGAGGTCCTCTGAAACACACAACCTTACATGCAAATACAAGATGATATTTCAAATACATATACTGTAAACGTCAATATTTTCGCGCGATTAATTTTTCGCGCTGAGCGGCTCGAAAACGTATTCGCGCGTTCTTAAATTCGCGCTCGGCAGCAGGTTACTTTACTGTAGTACACATTCACTGCTTTCATCCAAAGCCTCTGCTACATAGCTTGCTATGCCAGCGTACGACAAGCGATGTAGCGAGCGGCTCGACTGCGAGTACAAGCGCTCAAATACGTAGTACAGCTGTGACTCTAGTACCGTAGTCACGGGGGACTGTAGCATCGATGCGTGCGGTGCACACATGCATGCTACAGTACACAGCAATCTAGGGTATCGTCTCTTCGCACAGTACTAGTAGCGTAAACATGCCTGTACATTGTACTACGTAGCAGTATCATCGATGAAGCGCACACAATTCATCCCGTTCAAAATGTGCGTAGAAAATTGTGAAGATATATTCGCGCGTTTTTGAATTCGCGCTAGCCGAGCGTAGCGCGAAATCCGCGAAAATTAATGTACCGCGAAAATTTCCACATTTACAGTAGTGTCCTGTATGCTACACCTGTATGTATTATATGTCCAGACTACATGTACCACAATGAGAAACAAGTACAATGTAATAGCATTGCAAGTATCATGTCCTGAGGCAAACTCACTCTAGCGGTTGTCGGAACATGAGGCAGATGGCAAAGATGACCTTCTTGACGAGCTCGGGAGGCTGGTGGTAGGTCCGCAGCTCATTGAAGTCTGACTGGTCGAGGCTCCTCAGGGCATGAAGGGCGGCCTCATAGACAGGATTCACCTGTAAACACAGTCACCAATGAGGGCGCCCTCAAAATTAATGGTGTGAAATCCTGCTTCAGAAATGCTGTTTGAAATATGGTGCCTTATTATTGCCTGTCATTTTGATGCTTTCATGGGTACTGTGATATTGAACTGATTTATTTCACGTGACGGCTGAAGTAGCAATGAAAGTTTGTAATTAAGCGACTAGAGACCGCTGGCGTAAAGTCCACTAGGCGACAAGGATAAAATGCAGGCAAGCCTAGGTGCCCTACATCATTTCCTTTTCTATTGCATTTTTGGTAGTTGCTCCTCAGACCAAAATCATAAAACTAAGTATTCATTTTTACTGCTATAGTCATTGTAATCATGATTATCATATTCCTCTTTGAGGGTCATTATCTCCATTATCATATCTATAAACTGGTGGTACTACAGCTGTAATTCTTCAACTTCCCTATTTCCAGAAGTACTTCCACCACTACTTCTACTATGTACTTCTACTACTACCACACTACGATTACTACTAATACTACTGATACTGCTGCTGCTGCTGCCACAACAACTACTACAAACTACTAATTCTTTTTCTTCTTCTACAGGAGTGTACTACAACTACTACTACTATTATCATTTCTAATACTCTTATTGGTATCATTATCATGTCATCATTATCAGCATTACTGTCACTGGTTTTTAAAGTAGAAATCAGTTGGATAAAATTGTATCTTCTCCAACCTTGTCCAGTTCAGCTTGTGCCTCTTTCTTCAGCTCATTTAGCGGCTCCTGGAGGTGAACTATGTCCTTCTCGTCCTCGGTGCAATTGCTCCTCGCCTGTTGTGAGATCGAGCAAACAAAATCATGCATTAGACATACCACTTCACCACTGGTGAGGTGTACAGTGTATCAACATTTCTATGGATACTAATGTGATTGTCTTCATGGGGGACCTTGCAAATGCACTTTTATTGAAAAATGCTACCAGTTTCAAACTGCATGATACCAGGGCTTTGATCTTGTATCAAAATGAAGCTGTACAGCTATGAGCCGACAGGTGAACATATTTCTTTGAGGGTACCCACGTGAATTTCACAACTACTACTTCTACCCTTTACAGATACAGACATGTATGTCAATAAAGAAAGCCCTTCTACAGATTGTGCTGGGGGAAAAAAGTGTTGAACTTAGAAAACACAAGTGGCAGATAATAGTATCTCAAGCTGCACCTATTTCACAGAAGAGAAATTAGCCAAACATGGTTTATCAAGAGGAAAGTGAACCTTTTTAGGCAAAATATCAATCACAAAATGAACAAACAAACTAACAAAATCAGTCTGTGCTTGAGTCATGGTTGAGACACAATAAGCTTCGGTCAACTACATGTAGCATTAAAACTGATGACCTGGAAACTTGCCCTTCAACGCAATTTTTCCCATCAGTTCCACCAGGCAGACATATCCATGCGACATGGTCAGGTGATCTAGACCTTGGGCCAAATTTTTGTTGTGGTGGGGATAAGTTTAAAAAAAAACAAAAAAACCCACTTACGTCGGCAAAGATCTGCTCGCACTCCTCCACCTCCTGGAGGATCTCCTGGGTCCTCTCCTGGGCCAGCCGGTACTCCGGGGTGAGCGCACTGATCTCAGCCTGGTAGCTGTCCACGCTGGAGAATGCCTCGTTCACCTTCTCCAATGCTTGCTCGTATTTACTGACCTTGGCCTGAACAGACAATGATTTACGGACATTGTATGAATATGTAAACATGCACATACATACACACACACAAACAGACAGACAGACAACAGGTACATAGATACTGTAGATAGATACATCGTATATAAATAAAAAGAAAGGGTTTAAACTTGGGAAAGAGTTTGGAAATATGCTATTTAAGAAATCACAAAGATTGATGCATGTATTCAACTGATCCCATACTACTAAAACTGAATATTTTGGAGGACATTACAACAAAGACTTCCACTTTACAGTTGTATCGTTGGATGTTTAAGTCAATAATTTGTAATTTTGGTGAACGTAACAATTCAGCTTAACAGGCATCATGAGAGCCTTATTTAAAGACAACAAATTGATCCTTTGTGTATTTTGAAACCAAACTGTTAAGTACTCTTTTCACTTTTCAAAAATTGCAGATCACTAAATGAACGACCAATTAGGACTTTGCGCTGTATGTGTTCTGAAGACAAACCATTCCTGGGTACTTTGTATCTGTATTGGACATCACAGCTACTTAACCCTAACTAGGCTGGGCTATTTAGGTAGATGATAGAGCCGGGGCCTCCCAGGCCCCCCCTCCAGATCTCGACCCGACGAAAATTGGCACACACATTGCCTATGATGTAATCTAAAGTACCATGAAGTTAATTTTTTCAAAAATTATCATTTATACTAAATAATGCTAATTTATGCATAATGATGCATGAAATCAGACAATTTGGTATAAATCACTAAATAAAGCTCAAAACAGGCACATTTTTTTTGTAAATATTCTTTTTAGTGTCCTTAGCAAATGTAAGAGAAAAAAATTGTGCAATCAGA